>NC_090731.1:131070055-131155055 GCF_036898095.1 Palaemon carinicauda
TACATGTATATATACATATATATATATGTATATATATATATATATACACAGTATATATATATATATATATAACGGATTTTGAGCGAAGCGAAAAATCTGTTTTTGGGTGAGATGGCCATGTCGTCCTGATGGAAGTTCCTATAAGGTAGCTTCCTAGGGTATATTACAACTACGGCGATATTCCCAGAGAATTTACCTTAAGGTACCAGAATTCTAACTCCTGGAGCGAGTATCCCTCCTGAAAGGGATATCGCGATATATCAGAGGACGTATTCTTGACACGCCACATGGCAATCTGCATCCCGAACAGAGATTTCGTCTCGTAGGGGGCGATTGGCAAGAAACGAATTCGGGAAAGAAAAAGGGGGAGCCGCTCCGAAGGCTCCCTATCTCCCGATTCGTATGCGTGCCTGGCGCCAATCCTGGCGCCATCTGTATTCCTTGTAGCGTACACGAGGTGCTACAGATACTGTATGTAGGGAGGGGTCCTACAGCCCTTTCTTAGAAAGGCAAGGGCGGGTCCATCAGGACGACATGGCCATCTCACCCAAAAACAGATTTTTCGCTTCGCTCAAAATCCGTTTTTTGGGCTCAAGCCATGTCGTCCTGATGGAAGTATACCAGAGCATTACTGTATCTGTGGATTCTCAGAACGTGCCGTACTCCCCGGAGGTAATTTTTCCCGGTCGACTAGACCTAGAGACCTAAGATGTTACCGTTATACATCTTTTCAACTAACTATAAACCATGTTAGAGCTTCCTGCCCCCCTACAGGGAAGAGTCCTACTAGACTCTGGAAAAGTCTCGAAGAGTACATATACCTATGTATGAATACCAGGCAAGCTAATATAGTGGTCTCGCCCTATATTAAGTAAAGCATAGTTTGTAAAGAACCACTGCGTCAATACGAAATATTGACCAGTAATCCGCACAATACTTGTATTGGACGAAGGTTTATATCCGCATAGGAAGAAACTAATAAAACCGCCCTCGTCCCTTTATGGGACGGAGTCCTCCCATTAGGGGACTTCATAAACCAACGCAACATAGCTTGCATAAAAGAACAATTCTATTAGAATTATCCCAGATAAGGTACATAGAATAAATGCTCAATTATACCAATAAATTGACACAGGTGAAAGAGACGCAAGGTTCTCAAGAACAAGTTTATTGACAGACAATAAATAGACAGGTTAACAACAATTATATATATATATATATATATATATATATAAAGAGAATAACCCAAAACTTTAAGCATAAGTATGATAGTAAACAGAACTTGTTTATCTGAAAGACAAAACATCCAATGCCACTTTTTTGAGATACCGAGGTATCAAGTCATAAAAGTCTGTATTACAAATCAATCACATTAGCGTTAGAAACGCTCGGCACACATGTCTGCACTTATGCTAGGTTCACCTTTGAAAAAGGAACAGTCTATGTGGGCACTCGGTGCCCTCATTTAGTTTGTAGTACAGTATGTACCTACACACTCACCCTGGACTTAATCGTCCCAATTAAGACCACTGTTCCTCGCAGAGTTAAACAGTAGGGTTAACCACACGACCCACTGCTACCACAGATCTCTTTAGTTCCTCTACTTGCTTCGCATAGTGGCGAAAGAACACTCTGGAAGACTTCCAGCCAGTGTATGAACGGAGATGTTCAAAGTCCATACAATTAAAGAAATTTAGGGATGAGGCAACTTTCCTCGGATCGTGACCTGCGGGTGTACTGTCAGGATCCGCTCTGCGAATAAAATATGTGATTTTCGCTCTGAGTTGATTCAGAGATAAATTTGAGCCTGATGTTTCTCCCCTGAATAGTTGACCACCCTTGAAGTCTGAAGTTCTACGAAGATAGACCTTTAGGCATTCTACTGGACATAGAGATGCATCTTCTTTCAGAGGGCAGATTCTCCAGGGACCCCCACCTGTTGGTGGGTAACTCATTCTTGGCGAGAAACGTAGGATCCGGAAACAGGTTCAGTTCCCCCCCATCCAGGAACTGAACACGACCTGCCTCTCTCGAGAGGGCTACGATCTCACTAACCCTGGCCCCGGACGCGAGTGCAAATAGGAAAATAACTTTTTGTGTCAAATCCTTTAACGCACATTCTTCATTGCTCAACAGGGAGGCGAAATGAAGAACTTTGTCTAAAGACCATGAAATGGGCTTTGGAGGTGCTGAAGGTCTGAGCCTAGCGCAGGCTTTCGGAACTTTATTAAAGATCTCGTTACCTAGGTCGATCTGGAAGGCATATAAAATGGGTCTCATCAAAGCAGACTTACACACTGAAATCGTGTTAGCTGCCAACCCTTGACCATGGAGGTGGATGAAGAAAGATAAGCAGAAGTCTGTCGAGATCTCCTGCGGATTCTTCGCCTTTACAAAGGCCACCCATTTTCTCCAAGATGACTCATATTGCCTTCTAGTCGATTTGCACTTATATTCCTCTAGGAAGTCTATGCTGGCTTTCAAAATCCCGAAACGCTTTCTCACCGCAAGGGAGAGAAAATCATGAGCTGCAGGGTCCGGGTTTTCTGTAATGAAGCGCAGACAGTCGACTTCTGGACTCGCTGGGTCAGAACTGGATGTGGTAGCGGCACAAACTTCAGCTGTAGTTCCAACGCCAAGGGGAACCACATGCTGTTCGGCCACTTGTGGGCCACTATTGCCGCTACCCCCCTTGAAGGATCTCAGTTTGTTGAGGACCCTCAACAGAAGGTTGTGAGGGGGGAACAGATAAATCCTGGACCATCTGTTCCAGTCGAGGGACATCGCGTCCACTGCTTCCGCTAAGGGGTCCTCGTACGGGGACACGTACAGGGGCAACTTCTTGTTGTCTTTCGTCGCAAAGAGGTCTATCTGCAGTTCTGGGACTTGATTCAGAATGAAGGAGAATGATCCTGCGTCTAAGGACCATTCCGACTCTATTGGTGTGAACCTGGATAGAGCGTCCGCTGTCACGTTGCGGACTCCTTGAAGGTAAACTGCCGACAGGTACCACTTCTTCTTTTCCGCCAATCGGAAAATGGCCAACATCACCTGGTTGAGAGGTGGTGACCTCGACCCTTGTCGATTCAAGCATCTCACAACCACCTCGCTGTCCATCACCAATCTTATGTGGATCGAGTGACGCGGGGAGACTTTCTTTAAGGTAAGGAGCACTGCCATAGCTTCTAGAAAGTTTATGTGAAAGGTCCTGAATAGCTTGGACCAAGTCCCCTGGACTTTTTTCCGATGAGAGTGACCTCCCCATCCCTCCTTTGAGGCGTCTGAGTGAATCGTCATCGACGGGGGAGGTGGCTGAAGAAGAACCGACTTCTTTAGATGTCTGGCTTGGGACCAAGGCCTGAGAAGAGTACGTAGCCGAGGCGGCACTGGTCTTCTCAGATCTCTTCGCGTGTTTGATGCATACCTTCTCCAAACTCCGGTTGCATCCTTTAGCTGTGCTCTTAGCACTGGGTCTGTCACCGAAGCAAACTGGAGAGAGCCTAGTACCCTCTCCTGTTCGCGTCTTGATATCCTTTCGGAATCTAGAAGTCTCTTGACAGAACCCGCTATCTCCTTCCTTTTCTTCGCCGGGATGGAGAAACAGTGTGACAAAAGGTCCCAGTGGATTCCCAGCCACTGGAACTTTTGAGATGGAGAAAGTCGAGACTTTTTTCTGTTGATCTTGAAGCCTAGGTACTCTAGGAACTGGATCACCTGACTGGAAGCTTGCAAGCATTCTGTCTCGGATGCTGCCCACACCAGCCAGTCGTCCAGGTAGGCTACTACCTGAATTCCCTTTAGGCGTAATTGTTTGAGAGCTGCGCTCGCCAGCTTCGTGAAAATCCTTGGGGCTATGTTTAGCCCGAATGGCATGGCTCTGAAGGCGTATAGTCTCCGTTGTAGCCTGAACCCTAGGTAGGGGGAGAGTCGACGGCTGATTGGAATGTGCCAATAGGCGTCTGACAAGTCTATAGAGACTGAGTATGCCCTCTTAGGCAGTAAGGTCCTTATGTGTTGCAGTGTTAGCATTTTGAATTTGCAATTCACTATGAACTTGTTGAGTGGCGACAAGTCCAGAATGACTCTGAGCTTTTCCGAGTCTTTCTTGGGAACACAAAACAGCCTCCCTTGGAATTTGATGGACTTCACCTTTCGGATCACCTTTTTCTCCAACAGTTCTTGAACGTACTCTTCCAGAACGGGGGTGGAGTGTTGGAAAAACCGAAGGCACGGGGGTGGAGTGCTGTACCAGCTCCAGCCCAGTCCATTCTTGAGTAGGCTGTGGGCCCAGGGATCGAAGGTCCAACGATCCCAAAATTTCATCAGTCTCCCTCCTACCGGTATCATTTCACTTGGACTGCCGTCCTGAGGTCTTGCCTCCCTGACCACGACCACCCCTGAATCCCCTTCCCCTTGAGGGGCGCCTAGACAAGCCTCTGGCTGCTCCTCTAGGCTTTGCTCGAAAGGAAGAAGACTGTCCTTCGAACGTTGGGGTGAATGCCGTGGACTGACCCGGCACAGCCTGGGGTACCCACTGAAAATTGGTCGGGGTTTGTGCCACCATCTGGGGCACTGGAGGCAATGGCAATTGCAGTTGCTGTTGCTGTCTAGAGGGCTTGGCTGGCCGAGACGGTAGCCTAGTCCTCATATTCTTCCTCTTTGGTTGAGGACCCTCATCCGGGGAAGACTTTCTTTTGATAGCCAGGCCCCACTTCTGGAGAAGGTTTCTATTCTCCACGGCGGCCTTATCAACAACTTCTTTGACCACATCGGTAGGGAAAAGGTCTTTTCCCCAAATGTTGGAGGAGATTAACTTCTTTGGCTCGTGCCTCACCGTAGCCCCGGTGAACACGAACTCCCTACAAGCTCTCCTCGCCTTGACGAAGCCATAAAGGTCCTTCGTCACTGTGGCTAGGTGAGTCTTAGCCACCACCATGAACATTTCATGGACCTTGGGGTCACTTGCCATCGTCTCAAGAGTAGTCTGAAGAGACATTGAGGCAGCCAGTCTTTCTTTTGTCTCGAACTCTCTTCGTAAAAGAAAGTCAGACAACTTGGGGAGGTCCTCGCCGAATTGCCGTCCGGCAATATCAGCCTCCAACTTTCCCACTGAGAAAGTCAGATGGACGTCCTTCCAGTCTTTGTGGTCCATAGGCAGGGCCAGCGACAAGGGTTTACACTCCTCCAGGGAGGGGCAAGGCTTGCCGGCCTCGACTGCCTTTAGGACAGCCGCAAACCCTTTCTGTAAAAAGGGGAAGGCTCTAGCAGGAGAGGACACAAAGGAAGGGAGCTTCTTGCTCAATGCAGCTACCTTCGAGTTAGAGAAGCCCCTCTCCTTCATCGAGGATGAAAGTAGAGCTTGAGCCTTAGCGTGGTCCATGACTATGACCTCCTTCGGCTCTGTCTCCTCCCTTGAAGCTGGTTCTTTTCTCAGCCGGACATAGCAGTCCGGATATGATGCCTTGCTGGGCCAGAATTCCACCTCCTCTAGGGGAACTGAACCCAGCTTATCCGAGATGACGATCTTTCCAGTCGTCATCGGCATGTGCTCAGCATACCTCCATGGGTTAGCATCTGAGCACAAGGGAAGGTCTTTCACATTGAGCCTTTTCCGGGGCCCATGTGATTCTGCCAGGGACTGCATCCGCAGTTCCATAGCAGCCGCCTTCTCCTGATTCTCCTTCTGCATTTGTTGGATCATTCCAACAATCGAAGAGAGGGCCTGTCCCAGCTCTACTGGGAGACCGGCCGATGTTGAGGGAATAGGCTCCGGAATCTGAACCGGAGTAGCCGACACCTCGTCGACCTCTTCCTCTACGACGTCCGGGGCTTGAACTTCATCCTGACCTTCTGCCAGGAGGTCTTCTTCCAAACGCTCGTCCACGTCAGACATCTTGTCATCTAACTGGATGTCTTGCATCGCGACCGCGACTTCAGCATCCACCTGGATCTGACCTTGGGGGATCTCCTCTTGAGGCTGGGGAATCACTGCATCAGCTGATGCCTTAGGGAAAAGATACGCCCTCATCTTCTCACTTGGAAGATAAGGGCCAGAGGTGTTCTTTTGGAAGCCCCTTACCCAGGTACGAAGCTTCTCCCTTGCTATATCCCTTGATTCCGCCGTCCTAGGGGAATCAAAAGCCTCAGTAATCAGATTAGTGCACACAGTACATACCTGAGGGTCCCAATACTGGAGATCATCCTTGGAGACAGCGCATGCTGCGTGTCTCCTACAAAACTCATGTCCACAGAGGTACTTGCTGCGGACGTTGCAGAAAACATTTCCGCACTTCGGAGGGTCCTCCTGTAAAGAGAAGAAATTTCCATGAGTATCAAGTGAACTATGTATCACTGGATATGCATAGTATAGCATAACAATTCATAAAGGAAAGACACACACTTGTGTTTCCCTCACAACCCATTGTTGCAGCCTTCCAGATAATAAAATCAAATGGTTAATCTCTTCTAGAGTAACCAATGCAAGGTTTCCAGAGGAAATAGGTGAAGCTCACACCTAAGCAATGATTTTAAAATCCTGGATAATAGACAGGAAAGAACTCACTTTCCTATCTGTAGGGCAACAGCAAAGGAATGTGCAAGAAAACACAAAAGTGTTAGAACACACAGTGCTGTACCAAAACCCATACCATAGTTTTCTTCTTACTGTATATGTTATACTGAAGAATACTAGTACAGTATAGGAGGATACTAGCTTTAAAGTATACTACTTAACAGCTATAAGGCGGCAGAACTCTGGTTCAAATGCATGTGCCGGCCGGCAGCAACTGCCGGCCGGCAACAGCCAATGTCGGCCGGCAATGGCTGCCGGCCGGCAACTACACAAGGTAGTACCCAGCTGCCGGCCACACTCTTGGTGACCGGCAGACAAGGGCTGACATTAGCCGGCCGGCAAAGGTACAAGACCGATGCCAGCCGGCAGCAAAAGAACCAGAGGACTACACCTGCCCGGCTGCCGGCCTCATAGGCCGGCAGCCGGGTCGGGTACAGCACTAGAAGAAAAATAGAATGGATGCCGGGATAAGAGTGTACATTACCTCCAAGCCCGGCAATCCGAAAGAGTGCATATAAGGAAGGGGAGAATCTAATTCAGGCTTCCTGACCAATGCCGTCTGGCTCTACAGGCAGGCATGGATGAGGGACCAAGGGAGGTCCGGGCAGCACTCAAAATATAAGACCCTTGCCGGCCGGCAGCTCTGCCGGCCGGCAAGGGGCTGAGTCAATTCCACATCCTAACCTATACTAGGTCCAGATGTAGAACGACGTACAGTACTGTAATGGCTAGGCCATTACGGAGATAGAGGGGGAAGGGACAAAGAGGGTCCTACCAACCTTGCTTTAGTGACGGATCACCCGCAGCCAAGAAACTTATCTTAGCCTAAGGGAGATCTAAGGGGGGAGGCCAGCAATACTTGCCAGCTCCCAGAGCACCAAAGCAAGGAAGGTGTTGCTACTCCCAGGGAAAGAAACTTATCCTCCCCCGAGGACGGCAACAAGGACTAGTCTGGTAGATCACAAAAGAAGGAATCATATCCACAGAAACCTTCGGTAGTGACCTAAGGAGGCTAAGCCACCTTTGTCTGTGTCAGGCCAGCGAGGGAGACTCTACCCCAAGCCAGACAAACACAGACTCAGACTAAAAAACTCTGTTGTTCTGTCCCTCTTTGAACCAGACTTACTGGAACAGGAAGGTACAGTAACACCCCAGTATAGTTTTATCGAAAATTAATTCGGAAAAAACCACTTAGGGATAAGCCCAAGGCTTAAACAGAGGGAAAGGGATTGCATACCTTCTCCGAAGAAAAGAAAGCAACCGGGGAGTATGAGAAAGTATACTAAGGCTCCATAAGCAACTTAGCCTAGGCACCAAGAGAATCGATTACCTAAATCACCGAAACTCACTCGTATACTATCTTGGAAATATTCCACACAATCTTAAATGTATAAAACATAGCCTAAAGCTTCAATAAAATTTTTATTACACTCGGAAAAACCAAAATCATGCATGAAGTACTAGGACCAAACGACTAGGCTACATGGCCTAGCGTAGGCCAGAATGGCGAATACTTCGCCAAAATAATACTAAGCACGAAAGGAAATCCTATGTAATGCTAAATAGCTAAAATTTATTAAAGCAAAACAACCGGGAATGTCGCTCTGACTAACTAAACTTATACCTAGCGAGCGACAGCGTCCATGACGCCTCCGGTAGGCTACGGCTCTTGTATCAAAGATTAATCCTATTAATCACTCAAAAATTTACCAAGAGCCTACATTTATACATAAAAGACATTGTACTCAACTTATCAGAGGCCGACGAAGACGGAGAAGCCATGAAAAGTAGAATAAATCCAAGATTTGCGAGAAACACAGGAAAAAACACCGAGTTGTTAAGCTACGCAAAAAGGAATACAGATGGCGCCAGGATTGGCGCCAGGCACGCATACGAATCGGGAGATAGGGAGCCTTGGGAGCGGCTCCCCCTTTTTCTTTCCCGAATTCGTTTCTTGCCAATCGCCCCCTACGAGACGAAATCTCTGTTCGGGATGCAGATTGCCATGTGGCGTGTCAAGAATACGTCCTCTGATATGTCGCGATATCCCTTTCAGGAGGGATACTCGCTCCAGGAGTTAGAATTCTGGTACCTTAAGGTAAATTCTCTGGGAATATCGCCGTAGTTGTAATATACCCTAGGAAGCTACCCTATAGGAACTTCCATCAGGACGACATGGCTTGAGCCCAAATATATATATATATATATATATATATATATATATATATATATATATATATATATATGTATGTATATATATATATATATATATATATATATATATATATATATATATATATATATATATATATATATATATATATGCAGTACCCGTGGCATTACTTTTTTCTCTGAAGTCATCTCATATTTGGAATATTGTTTTACTCTCTCTCTCTCTCTCTCTCTCTCTCTCTCTCTCTCTCTCTCTCTCTCTCTCTCTCTCTCTCTCTCTCTCTTGATAGCAAGTTTCATATTGTCACTTCAACTTGACCAATGGCTCTCATTCGGTTTGTCTGTCTGTCTACCGTAGTTAAAATTAGTATTAGCGTTCATTATGAGTTTGTATCTGTCAACCAAGAAGACTACATTGAGTTTTTTTTAATTACACTTTAATATATAGTTTATGGTGGTGCTTCCTCTTTTCGTCTTAAATCCTAAGTTTCCGATCCATACATCAACACTAGTCTTATTACTTTGCTGTATATTTTGACTTTAACTTTGATTGGCATTTTCCTATCACATACCACCCCTGCTACCTCCGTCCACTTTCCCCATGCAGCTTTTATCCTATTCTCCTGTTCAGTCTCACATCCTCCCTCCTGATTTATAGTATATTCCAAGTATCTAGATTGTTCTACCTGGTTTATAATTGCTCCTCTACTTTCATGTATGGCTATTCTGTCCCTGACTTCCCTACTGCTAACCATGGCTTCCGTCTTATCCACATTCACTATCAAACCACCCTTTTCCAAAGTCTCTTGCCCCTCTACCACCCTTCCCTGCAATTCTTCCTCATTTTCAGCAGTAATCACAAAATCATCTGCATATAGCAGCTCTCACAACTCTTCATTTCTGATCCCTTCACTTAACACATACAAGACCAATACAAATGAAATTGGGATTAATGCTGACCCCTGGTGCAATCGAAGACTAACTTCAAAGGTTTTTGTTTCTCCAACAGCTATTATTACTTTAGTCCTTGTTCTTTTGTAACTCATCTCTACCATTCTAACCAACCTCTCCGGGACTTTCTTCTTCATCAAGCACCAAAATATCACTTCTCTTGGTATTCTATCATAAGCCTTCTCTAAATCTACAAAAGCACAGAAGAGCTTCTGGTTTCCCTCTGGTCTATTTTCCTGTAACTGTCTTACTATAACGATGGCATCCATAGTCCCTCTCCCCCCATGAAGCCATACTGCTGTTTCTCAATCTTTACAATCTCTCTCAATCTCGCATCGATTATCCTCTCTAACACCTTCAAGCCATGTTCTGTTAATTCAATTCCCCTGTAGTGATTACATCCCATGATGTCACCTTCTTGCTTAAATATGAATACCATTAGACTTTCCTCCCACTGTTTAGGGATTATTTCTTCTTCCCATATTGCTCTCAATAATTCCAGCATCCATTTTCCCCCTCTGTAGCTAGTATTTTGACCATTTATTATTATTATTATTATTATTATCATTATTACTTTCTAAGCTACAACCCTAGTTGGAAAAGCTGGATATGCCCAGGGGCTTCAACAGGGAAAATAGTCCAGTGAGGAAAGGAAACAAGGAAAAATTAAATAATTTAAGAAGAATAACAACATTAAAATATACATTTCCTTTATAAACTAGAAAAACTTTAACAAAACATTAGAAAGAGGAATAAGATAGAATAATGTGCCCGAGTGTACCCTTAAGCAAGAGAACTCTAACCAAAGACAGTGAAGACCATGGTAAAGAGGCTATGGCACTACTCAAAACTAGAGAACAGTGGTTTGATTTTGGAGTGTCCTTCTCCTAGAAGAGCTGCTTACCATAGCTAAAGAGTCTCTTCTACCCCTACCAAGAGGAAAGTAGCCACTGAACAATCACATTGCAGTATTTAACCCCTTGGCTGAAGAAGAATTATTTGGTAATCTCAGTGTTGTCAGGTGTATAAGGACAGAGGAGGATGCGTGAAGAATAGGCCAGACTTTTCAGTGTGTGTGTGTGTGTGGGTATGTAAAGAGAAACAGAACCGTAACCAGAGAGAAGGATTCAACGTAGTCCTGTCTGGTCAGTCAAAAGACTCCATAACTTTCTAGCGGTAGTATCTTAAAGTAAGTAAGTAACAAGTACACGAGTCGTTGGCTGCACGATGTGCAGCAATTCCCTTGATATTTTGGACGCCCAGTTCTGATAATTTGATGGATTATTGCACATAGCTCATACTCTATTCTAACTTTGATATGCAGCCAGTTTAGTTCAATTAGTATACGAGTAATCCTTTCTCTGGGTGGGACTAATCATGTCAGTGTTGCTCCTCTGTTTATTATATTTTTTTTGTAATTTCTTAAGTTGCAGTGGTCAATCCTAGCAATAACACAGTTTATAACAAGTTTCTTTACAGAATATCCATCCATATACTTCTTTATAAAAGCAGTGTTTCTGATATAATAACCAGCGGGTTTTACTACATTAGTATTGACCATTGAGAGACAAATTACATTGAAGTGATACCGCTAGGTCACGAACTTTACCAGATATCGGGGGACCGAGTTAGTTTATAAGTATTTATTTAGATGTCGCCAGAGTTTCTTATGTTGTTTTTTTTTTTTCTAGTCACCACAAACTCAGTTTTATTTCCGTTTAACTTTAGTTGTTAAACTGGCATCCTTTCCCTAACACGTTAGAATTTGTTTAAAGCTTCGACAGTATCATCTGTAAATAATTTAAACTTCACTTCATGACGATGTAGTATGATATATCAATAGTATTAATACAGAATGAGCTTGGGCCTAGTGCTCTCCCCCAGGGTACCCCTTTGACTGAGTCAGGTGACGAATGACTCAATGAGAGTTTCCAATTTGTAAACGAGCCAAGTATTTCTTTAGATACTTAAAGCTTGATCTTCAATACCGATGGACCGTAACTAATTTAATAACAGTTCAAGATACTACATTTTGTTCTCTTCCATCATTTCTAGCATATCATTTACAACAGAACAAATAGCTGTCTCCCTAGAATATCATTTTCTGTATGTTGACTGGTTTTCTGGCGATGCTTCGACTTTTTTTCTAACTGACTAATTAGTCGTCCAAGAATTACATATTCCAGCACTTTTGATATAAAGGATAGGTGTATATGAACTTAATTCTTGGTAATCTAGATAACTTTTCAGAACCAATGCAACTAGAGCCACTTTCTCAAATTTGGGAAACACACTCATCGATACGATTCTTTGTAATTTGGTACAAATTCAGCATTGCCATTGAATTCACCGCATTTCTTAGGCAAGTCCGCAGAATAATGTTAAACTAATAATACCATTGTCAATTTATTGTCATGCTTTCCTTTTCAAGTAATATTGATATACTGTACTCTGATCATGATATCAGGATGGTTCATTGCATACATACAGTACAACGGAGACGAATTTTATTGTCACATTTTCATCACGGGAAAAATGCTATTATACTGTTGTAATTATAAGGAAATTATGTGTTGATATTTTATATGAAAAATATAGATTTACATACACAATGAGATGACAAAAGAAAATAAATTAGATAGATAGAAAAACAAAACTTTTACGCACGTAGTCTACGATTTGTTTACATCGTATCTTTATCGTCTTCCCGTCAGGATATTTTCCCAATTTCATCAGTGTACGTAAGACAATAGGTATTTTGTCGTTACCGTTTTCTTATTTTGTGCGTTTGTATTCAAATATAAAATTATATATGTGATTCCGATAAACCTTTCGATGTCGTTATTAAATGAAGACGTGTTACTGAGGATAGCTTCGATGATTCATCCACTCTTCCAATGGCTGACGTTTGACTAGAGGTTCCTGTCTTATGTTTCCTCGCCTAATTGCAAATTTAATTCTTATATTTTAACTGCTTGAATAAAGTTGGATATGTATATATTAATCATTTAAAAGAATTCCAAGCTCATGTGAATAGTAAAAAACAATAGTAGGTTCAGTACTCTAGGGTCTAGTCTTGTATCTGGTAAAGTTTTACTGTTATTAACCTAGTCGTAACCTGATGCCTATGTCATGCCGTTTCACACATGACTTTTCACTAACTCTTACCTTCGTCAATTGTCCCTACCTAAGTTCGGAGGCACCATTCAATTTAGGACAATCGACTTACTCCTGGCTAGCCTATCTATTAACAAACCAAGCCTTGACATAGGCTAATACCGGGTACATCATAGGTATAGGCTAATACTCTAAGCCTAGGCTTAAGGTAACTTGACTCTTGCTGTGGAGAACGACGTATCTTCATTTGCAGTGGAGGTTGAGGGAAAGGCTGGTTCCCGGGGGTCTTTTTATTCTTACAAAAAGCTTAGTACATGCTCGGTACTCCAAACTGGTACCCTGTAATACAAAGTCTTCATTTAGGACAGCGATCCTATGTCAAACAACAGACACTTCGTAGCCTAGCCTACACTGTACTCATACCTAACCTACTGGTTACACTGCACAGTTAGCCTGGCAACTCAAAGACTAACTTGATAAATCTGAGAATAATATTACAAATCTTAACTTACGGTTGGTGGCACAGTTCCAACCACATGCAAGCACAGCATAAAGCAGTTTCAATACTGGCAAACTTATTGTACTTTATTTGATACATTCTAAGAAAAAGATAACCACAACAGACAATGTCAAGTGTTATTACAACACATACATGATAACAAGAACAAGTGCATACCTTTTACAAGGGAGAAGGTAAGAATTTCACATAATAATACGGGGGAGCAACATTTCCCCTCTACACTGGTCGTTGTCGGCTCAAAGAGTGCGTTCTGAGCTTACCTAGCGCAGCTACGCTCGAGGCTCACACAACTACGCCTCTGTTTACCTTGGCATTCAATCACAAACTCTCGACCATAGACACAACTACTCCTTTGTTACGCCTCTCTACCTCGGCGTATGCACACTCGATCCTACACCAACTCAACTAGGCTACGTGTGGCTAACATAACATTTTGATGAGATGAAAACCAATTCGTTTATTAAGTCTAAAAATCGTAAATGGAATTACCATTCAGTTAAATGAAACATTTCTGTCATTACACCTAGATTAGGCAAACTTAGTCTTTTAGTATACTCGGGTAGTTTGTGGGTTTAGATACAGCTAACAGACCCACCCGCAATTCCTAGTAGAGATAACGGGGGGAGGGGTTGAATGTATGATAGCAGCCACCTACATTTATGATTACAGCTAACTTAGAATACGGCACTGTAATGGCCCATTAGGTAAGTAGGTAAGGACATGGCTTGTAAGTTAGGTTAGGGGGGAAAGTTGAGGTTATTTGATGTCCGTTTCTAATTCCCAAGGGCGCAACTGGCAACTGACATGCAAAGGCACCCTGGGGAGTCTTAGGGATGGTTGCCTTCTTCAACAAGGACATGCCAATGTAAGGAAGGGAGCCTTTGTAGTTTGTTGGGACAGAGTGAAAAACCACATTTAACAGACACAAGAGCATCACCTTGTGGCGGGATGTTACAAAAATAACCCCCACACCCTTGAATCTTACTTACTTACAATGGTCTCCACAAAACAAACTTTCCCCTTACGTTATCAGCAGCGGGACTCTTGGACGAAAGGACAAAAATCAAAACAAAACATATCCTTAACACTATATTCTTACAAACTATAATAAATAAATCAATAACCATCCACAATCAAATTACCAACACTTAAAACTAATCAAAACTTAACACCAAATAATATAATATATAATAACCAAAAGCACCATTCATATAACCTGCAAAAACCCTAACAGACTTAAAATTACCCCACACACGTGACACACCAAAACCAATATTTGTTTGTGTGTGGACGTCGTTGTCCACACAAGGGCCAACAGTCCTTTTATAGCCCAACCCCACAACTCGGTTGCAACGCCACAATATGGCAACACTTGACACTCAGTCAATACAAAATGTTTTAATTGATTTAGTCCGGGAGCGTAATCATCATCATCATCATCCTCATCGGTATCATCATCATCAACAGCAATCAGAAGTAAATTCGGTCCGGGTCGTCAACAAGTAAATCAATTTGAGCAGTCCTATCAAGTTCTGTTATAGGCCAAGTCGTCAACAAACAAATTTACATTCAAGAAAACCTCTCCAAAGGAGGAATCACAGCCTGCCAAAATAAAAAAGAAAAACACTTACGAACACTGCTAGCTAACTGAACTATCGCACTATAATCAAAGATAAATAATAAATTGTTCCTATCATTCACAATCACGATAAGCAAAGATAAACAAAACTGTACTTACTCAGAAAATCAATAATCACTTCCTCGCTGGTAAAGAAAAATAATAAATCCAGCGTTCACATAACTGACTCAGGACGCAGTCAATCAAAAAAGCATTCGCTCCGAAACATTCACCACTGTCGTAACCTAGCTAAAAACAATGTAAACAAACAACCTCGAATATACCGACAGTCTTTCCCACCACAAACAATCATTCGCTAACTACCACTTGTCTCTCTCTCTCTCTCTCTCTCTCTCTCTCTCTCTCTCTCTCTCTCTCTCTCTCTCTCTCTCTCTCTCTCTCTCTCTCTCTCTCTCACAGGATTTGGCAAAAAACAAAAATAAAAATAAAACAAAAATAAATCCTCCACAACCTACCCAAATGTTTCCTACCTAACCTAACCTAACCAACCTAACCTAAGATTCTCCACCTAACCTAACCTAGGAGCCGTATCGTTAGACTGCCGTACTCTTATCTTACCCTGTCCCAACGAACTACATTCACCCCGGGAAGGTTAGGTTGTAAGGAGCCTTTTTATATGAGTGGCCAGTTCCTCGTGTGTGGATTAAAAATGGACATCAACTAACCTAAACTTTATCCCTTAACCCAACCTACAAGTCGTGTCCTTGGCTATTTACCTAACAGGGGGTTAATGCGTACTGTTGTATTCTAAGTTAGCCGTAATCATACATGCAGGTGGCTGCTGTTATACATACAACCCGGTTGTAGTATCTTAGGGTAGGTCATAACTGTATAATTAGTTTTACTTTATTGTGGTACAATGGGGGTAGTGTTAAGACAGTTGTGTCACCAAATTTTTTTTCCAACAAAATACTCGCCCACATGGCTAACATCCCTAGCTTAATATTTACCGCTTGCTAGAACAGAGAAGCAGGAAAATGTTAAATTGCAAGCGAAGTGAGCCACCACCCAGCAAACACCAGTAAATTAATAAATACTGTTCATTCAACGTAAATAAGTTTCATTAAGTATGTTTGACAATAGATAGGGCTATAGGATTTCCATTACTTATGTGAGCAGCAGGCCTAGTAACCCAATGATCTTCACACCTACCGAACAATATTTGTTAGGAGATTTGAAACAAAATAATTAAATATATACAGTATCTTTAATCGAACTATTTTGAGCCCCATATCCTATATTCAGTGACCAGTACTAACCTTGATACTACTTATAATTAAAGACTCCCAAACCAATGACTGACTATCAATTTCCCATTTTCTGTACTGGAAGTGGTAACCACTTCCATTATCCTTCCAAATGTCCAAATAGAAGCTTTTTTACTGTCCCGTGACTTTTCTTTAGTCCCAAATGGTATTTTTCCTTTGTTTTTTATAAAGACAGCAGATTTCTTAGCTCCAAAGTTATCTGTTATTTTGCGCAAGTTAGCAAGAAGAGGAGCTTTTAGCACTAGTTGGAGAATTGGTAATGTTACTCCTCTATGTAAATGTGTTTGTGGTAGCTCAAGTCCCACTGATTACCGCCCAATTTCCATAACTCCCATATTATCTAAAGTTTTTGAACGTCTTATGGCAAAACGTCTTAATAGGTTTGCTGAAGGTAATCATCTCTTCCCTAGTTTGCAATTTGGTTTTCGTAAAGGCCTTGGAGCATGGGATGCCCTTCTTACAATCTCCAATGCTGTACAGAAATCCCTTGATTGTGGTCGGGAAGTTCGTATGATTGGCCTTGATTTTAGTGCTGCCTTTGACCGTGTTAATCATGAGGCCCTTGTTTTCATACTGAAACAGTTGGGAGTGGGTGGGTCGTTTCTTAGCATTATTATTGATTTTTTAAGTAATAGATCTCAAAGAGTTGTTGTTGATGGGCACCATAGTGATTATAGGAATGTGATATCCGGTGTTCCACAGGGTAGTGTTCTTGGCCCATTACTTTTCATACTATATACACATGACATGTGGTTTGGCCTAGAAAACAAGCTTGTTGCATATGCAGATGATGCTACTCTCTTTGCATCAATTCCATCCCCTGAATGTAGATCTAGGGTTGGTGAATCCCTTAATAGAGATTTAGCTAGAATTAGTGCATGGTGCAAATTATGGGGTATGAAGTTGAATCCTAACAAAACTCAAAGTATGATTGTAAGTAGGTCAAGGACGGTGGCTCCTCAACATCCGGATCTCAGTATTGATAATGTTTCTTTAAATATGTATGACTCTTTCAAAATTTTAGGTGTGATTCTCGACAGTAAATTTACTTTTGAGAAACACATAAGGTCTGTGTCTTCTTCAATTGCACAAAAAATAGGCTTATTGAGAAAGTCTTTCAAGATTTTCGGTGATCAATCTATTCTGAAGAAGTGTTTTAATTCTTTCATTCTACCTTGTTTTGAGTATTGTTCTCCTGTCTGGTCTTCAGCTGCTGATTCTCATCTTAATTTGTTGGACAGAAACTTACGGTCTATTAAATTTCTTATTCCTGATTTAGATATTAATCTCTGGCACCGTCGTTCAATTAGTTCATTATGCATGTTGCATAAGATTTTTCATAACTCTGACCATCCTTTACATTCAGATCTCCCTGGACAATTCTATCCTGTTCGTAATACTAGCCAGGCAGTTAATTCTAATAGCCAGGCCTTCTCCATCACGAGGCTCAATACTACGCAGTACTCTAGAAGTTTTATTCCAGCTGTTACCAAGTTGTGGAATGATCTTCCTAATCGGGTGGTTGAATCAGTAGAACTTCAAAAGTTCAAAGTTGGAGCAAATGCTTTTTTGTTGACCAGGCGGACATGAGTCTTTTTGTAGTTTATCTATGACATATTTGTTTTTGATGTTGTTAATAGTTTATATATGACATGCTTGTTTTGACGTTGTTACTTATTTTAGAATGATTTATTGTTAATTTGTTCTCTTCATTTATTTATTTCCTTATTTCCTTTCCTCACTGGGCTATTTTTCCCTGTTGGAGCCCCTGGGCTTATAGCATCTTGCTTTTCCAACTAGGGTTGTAGCTTGGATAGTAATAATAATAATAATCAACTGCCTTCACATATAAAGAGATTTGTTCCATCACTAAATACAAACCCTTTATTTCTTTACCTTGGAATATACTTTCAGCGAAGCTGAAAGACTAGCCATAAGACTTTCAGTGAGGTGTAACTACCACACTGGTAGTTAGCGGTGAGGTAGGGGTACCCTGCTCACACACCTGTGTTGTCTTGTCACTTTTATTTTTGGCTCAGTTGAGAGTGGACGTTTGTTTCACTCTCTCCCGCAACCAGTTGACCGGCCATTGACTAATTAACCTTTAATTATTTTTTCTTCGTCAGGTTTGATTGCCCTGTTTTTTTGCTACTATGCGGACATGCCCAGATCCTGAAGGCCGCAAATGTGGTAACTTCATGATTCTAGTTGAGACAGACCCTCATGCCTTATGCCCTTCATGACAAGGGCAACCTTGTATGCAGGATGACGCCTGTGATGAATACCGGGGGGCGAGAGAAGTAGTCAAAGAAGAATTTTTCTTCTTCAAGGCCCTTCTCAAAGGCGAAGAATCCTTGACTTCCTTCTTCGGCTTCCTGATCTCTCCTTGAAGCTCCTTCTTGGTCGGTCTCCCCTGGGGAACGATTGAACAGGAGCGGAGACTCTTTAACCCTTGGATAACTCTTAGAGTTGTGGAGGGCACTGCCACTTCCCCTGGATAAGAGGCGCTGCCCCCCCCCCCTGGGAAATCTCTTTCCTTAGATGATCTTCTGTTGCTTTCCTTGGGGATTACTGGTCCCCTGTCGAAGGATGCCCCTTGCGAAACCCTGCAGTAAGGAGCGCTGAGGAAGCAGACGCCAGCTTCTTCAGAGATTGACCTTTGCCCAGTTCAGCCTGCTGACAACGACGCTTTGATACTGGTACCTGTTCCTCCCAAGGGTCACCTTTCCCACCATTTTATCTCCTCCTTGCAGTTCTTTGAGAAGGAAGTTAGACTCCTCCATGCTGTTCTCAAGCAAGTCCCTCAGAGCGTGGTTCATCGGAGAGAGAAGACGAGGTAGCTCAGAGTAGGAACAGCCGCATTACCACGCTAATAAGTTCACCATATTCTTCTAGCATCTTCCCTTAGTCGTCCGACATCTCGCCCTTCTAGAGCGACGAGCAATGTAGCCGTCTAGACAACGCGTGAGCATTCTCCTTGTGGTCAGACAACCCCGACTGAATTCCAGCCTTCGTCCTCTCAGCTTGCAACCAAGGTCCGACGCTCACCATCACCACCTCGTGACTTCGGCAGCAGTATCTCTCAGGGCAATTCTGATTTTATTCCAGTTTTGACGAGACAGTGCAGTCCTCGCTCTTGCAGTCCAGCTTGCCACCGCAGTCCAACACTTGTTGACCCCTCTTCACTTGATAGCCCAGCTGCTTGCAGCATCTCGCTTATGTCAATGACGAGTCCTCAGCCGAACTCGCGACCAGTTTGCTGTTCCCAATTGCCCTTTAGATCGCTATTGCAGTTCAGCCCGCCATCCCAATCCAGCGCACAAGGACTCCTTCACAAGCGATCGCCCTGCTGCTCGCATACGCGCTATGACGACAACTACGAGTCAGCACAATGCAACGCGTGAGCAGGCCGCAGCTTGTGACCGACTTCTAGATCGACACCACAGTCCAGCTACAAATACAAGACAGCATAGCCCGATGTGTGACCTGGCAGCAGCTCGCTACCGGCTTCCAGATGGACACTGCAGTCCAGCTTCAGCTACAAGACAGCACATCACAGCGTGTGATCAGACTGCAGCTCAAGACCAATTCCAGGTCATCACCGCAGCCCAGCTCCAGCCCAGCTCGCCCGGGCAGTCCAATCCGCCGTCGCAGTCCAGATCATTATCACAGTCCGGCTTGTCATCACAGCCCAGTTCTTGACAGCTCGTTTTTGCATGACCGTCCAGCGTTTTGCAACATCACTACAGCACCATTAACGAGACAGCATAGTCCAGTACGCGACCGAGAGTCAACCCGACATCGTAGCCCAACGCGGGACAACTCGTACTCGAGATCGCCTAACTGCTCACGACCGCACTTCACGACCAACAGCGAGACAGCACAGTCCAACTCGCTACCAGGTTCCAACACGTGACTGAGGATCACCTCGCAATTGATCCTCTCATTGCTGTCCAGCACATAAAGATTCCTCTACTCATGGCTGCTTTCCAGTGCACGATCGTTCTTTATCTCAAGAGATCGCCTCGTCTCGCTGCGACTTGTCAATTCAGGATGACGTAGCAACACGCAACCCTCAAGCAGCACGCAGCAAAGTGACACCCCACGAGTGAAAACAGAGCTTCTGTTTCTCTCTTCAACCTCCATTCAACTATACCAACACTCAGAGAGTATGCCCTGGTTTCAAGATCTCATTAAAGCACTCCAAGAGGCTATTACAGTTCCTTTGCAGGTTACTTCCAACATAGAACCAGTAGCTGCAGCGAGCACTCCCTGGATCCCGCTGGTATCTTCAAGCTCCTTGAACTCCGATCCAAGGCAAAGGAGTACCATTTCGACACGACTGGTGATCTTATCTCCAATAAGATACAGGACAATCGTTCCGCCCACAGAAACCTCCTTATGGCAGTAGGACTCAACAAGTTGGAGGTTATACCAGTACTAACAACAAAGAAGAGGAGACACTAAATACTGTAAGCCCGACCTCTCCTACAGGAGACGCTCAACACCCGTGTACCAGCAGGGGATCAAGCTCTCCCTCATCGAGAACTACCGACTCTCTCTAATTTATGTACCTCCATGCTCTACCTCTACGGAGGCAGATCAACTTCTTCACGGGTCTTATCCTAAGAGTACCTCTACTCCTGCCGTGAATAAGGAAGCAACAAGAACTTCCTTATTGGCAAAATTCTTTCCCCGACAGGAGAGAAAAGATGCTACAACTCGGCCGAAGAATTGGACATCCAAGATTCCCCCTCCTCCATCAACTCTGACGTTTTCAACCTCCACAATCTCAGTCAGGGAGGCTCCCTCAACATCAAGACAGGCTTTCTGGCAGAAAATCAACCACAATGCCCCATCCCTGGCTCCTATGTGTGGAGACTCGGTGATGGAGGATTTCCACCAGGAAGACAACCTAGACACCCCTAGACCAGCTAGTCCTAGAATCTCTGCCTCCAAGCAAAAAGAGGCAGATCATGCGTTCTGGCAGGTGTTAGCCTGTATTGGGAAGATCAACAATCTGGACGACCCTTCCTCAGCCCCACGAGAAGGGAAGGATACGGTCATAGACCATCTCTATGGTACCCAGAAGCCCACTGAAACCAGCGCAGCAGTGGTCTGGTCAAGGGGGCTGAAAGAGGGTCTTCGCCCAGGTCGCTGGGCTTTTCAATCTCTAAGATCAAGTGACTCATCGAAGCTCTTACCTCCTCCCTTCATACAACAGAGGAGGTACTATGAAGTAATAGGCAGAGAGGCAACATTACCCTCAGATCTGACAGTAGCAGCATCAACCAAGAACTCCTCATTTCAGAAGCTGTTGGGATTCCACATCGACTTCACCGTTGGCAAAGCCCTAAACATGGAGAAAGTTGTTAAGTATGCCATGCAGGCTACTTCGTAGCTCGACCTGTGGTTGGAGTCAGTCGGCCACCTCTTTAAAACAGAGGACTGGTCCCAGGAGTAGATGAGGGAATCAATGTCTACATTCCTCCTCTCAGGGTTGAGGACCATTGAATTCCTAGCCCATCACATTGTAAACCAATGGGCAAACCTAGTTCTCAAGAAGCAAGATGCTGTCCTGGACAAGTTCCACAGACAAGCCCCCAAGGATGAGATGACACAACTAAGGACATCAATCATGGAAGGCCCTACTCTTTTCAATGCGGAGGATGTCGAACAAACGGTGGATTGCCGGAGGAAGAGTAACCAAGACTCTCTTTTCGAGAGAGCCATGGCGGCTAGGCCATACTCAACAGCACCTTCAGGACAGAAACCTCCTGCGAGAGCTCAAGAGAACAGTAAAATCGCAAGTAAAGTCTTTTCCTTTCAAAGAGCAACCCAGAGGAAATCAGCCTAGACGATATCCCAGAGGCAGGGGAGATGCAGAAAGCAGAGGCGGTAGAGGTAGCTTATGAGGTCCTTTCTGCAAGGGGGTGCAATCTTTCCAGTTGTCCACCAAGGGAGTGATGCCTGCAATACCAGTGGCAGAGGTGGTTGCACCACGGGTCCAAAACCTGGACAGTATCAGTGATTCAGTCAGGTTATCGCATTCCGTTCATTCTATCTCTCCCTCCACTGGCACAGCACCTACTTCCATTGAGTTCCTGCATGAGGAGTTCCGTGAAGGAACAGGCCCATCAGGCCGAAGTCTAGACTATGTTGGAGAAGGGCGCTCTCCAAGAGGTCCTCGATGGGTCTCCAGGCTTCTACAGTTGACTCCTTCTTGTAAAGAAGGTGTCTGGAGGCTGGAGACCTGTCATCGACCTCTCCTCCTTAAATAAGTTTGTTCAACAAACCAATTCAGGATGGAGATGGCAGACACAGTCAGGTAGGCAGTTTGATCAAAGGACTTTATGTGTGTAATAAACTTGAAAGATGCATATTTTCAGATTCCAGTCCATCCATCTTCAAGGAAGTTTCTGAGATTCAGCATAGACAACCATCAATACCAATTCAAGGTGCTGTGCTCTGGCCTGTCAACAACACCTCAGGGTCTTTTCCCTAGTATCAGCCAGGGACCACAGGATCGGCATCTGTCTGTTGAGGTATCTCGACGACTGTCTGATCCTAGCAAACTCTGTTTTGTCTCTTCTCCAGCACTGAGACAGACTTCTTGACTCTTGTTGCGATCTGGGGATCTTGATAAATTTCGAGAAGTCCTCCCAGCAACCATCTCAAGAACTGGTATACCTACAAATGCGTCTAGACACCAGATCAGGGAAAGCGTTCCTCTCAGATGACAGGGTTCATATTCTCAAGAAGGCAAGACCCTTCGTGCGACAGGACCACCTTCTAGTGCAACAGTGGTTACGCCTTATAGGACATCTGTCCTCCCTACAGCGCCTGGTACCAAACGGCTGACTGTGAGTATGCTCGGTTCAGTGGCAACCAAAGTTCAGCTAGTCCCAACACTAGGACCCTCCAGGCCTGTTGGTTCATGTGTGACCCGAACAGAGGGCTGACCTAGAATGTTGGGTAGCGACGGACAACCTTCTCAAAGGAGTAGATGATATCTCTTTCCCCCTTTCTGGATTTGATGCTCCTCACAGATTTATCAAAAGATGGGTGTTGGGCTCACTTGCTGCATCACATGACCTTCGGCCTCTGGTCCGAATCCAAAGGTGTCCAGTACATAAACATCATATCATAGAATTAAAAGCAGCTTTCTTGTCCCTGCAATGATTCTGCCAACTCCTGACAGACCACTCTGTGGTGTTGATGAGTGACAACACCACAGTAGTGTCATGTATCAACAAACAAAGAGGCACTTTATTGTAACACCTAAGCCATCTGGCAATGGAAGTACTACGGTGGACAGAAGACAACTCTGTGTCCCTATCAGCACGCTTCATCCTGGGCAAACGTAATGTGCTCAGCGGCAACCTGATAGAGTGACTCAGATAGCGGACTCAGAGTGGCATTTGGATCGTCAAGTAGCCAGCAAAGTCCTGACTTTGTAGAGTTCTCCGACGACGGACATCTTCGTGATGTCCCTTAACGACAAGCTTCCTCTATACTGCTCCCCAGGATGCCTTATAAAAATGGTGGGACAATATTAGTATGTATGCCTTTCCCCCCGTTTTTCCTGATAAGAAGGTTGGTAAACAAAGTCAATTTGTCCAACAACCTAGCAATACTGTAATCCTCATAGGTCCACTTTGGCACTATGCAGAATGGTTCCTGGACCTTATGCTGTTAACTGAAGCCCTGAGAGAACTCCCTCCTCATCAAAACCTTCTCAAACAACCATACAAAAAGATTTGCCACAGAGTCCCTACAACTTCATACCTGGAGGTTATCCAGCATTTCCTCACAGAGGCTTTTCACAAGTTGCGAAAAAGATGACTGGATACCTCTGGGAATCTTCAGCTGTAGTGTACCAGGCTAAGTGGACAATCTTTTGGGGGTGGTACCGTAGAAGGGGTATCTCTCTCATCAAAGCCACAATACCAGCATTAGCAGATTTTATTTTATACCTTCGGGAGGAAAAACTCCTTTCAGTCTTTGCGGTAAAAGGCTATCGCTCAGCTTGGAGCCTTGCGTTCAAGCTGTAAGGAGTCGATATATCCTCCGTTGGAATTGTTTCTCCTTATACAGATTTTCCAGCTTACCGTCCTCAGTTGGAAGTGAGACCGCTTACATGGAACGTCGTCTGAGTACTAAGGTCCCTTCAAGGAGCTCCTTACGAACTTTTATGTAGAACGTCAGATCTCCACTTAACCCTGAAAAGTCTTCTTACTCGCTTTGGTCTCGGCCAAGAGAGTAAGTCTTCTTACTTGTTTTAACCTCAGCCAATAGAGTAAGCAAGCTTCACAGTCTCTCCTACGACGTCTCCCATTCAAGAGGATGGGGACAGGTAATGCTGGGTTTTGTCCTTGAGGTTATCGCAAAGACTCGCAGTCCGAGAGTAGGGGATCTTAGATTTGGGCCCTTCCAGATTGAGAATTTACGAAACATAATCAATGACTCAGATCAACTGCTACGATGTCCAATTAGGACTCTGAGGTGTTACCTTAAAACAACTACAGTACAAGAACCCTTCCCCGTGTGAGAGGATTGTTCGTCAGCATAAACAGAGAGAAGAGAAGAATCATGAAAAACACAATCTCAGCATAGATCAAGAGGGTCGTAGTAATGGCCTTGGACCCTGATTTTTCTCCTCAGTGGAAACCCAGAATTAACGATGTTAGGAGTGTGAGCATGTCAATAGCTTTCAAGAAAAACAGCTCTGTGACGCAGGTCCTGCAAGCAGTGTGTGGAAGCGTCAAACGACCTTCACAGCTCACTACCTGCAAGACGTAACCCACAAGAACTTGGAGACATTCTCCATTGGTCTTGTGGTGGTTGTCCTATAAGTGGTCAAGATACCCCAAGCTCCTTGATGGACAAGTAGTAGATGGTAGAGGGAAAAGGTTACCCGGGATTAGTCTGGGGGTGAATGATAAGTATGATTTGCTTCTTTTTTCTTTCACTTATCCCTCTCTTGGGTAACATCACCCATAGTACTCTGCAAAACTGACCTTCTCTGTCTGTAGGTAATAAACAGTTCCCTTTTGCTTCCTGGTATTTGCATAAGATATTTGTTACGTCCCCATACCTCCATTGCGAGGGGGGATTGGGTAACGTCTATGGATTGGTCAAAGAGGACACTAGACATGGGGAATTCTTACCTAGACAAGTCACACTGCTGCTATCACACACACACTTTGCTCAGCCTGGTAAAGCTTGCAATTGCCGCCTAGCGATGTATTAGGGCCACTCCTTAAGACCGTGCATCGTACGAGGGAATTCCCCGAGTCAATGACCAGCCAGTTGGTAAGGACTTTCACCTACCTAAGGGTGAGTCATTACTAATAAAGAGCTAAAGGGTTTGTATTTAGTGACGGAACAATTAGAAATTAAGAAAATTAATTTGTATTTTCTTAGTGATACAAACTGTAGCTCTTTATACAAATTGTCCTGCCATCACCTACCCCCATGCAAGTCCTGCCTGCAGTCAAAAGTGATGAGACAATACATGTGTGGGTGAGCAGGGTAGCTGGTACTACCCCTTAACCCCCCCACCTAGCAGTGGGCTAGTTACACCTCGCTAAAAGTCTTATGGCTAGTCTTTCAGCTTGGCCTAAAGTATATTCCTTAATACAGAGCTACAGGTTTGTATCGTTAAGAAAAAGAACAAATTATTTTCAAAATTTGTCATAATTTTTGTATCTCAGTTAGTGAGGATGTCATTTTTGTGAGCAGGTGAAATGTACGGCCACTTGCGATTTGGAGGAAATAAGAGGTCCTCAAGAAGTGTTTCTGCTGTGTTTATAGGTGTTTGTTCCGTAACTGACATACAAACCACGCTATTTAATAGGGGTTATTACTTTCGGCGTAGCTGAAATGACGAGCCATTAGAATTTTAACGAGGGTTTACTACCCCATCGCTAGTTAGCGGGGGGTAGGGAGGGTAGCTTGCTACCCCGCCCCCCTCACACACCTGTGCTTAAGCTCACTTTGCTCTCGGCTCCGGTGGTAGTCGGACGTGTCCTCTCTCACCCTCGCCTCTCTGACAGCCATTAATGTCTTTTTGCTTTCTCTCCTATAGGTTTGAGTGAGAAGTTGGCCTCTGCGAACATGCGCAAATGTCCTGGATTACCCGACCGCCCTTGTGGTACAGTGAGCCCTCGTTTATCGCGGTAGATAGGTTTCAGACCCGACCGCAATAGGTGAAAATCCGCGAAGTAATGACTCCATATTTACGTATTTATTTAACATGTATATTCAGACTTTTAAAACCTTCCCTTGTACGTAGTACTGTTAACAAACTACCCTTTAATGTACAGAACACAATGCATGTACTACAGTACCCTAAACTAAAACAGGCACAAATATTAAAGGCGATTTTATATCATGCGTTTCCTAAACACGCCAAAAAGCACGATAAAAATTGGCAACCGAGGTTTTGTTTACATTTATCTCTGATCATAATGAAGAAACAAACGCATTTACACATCTGGGTATAGGTTAGTTTTTGCATCGATTATATTGATTATTCAGTACAGTATGTTGATTTTGTTATTACCAATGTTTTACTTAATTTTTCTTAGGACTTCCAAATGAAATGTTTTTCTTTATGACGCCGCCTGAAATGGCGCCGTCATAAAGTACGCCCAGTAAACAACCATGCTCAGTAAAGAAACGAAGGCATTTAATGCGCATGATGAAAGTGATAAATAATGATATTACAGTAAAAGCTTTTAGAAAATATGTTATTACAAATATTATTTACCGTATCTATATAAAATCATACAGTACATACGTAGCAAAGCAGGAAAACAATTTACGAGAGAGAGAGAGAGAGAGAGAGAGAGAGAGAGAGAGAGAGAGAGAGAGAGAGTTGTTTTATGTACGTAAATGTAAATTTTAAACAAAAAAATATGATAGGTTACAACATGTATATTCAGACTTTTAAAACCTTCCCTTTAACTTAATGCATACTAAACTAAAACAGGCACAAATATTTAAATGTTAGAATATTAAAGTAAAAAATAAAGATTGTTACTGTACTCACCACAAAAGAAGTTGAAGAAAAACTTGAATGATGATGGCGATGAATTTGCTGCACAGTAGAAATGATGATGATGAAGCTGATGATGTCTTCTACTGTGCAGCCAATGATAGTATTTTACGTCTCTTTAGACGGAGGTGTCTTTTCCTGGGACACCTCTTCAACTTCTTCCTGGGACACTTCTTCAATTTCTTCTGAAGGCGTAGTAGCAGGAGGAACTGGCTCTTTTTTGCGAGGCTGGAAGAACATTGTGATCGGAAGTTGCTGCCGCTGCTTCTTTTTTCACTCGAGCATCCTGTAGGGAGTCATGTCGTCATCGATCTTGTTGCAGAATTGCATAGACCGAACCATATCCTCGTCCCACTCTTGCAACATTTCTTTCAACTCCTTCGCATGGTTGCAGAACTTGGCAAGCCGTTCTAATGTTAAGCCCGTTTCTTCGACATTTTCTTGGGTTTCTTCCTGCGTTTCACTGTCTTCTTCACTGGCTGATTTCGTCAGGTCTTCTAGGTCTGCGTCAGTTAGCGGCTGGGAATGGCAGTCCAACAACTCGTCGACGTCTTCAGTCGCCATGTCGCTAAACCCGTCACCTCCAGTTATCACAGCCAACTGCACAGATTTGCGTATTGCAGAGTGTTGGATTTCAGCAGGTGTAAATCCCTCGTCGTCGTAAACAATCTGGGGCCACAACTTCTTCCAGCTCGCATTAACGGTTGCAGGTTTCATTTCTTGCAGTGCCTTCTGAATGTTCTGCAGGCACGTGGCTATTGTGTACTTCCGCCAGTACGCCTTCAAATTGAAATTTTCATCTTCATCTTCTTGGGCAGCATCCACACACGCAACGAGGTCCGCCAAGGTATTCTTCGTGTAGAGGGCCTTGAACGCCCTGATAACCCCCTGGTCCATCGGTTGAATTAATGACGTGGTGTTGGGTAGCAGGAACTCAACCTGAATGCCCTCATGCGACAGGTCAGTTGCGTGTCCACCAGCGTTATCCATAAGGAGAAGGATCTTAAATGGCAAGCCCTTCTCTAAGAGATATTTACTGACTTGCGGGATAAAACACTGGTAGAACCAGTTGGAGGTCAGCATCTTCGTAATCCATGCTTTTTGATTATGCATCCAGTACACGGGAAGGAGATTCTTATTTTTATTTTTCAAAGCGCGAGGATTTTTCGACTTGTAAATAAGCCCCGGCTTTACCAAAAATCCAGCAGCATTGCCACACATCACGATGGTTACGCGATCTTTGAACGCTTTAAAGCCAGAGGCTTTGGCTTCTTCTTTAAACAGGAAAGTTCGCGACGGCATTCTCTTCCAAAACAAGCCGGTCTCATCCATATTAAACACTTGTTCCGGCTTGTATCCACCTTCAGCGATAATGTTCTTGAACGTCTCGTTCGCGTAAGTTTCAGCAGCGGCAGTGTCAGCGGAAGCAGCCTCGCCATGCAGGGAAACGCTTTTCAGGGCGAAGCGTTTCTGAAACTTCGCGAACCATCCTTTGCTGGCGGAAAAACGTTGTTTCTGAGGCTGGGAATCAGTGGATGTCCCTGCTTGAGGTTCATCTACATCATCTTCTTCTTCAGCATGGTCGCCATCGTCGTCTTGAGGTTCCTTTGCCGCAAAATTCTCATACAAGCTCAAAGCCTTGGTTCGGATAGTGTTCGTATCCAAGGCTATGTTGTTCTTCCGGCAGTCGGCAATCCACACTGCTAAAGCACCTTCCATGCGTACGATCGTTTTATTACGCGTGGTAACGACTCGCTTCGCTGATCTGCTAAAGGTGATGGTAGCCGTCTTTCTAATGTTCGCCTCGTCCTTCTTGATGTAGCGAACGGTGGATTCGTTCACTCCAAAATGGTGGGCTGTAGCCACGTAACTTCTGCCTTCTTTTAACATATCGAGAAGTGTCACCTTCTCAGCAATCGTCATCATCTTTCGGTGGCGTTTAGGCATACCGTATTAGAAGAAGCAGAACGCTTGGGAGCCATTGTACAGTAGGGGTTAAACAGAAAGTTCAACAAAAAGTTCAACTTAAAACAGTCACGCACAGCACAGATTAAAGTTCACAATAACGTAGCAGCATCTACACGGCGAGAGAGCGGCAAACGAAGTGGCCGCGAAAAGATGCTGGAGGTTGGAGAAGCGGTCAAAACACCAATCACAGGCTAGATTACAAAACTTGGGTTCTGATTCGTCATCTATCAGCGCTTGAACCAATCACAATCCGTCTTATATGCTACGTAGTACTGTAGTTACCAATTCAAATACAAGGTACCCTACGTATACAGTACAGCTTTACGTACGCTATTTTACGCTTGTTTTGTTGTAGGATATGTACGCTTATTCGAGATGTGATTTTTGCAACAAAGAATATTATTGGATGCAGTACTACGTACGTATACATACAAAAGATTCATGGAAAAGATGCACATCCATTACATTTGTAGTACAGTAGTAGCCATCAGCAGCCTTACACCATTCTAATACGGTAAGACTGCATCTGATTTTGCGTTTCATGTTCGATTTAATTTTACTACGTACTGTATACGTACTGAATTATCGTATGATCACATTCTCTTTTCGTGTTTTATTTCTTTCTGTACTGAATTATATGTCATATGTAATGCAATGAACCATCAGTAAGAGCAGATATTACTAATTACAGTATTAATGGAATTACAGATAACGAAATATCGTATTTGGGGTCTTCATATATCGCGGTATTTTCGAAATTTCCGGAAAATCCGCGATTTGTTTATATATATGGGTTATGAAAAAAATCTGCGAAGTGGTGAATCCGCGATGGTCGAACCGCGAAGTAGCGAGGGCTCACTGTACATTTATGTCGGCGGTCGAGACGGACCCTCACACCCTTTGTCCTTACTGTAGGGGCCAACGGTGTGATAGTGATAATAAATGTGGTGAATGTAGGGAGTGGTCTATCTCCCAGTGGGAGAGGTTTTCTCGGCGACGTAAGAAGAAGTCCAGGCGGGATATTTCTCCTTCGAAGATTTCTTTGAAAGGAGAAAATCCCAAGGACTCTTCTTCCGTTGCCCAAACCTCCTCCGAAGCTCCCACTCGATCGGTTTCTTTCGAGAGACCGGCGAGTGGTAGCGTAGACCATGGTTCTGTTTCCCGATCTCGGGGTTTGAGAGATGAGGCAGTTCCACCTCTTCCCCCGGATGAGGATTTAAATGTTGATTTGAATGTAACCAATTTATTCCAGCTTTGGTCTTCCTTGGGGCTCGAGGATTCGCCCTCCAAGGAAGCTTTGATTGACATCATCCGATTGGGTGCCGCTGTCAAGCAATCGCCGACTTTGGCAGAGGTGGATCCTCTGTCTATTGTCGACGTTGTGGTGTCAGGTATCCAATGCGGTATCTCCTAATACCTCTGCATCTTCTCACTCCGCAGTAGCTGAAGGCTTAGTTTCTCCCGTTCCTGCTCAACCTACGAGGGAGAAACTAAGTCCAACAGTCTCTCCTGCCGATGATTCTCCTCCTCGGGGGAGTTCACTCACAGAGACTCCTCTTCGGTGGACTGCTGAAGGTCAGCTTGCTGATCCAACGGCCCCCAGAGGGCGTATACGTCGCAAGGCTCGCCTTCCTCTTCGCCGGAGAGGCCTTCCTTCACCTTATAAGTCGGTGAGGAGGCGCCTCTTCGGTTCATCAACGTCGTTGCAGTCCGCCGTAGAGGAGCCTCGTCATCGATCTCCGACTGTTCCTGCTACGACCCTGGACCTCTCTGCGGATCGTTCGCGACCCCTTCGATGGAAGGTCGTTCTTACAAATGACACATTGACCTTCCACCCGACAGACCTGCTGACCTGCCGTCGCCGTTCCCGGCAGCTGATGCGCGTTATGCGCCAACTAAACCTGTCTTTAAAAGTCAGGCACCGGTCCCTTCGGGGCAACAAGGGCGTACGCTCCATCTAGCGCACATGTCCCTTATGCGCCATGCTAAGCATGCGCGCCAGCGATCTCTTGACCTCATTGAGGTTCCTGAGATAGCGCGCGCCAGTGCTCACCTGCGCGCCAGGGCTCACCTGCGCGCCAGCGCTCACATGCGCGTCAGTGCTCACCTGCGCGCCAGCGCTCACCTGCTCACCAGTGCGCCATGCGCGCCAGCGCTCTCCTACGCGTCAGCGCTCACCAACGCACCAGCGTTCTCCTGCGCGCCAGCGCTCTCTAACGCGCCAACAATTTCCTGCGCACCCACGATCTTCGGATCTGGGTGCGGTAGGGAAGTCTAAGACTTCTCCTACTCGTCAGCGCTCGCCCACGCAACAGCGCTCGCCAACGCGCCGCCTGCGTTCTCCTGCGCGCCATCCTTTGACAGCGCGCCCACGCCCATCTCCTACAGCAGCTACACACCGCCAGCCTGACGTGCGCCCACAAGAGGCGCGCCAACGAACGCAGGTTCCGGCTGCGCGCAAGGGATATCTCTCCTGCGCGCGCGCGCCTGACGACGTCTTCTGGGGCGCACGATCTCTCGCCTGCACGCCCACGGGCCTTCATCCTGATCCTGTGCGCCCGCGCGCGCGCAAACATTTACCCTCGCGAGCGCACAATCAGCCTCCTGCGTACTCTCCGATATCTCCTACGCGCCATCGCTCGCGCGCGCGCCATCAGTCTCCCGCGCGCACGCCCGCGACCCCGGGTATTCCCCATCGCGTGAGCGCCAGCGTGCTCCCCCACGCGATCGTCAATACCCTCCCGCGCGGGAGGCTGCAGGACAACGCACGGCAAGGTCGCCATCGCTGCATTCCCCCCCCCCCCCCCCCCACCCCGCAAGCTCAGAACAGCGCGCTCACCGGTAGGGGGGAAGGTTCCAGAAAGGTCCAGGGACATTTCTTCCTCTTTTTCCTTACAGGCAAACCCCCCCTATGGAAACTCCTCCCAGGGATCGGTCAATCCCTGCCCCTACAGAGGTAGTGTCTGACAGCGCAGCCGTCAGCCAGCAGCCTTGGTTTGGGGCACTAATCAGAGCGGTTATGCAGGCTTTCAAGCTTGTTCTCTCTGAAATGGGCCTCAAATCCTTGGCTGCATCTACTCCCCTGAAGAGAAAAAGAGGAGATTCGGACGCGGTGACTTCGCCGAGGACTAAGCTGTCTCCTCGTAAGCCTTCGTTGGGTTTGCCCGGTGATCCTTCCAAGGAGGTGTTTCTGTGGTTTTTGCAAGGGGGTGCTGATCTTCAGCATACGTCAGCTTCGTCGTTGTGTCGGAGAGCTCATATGCTGGCTTACCAGCTGCTTCTGCAACTGTGTCTGCTTCTCCATCTTCCGCCACTGAGGACTTTGCGCCTTCCCCTAACGAACATCCTTCGGGATGAGAGTAAAGTCCGAGGGATGTCTATCTACGAGTGTTTCATTTTTTAGTAAAGGGTTTCATATAGACTCCTCTTCGGAAGCCTGCTGTCAATCAGCCTGCTAATCCCACGCTCGTCCATCGTCGTGTCGGTGAGAGGCTCCCTCGCCGTGTCCGTCCTCCACTTCGCCTTCAGGGTGCTCCTGCTCCCTCTGGTAAGAGATGCCTCTTCACTTCTTCAGTCTTCTTCTTCGGAAGAGACTGTTTGACCTTCGACTTCGTCTCCGATCACGTCTTGTCACTCTCCGCCACACCAGGCTGGCTCTTGCCCAACGCTCACCTGCTTGACAGTCTTACCATCGTCCAGCAGAGCGTGAATCGTCGACGCGTTCACTTCGTGAATCGCCTACACGTTCAACTCATGAATCGTCTGACCATCGTCAACGAGCTACTTCTTGTGTACCACCTAAGTAGTAGGCTACACATAAATCGTCTACACCAACGCGTTTAGCTCATAAATCGTCTGACCATCATCAACGAGCGACTTCTCGTGTAGGCTACCACCTAAGCGGGCGGTTATACGTGAGTCACCTACATCGTCGCTTCCAACACGTGAATCGCCTAACCATCGACAATGAACGATGTCTCGTGTACCACATAATCGTGCGGTTACACATGAATCGCCTACGTCGTTGCTTCCAACACGTGAATCGCCTGTCCGTTGACAACGAACGTCGTCTCGTGTACCACCTAAGCGATTGATCGCTCGTGAATTACCTACGCGTTCGACTTCTCATCAGGCTTCCACTACGCGAGAATCGCCGAGAACACAGGAATCACTTCCACTTCAGAAATTGCCTGCTTGTCAGCAATCGCCTGCTCGTCAGCGTTCACCTGCTCTTCAGCAATCGCCTACTCATCAGCGTTCGCCTGCTCGGCAACGGTCACCTTCTCGTCAGCATTCACCAGATCGTCAGCGATTGCCTATCCGACGGCCTTCACATCAACGACCTCACGAGTCGCGAAAACCTTCGCCGTCTCGAGAATTGGTCATCCATCATCCAACGAACCACCGTGTGTCTGTAGCTCAGAGCGTTCTCAAACTATCGCATCTCTCTCCTGTGGAACATTTTTGCCCACCTGTTCATGATCCACTACAATGCAATTCGTCTCTCATCAGTCAGGCTTCACGCCCCGTGACGCCGGAGTCACCTACTCAAGGGCTGTCGATGCACCTACCTGTCTCTCATGCAGCAGTAACGATCGACTCCGCGTTACTACGTGGGAACACTCTCTCTCCTATTGATCTTCCAGCCATTGTCCTTCGCGTCTTGAGCAGGAGGTTCCTCGTCGCTCTCCAATGCATCAGCAGCCATCCTATCCTCTTGTAATAGAGGATCTCCAACTGCAACCACCAAAAGCGGTGGTTGTGGCCGCCAAGAAAGGTAGAGTGATTATCAATCATTCTCCGTCGCCCCACTCCCTTCCCACAAACGCGTAATGTCGTAACAGCCAGGGAAGGATGGAAGGGGCAAGTTTCAGGATTTTAGGATTCTTGGACTTCCAGCCCATAGAAGGGAACCTACTTCTAAAGCCACTAAATCTTCAGCGTCTGGTTAGGAGACCCCGCGGGACCATTCATCCTCTTTCCCTTCAGGGGATCTTTCAGAGAGTGCTTTGATGAGTAAGCAACCGTGGTTCAACGCCCTGGTTAGGGCGATAACTCAGCCTTCGCCCCGATGCTTCCTTCATCACCGTCAGAAGCCCGCGGAACTTCCTTGGCTTCTTCCTTAGTTTCAACCGAGCCGAGACATAGGACCTCAACTGCTTCTTCCCCTTGAAGAGGAAGAAGGGATCTCCTGATTCGGTCCTTTCAACAAGGGTCAAGCTGACTCCGGTCAGGACTCATAGGGTAGAAACCTCCCCTGAGGTTTAATTATCACCTTGGCCCCTCAATGCCTCATCCACCATATCTAGAAGCAATCAGAAGGAAGAGTCAGGTCGGACTCTCCCTCTTTCCTTCTTGAAGGGAACCTAAGGACTCTAAGACAATCCCAAAGTCCTCTTCTAGGACTCAGAACCCCCTAAGGGGTCCAGGAGCCAAGTCAGTCTTCCAGTTGACGACCACGACCCACCTCGGGGTGAGACCTTGGTGGTGGATGAAGATCTTCTCGCTGCCAGCCCAGCTTCGGACTAAGACCAGAGAGTCGGAGCATGCCCTTTGGCAGGTTCTGATCATCATGAGGGCCCTTAACAGGTTACTGGATCTGGAGACAACCCCTTAAGAAGGCAAAGACAGTCCTAGACTGTGTCTTAGGCTTCCAAAAGCCTCCTAAGGCCAATGCAGCCTTGCCCTGGTCCCGGGGGTTAAATGGTTTCTGGCGTAAGATCGCCTCCCAGCTTTCTTCCATCTCTGAGTCTTTCCACTCTTCCTTGTCCACTAAACTCCTCCCACCTTCGGGTGCCAACCAGAGGAGGTATTATGACATTATGGATGAATCCGTCCCGATGACGTCTCTCCATCACTCCCTTGAAGAACTGACCAAGGGCGTCTCTAGAGAGGCTCTCTTCGTGTCAGATCTCGTTCTCGGCATCTGAGATCCTGAACCAAGAGAAGGTTGCAAAGTATACCGTGCAGGCTACTTTGTGGCTGGATCATAGGTTGGGATCATTGGAAATCCTTTAAGGATCATACCAGGAAGGCCTTGGAGACCTTCCTTCTCTCTGTCACCCCCACTTTGGAGTTTCTGGCCCACCAGGTAGTGACTCTTTGGGCCAACATTTTTCTGAAATGAAGGGATGCAGTTGCAGAGAGATTTCACCAGCAGGTCCCTAATGCTCAGATCACTATGCTCCGAACCTCTTCCATGGAGGAGTTCTTCCTCTTCGAGCCTAGGGACGTCAAGCAGGCTGCGGAGAGGTGGAGAGAGTCCAACCTGGACTCCTCCTTCATAGGGCCCTTATAGCTCGCCCCTGTAGACTTCCAGCCCCTCCAAAGACCACCAGACAAATGAAATCGTCAACAAAGAAAACGGCAGCAATTTTTAAGTCTAAGGTGTCTAAGTAGCCCTTTCTGGTCAAGGACGGGAAAGGGAACAAATCCAATCGTGGAGGAAAACATCAGAGAAGTGGCGGTAAGAGCCACAAACACTAGGATAGGTCATCCCCTTGCTTGTCCACCAGGAGGGGGATTCCTACAAAGTTGCTGGACCAGGTGGATGCAACTTGGGGCCGAACCTTGGACGGTCTCCGTGATTTGCTCAGGGGTATCGTGTCCCATTTCATCTCTCCCTCCACTGACCAAGAATCCAGTGCTTGTGAGCTCCTTTGCAATGGAATCAGCAAAGGGGTGGACCTTTTGTGCCGAAGTCCAGACCATGTTGGAGAAGGGCATTCTCCAGGTGGTCCTCGACAGGTCCCCAGGCTTCTTCAGTTGACTCTTTCTTATGAAAAAGGTGTCTTGAGGCTGGAGACTAGTCATCAATCTCTCAGCTCTGAACAAGTTTGTCAAACAGACTTCGTTCAGCTTGGAGACGGCAGACACGGTAAGACTAGCGATAAGACCACTGGACTTCATGAGTATAGTGGATCTAAAGGACTCATACTTCCAGATCCCAATTCATCCATCTTCAAGGAAGTATCTGAGATTCAACATAGACTACAATACATACCAGTTCAAGGTGCTGTGATTTGACCTTTCCACAGCACTTCAGGTCTTCACAAGAGATTTTGCATTGGTGTCATCCTGGGCTCACAGGTTCGGCATCCGTCTCCTTCGTTACCTGAACGACTGGCTGATCCTGGCAGACTCGGTGATAACCCTTCTTCAGCACCGAGATAAACTTCTGAGGCTTTGCCAAGATCTGGGGATCATGGTAAACCTCGAGAAGTTTTCCCTGATTCCCACTCAAAGACTAGTATACCTGGGAATGGTATTAGACACGAAACTGCTCAAAGCCTTCCTATCAGACGACAGGATAGTAAGGTTGAGGAAGGTAGCAAGGCCTTTCCTCAGACGAGAAGAACCCCCAGCCCAGAAGATGTCTCCTCGAACACCTATCATCTTTGACCCGTCGAGTTTCCAACGGTCACCTTAGAATTCGATCTCTCCAGTGGAGTCTGAAGTCCAATTGGAATTAGGCCTTCAATTCCCCGGACATTCTGATTCCCATGGGATCAGATGAAGAGACAGACCTCGGATGGTGGCTGGGAGACGAGAATCCGCTGAAGGGTGTCCATCTTCCCATCCCTCCTCCCAATTTGATGCTGTTCTCGGGCGCATTAAAGGAAGGGGGGGGGGGAGCCTACATGTTGCACCACACGGCTTCAGGGCATTGGTCAGAGTCCGAAAAGTACCTTCACATAAATCTCTTTGAGATGAAGACTGTCTTTCTAGTACTTCTAGCTCATCACGCGGTGGTGATGAGCGACAACCTCATGGTAGTGGTTTACATCAAGAAGCAAGGAGGTACTTTTTTGCAGCCCCTGTCCCATCTAGCAGTAGATACAGATGGGCAGAAGTCCACCCGGTGTCACTATCAGCTCGCTTCATTCCAGGTAAGAGGAATGTGCTCGCCTACAATCTGAGCAGAGCATTGCAGATTGTGGGTTCCGAATGGTCTTTGGATTATCTAGTAGCCAACAAAGTCCTGACTTTGTGAGGCTCTCTGACTGTGGATCTGTTCATAACGGCCCTGAACTTCAGGCTCCCGCTGTACTGCTTCCTAGTCCCAGATCTTAAGGCTCTCTGGTAAGATGCATTCCAACAATGGTGGAACTACATCGACATACAGTATACGCATTCCCACCGTTTTTTCTGATGATAAGTACTCAACAAGACCAAAACATCGGTCAATCTTTCAATGACTCTCGTAGCTCTGCTATGGCATCGTGCAGAATGGTTCCCGGACATTCTGCTGCTCCTGACGGAGCTCCCAAGAGAACTTCCTCCACAACACAATCTACTCAGATAACTACATGTCAGCATCTACCGCAAGGCAATAGCTTCACCATGTCTTCACGCCTGGAGACTATCCAGCATCTCCTCACACAGAGAGGATTTTCGCAACAGGCTGTGAAAAGGATGTCTGGATACCTGCGAAAATCTTCATCCTCGGTCTACCATGCGAAGTGGAATGTCTACTGGGGTTGGTGTCGTGGAAAGGGTCTCAATCCACTTGATGCCACTATTCCACCAATAGCAGATTTTCTCATGTGTTTGCGGGAAGAAATGCGCCTTTCAGTTTCAGCGTTCAAAGGTTGAGCGATAGCTCAGCGTTAATTCTCTCCATTAAACAAAGGAATGGAACTTTCCCTCATTGCTGAAACTTTCCCTCATTGCTGGAACTTTCCCCCCCCTCATATGAAGTTATGATCTTACCTGTCCTCAGTCGGAAGTTGAACTTCCCCCATGGAACGTGATTCAAGTTCTTTGGTCTCTACAGAGACCTCCGTACAAACCATTACGCCAGGCAATAGATCAACACCTGACTTGGGAGACGGTGTTCCACTCGCTTTGGCATCAGCCAAACGAGTCACCGAACTTCATAATCTCTTTTACGACGTCGCCCATTCAAGGGGACGGGGAGAGGTAAGTTTCGGCTTTGTCCCTGAGGTTGTTGTAAAAACTCAGAATCCAGGGGTTTCGGATACTAGGTTAGAATCTTTCCGGATAGCAAGTCTCCGTTCTATAACTGACGACCCAAATCATCTGTTACTATGTCCAGTAAGGTTTTTGAGGTGCTACCTCAAGGGAACAGCAGCAGCTCAGCCCAGTGTGCCCTCACTCTTCGTAAGCATGGGCAGAATCAAGAGGAGAGTCACGAAAAACACAACCTCTGCATGGATTTGCAAGGTCATTGACTTTACCCTGAATCCTGAACCTCCTCCAACACGTTGTCTCAAAGCTTATGATGTCAGGGGTGTTGCCACATCCCTGGCCTTCAAAAAGAACTACTCTGTGACGCAGGTATTGCAAGCAGGTGTGTGGAAACAATAAACGAGGTTCACCGCCCACTACCTGCAAGACGTGACCCACAGGAACCTTGATACATTTTCTATCGGTCTTGTGGTGGCTTCACAACAGCTGGTTTAGTACCTTAAGCTCCTTATTGGATAAGTAGCAGAAGGTTGAGGGCATTGGTTACCCGGGTATTAGTCGGAGTGAATGAAAAGGAATATCTGGCTCTTTTCCTTTCTTCATCATCCCCTCTCTTGGGGAAATCAGCATCTTGGAACCTCTGCACAAGCTGGCTTCAAACCTCTGCAGGTAAAAACCATCGCTCCCTTGTGTAACCTAGTATTGTTCCAATACGTTTGCGTCCTCATATTCTGATCTCTTCAGTTATTTCGTGCAAGACTCTGAATAACGTTTACCTGGACAGTCACATTGCTAGTTTTATCACGACACTCAAGTTGGGTAGGCCGTTGACCATGCTTAGCAGGTTTAGCGAGGTGTTAGGGGTCTCCTTATTGTTGCATAAAACTGCACAATAGGGAGTACCCCGAGTAAGGCCAAAAAGCCAGATTGGCAGGGATGTCCACCCTCCTAATGGGTAAGTCACCCTTATAAATAGTGTTGGTTCGTATTCCAGTTATGGAAAAAATGACAAATTGGGAGGTAATTTGTATTTGTTCCGACACATATACAAACCTTTGCTATTTATAATAGGGTATTACTTTCAGCGCAGCTGAAAGACGAGCCATGATAGTTTTAGTGAGGGATAACTACCCCATCCGCTAGTTAGCGGGTGGGCGGTGGGGTAGACTGGCTACCCCTCTCACTCACACCTCTCGGCTGAGTAACCACTTTACTTTTTGGCTCAGTAGAGGACGGACATGCTGTCCTTCTCTCCCGCAAAGACTGGCCTTGATGTTTTTCATTTATTTTTTTATTTTCTTGGGTGTATTCATTTATCTTACATATATTTGAGTGCATATATGTATAAATGGAAATCTACGTTATTAGATACGGGTAACTTTAGTGCTGTTGACATCGTATCCAACTGCCCCCGCCGTAAGGTTGTTGTCCTTCGGCAGGTTCTCGACACTGCCGTGTGTTTGTTCATTACAGAATTAAAGTTTATAACAGTTCAGCTCCCTTACGAGGAATTATCTTACAAGGAAGGTGACTTTTTCCCCGAATAGTGTATTTTGTGCAACGGAGCATGAATTGTAATTGATAACTTACCTTCTTTCTGGCAGTGAGGCCCCGCCTTTCCTGCAATTTTGGGTTGCTCTCGTATCATCTTGTAGAACCTTGTTCACCTCCTCCTGAGGGAAGAGGGTTTTACCCCATCAGGAGGAAACTATCAGCCTGCTCGATTCCTGTCTGAAAGAGGCCTCAGACAGAACGTATTTCCTACAACTAACCCGATCAGACCACCAAACGTGTAGGTCGAATGGGAAGGGCAGAGATTGGTTCTTCATGAATATCCGAAACAAAGTCTCAGTGGGATAAATCGAGGCTAGGGTCTCCCCGAGGTGGGGTCCGGCTCTTTAAGAGCCGGCATGGTCGAACCTTCTTGTCAGCTTGAATAGTAAGACCTATCCATTTATCCGTAATAGGCAAGGCAACAATGAGAGCAGTTGTAGGTATGGCGTATTCCCCATTGTGTGGGGTGAGCTTGGAATTAGCGTACCCCCCAGATCGACAACATCCTGGTCCAGACAGATCGGGACTGCCCTTTAGGAAATAATACCGTTACCTTCGGTACCTTGTCTAACCTAACCAAGGCATGCTCTTTCAATCGAACGAATCCGTTGAATGGGAATTCTAGTCCCTGAGAGTAAATTCTAGGTCCTCCAGAGGGCGGACGTCTATGCCATCCAAAGTTATGGTACCAGCTATATATGGGACATGTAAGGCAAATTTCTATGTGTTGTTTTTATCGAAGGAGGTTACTTCGATACGCCTGGGGTTGTAGGGGGAGTCATCCGAGTTCCTGAACGGATCCGACTCACCGCCATATCTTTGAGCTCCGTCATAGTCCCTTGGCTTGCCCTAGAATGTGTTGTATCTGCTCTTTAACCCTACCCCTGGCTTTTAGCAGTCACGGTTTTATGCAAGGTAATATGAACATCAGGATCCTTTGAGGGTCCTAGGTCGGTGACGCAGGTAATTGCAAAACTGAAGGCTCAAAACTCATCACCACCTACCTGCCCGTCCATGGGGTCGATGTCCAACCCTAGAGAGGACACTCCGAGGAGATAGGGTCCTCTAGATGGAGCATTCCTTCCAAACCTTGATACCCAAGGGCGGAGAGCCGCTCTTGCAGGCCGGAGAGATTCATCATCATCCTGAAAGAAGTGAGGGGATTAGTGATAAAAGAGAAGACCGTTCTCCTCAATAAGCAATGCATACATAAATCCGGATCAAATTAAATCATCGCCAAAGTATACCCATAACTATAACAAAGACTAGATCGATATTCTTCGTCCAAATTGGACTTGCTAGCAAATAAATACCATAGTAAAAACCAATAACAAATAATGATAATAAAAATGGGCATAAAACGTAAGTGATATAACCTAGATGACAGAGTACCAGATAGGCAATATTAACTTGAAAAACTACCGAATCGAATAAAACCAAAATGGCTGCCGTCACCGAGGACGGCCAAGCCTCTTCCAAAATTAAAATCCACATTACTGGAAAGAGAACAAATGCCCGGTACTGAAAAAACTGTCAAAACAAACTATGGTACTTAACATTGGTAAAGGTGAAGTAGCAGCGTCAGTCATGTTGAATTAACGACAATCACTAGCAAAAACACCTAGCACAAAAAAAAAATACGACTTTGCGGGCAAGTCCAAAACAGAAGGATGACCTGGAGAGCGCGAGTAGTAGGTGTCGGTGGGGTAGTCCAACTGTATTCTCTAGGGCCTGTCACGGCCCTCCCCTTTGATGAAGGGATTATCTAAATGGAAGGCAGCTTGTGAATAGTGGTTTTTCACACGCCCTTGTTAAATACACGACACCCACAAGGTGATCGCGCGAGGGTTGTAACCTCTGCATTCCATGCTTTTATCTTTCTCTAGTATATTTGGAAGATTTATATTAGAAAAGTGTAAAGAAGGACCCTTTTCACCAGCCGTCACAGATCGACCCAGAAATAGATTTTTCCTTCGTCAAAATCCCTTTTCTTTTTCTTTTTCACAGGTAACAGCGACGTAGTACACATGTGGTAGCTCGTGAGCTGCCCTCATTACGAGGTAGCATTCGCTGTCAACCTTCAACTTGATGTTCCTCCTTCGAGGGGAACTTCTCTCTCTCTCTCTCTCTCTCTCTCTCTCTCTCTCTCTCTCTCTCTCTCTCTCTCTCTCTCTCTCTCTCTCTCTCTCTCTCTCATGAGAGAGAGAGAAAGAATGTTTTTTGTTTATGCCTGTGCTTTTTTCCCATAGAGCTGGGATAAAGCTTAACTTTGGCTATGTCCTCTTGTGGGAGGACTTCTCTCTCGTTCGCGAGAGAGATGTTTTACGCCTACACTTTTTTCCCATAGAGCTGGGAGGAAGCTTGCCTTAGGCGATGTCCTCCTTCGAGAGGACTACTCTCTCGTTCCCGGGAGAGAGTTTCTTACGCCTATGCTTTTTTCCCATAGAGCTGGGAGGAAACTTGCCTTAGGCAATGTCCTCCTTCGGGAGGACTTCTCTCTCGTTCGCGGGAGAGAGTTTCTTACGCCTACTCTTTTTTCCCATAGAGCTGGGAGTAAGCTTGCCTTGAGCAATGTCCTCCTTCGGGAGGACTTCACTCTCGTTCGCGAGAGGGAGATTATTAAGCCTTCGCTTTTTTCCCATAGAGCTGGGAGAAAGCTGGTCTTTGGCGATATCCTCCTTCGAGAGGACTTTTCCCTCATTCGCGAGAGAGATATCTTACGCCTATGCTTTATTCCCATAGAGCTGGGAGAAAGCTTGTCTTAGGCGATCTCCTTCGGGAGAACTTCCCTCTCGTTCGCGAGAAATAACTTGTAGGAGCTTGCTGATCCACCAGGGGCGGTGGCAGAGTTTTCTCCGAAGCAGGTTATCCCTACGCTTATGGTTCTGCTTCAGGGGAGGAGCGAGAGCCTTCTCTTAAGCGACTTTCTCCTTCGGGAGAACAAACCTCTTATGCGGAGGTGTTATCTTGAACCTGCTGGTTCTCCTTGATCCTTCGGTGTCTCGTTCGATCACCCTTTGGGCTGGCTTGATCGTTTGAGCCTTCGGGCTCTCGTCATGTTGATCCTGCTGGTTCTCATGACAGTAGGAGTCCTTCGGGACTCCGCTCGAAACCTTCGGGTTTCAGTTACGCTGAACCTTCGGGCTCTCGTAACGATAGTAACATTGAGCCTTCGGGAACGTGTGCCATCAATCACGCCGACCTTTCAGGGTCTTGTGACAGAGGAACCTCGATTCCTCGTTACGCTGATCCTTCGGGGTCTCGTAACATTAGTTATGCAGAACCGTTGGGCTCTCGTATCTTTAGTCACTCTGACACTTCGGTGTTTTGTGACAGGAAAACTTCGGTTTCCCGTTGCGCTGATCCTTCGGGGTCTCGTAGCATTAGTTACGCTGAGCCCTTGGGCTCTCGTAACTTTAGTCACTCTAACACTGCGGTTTCTCGTTATGCTAACCCTTCGGAGTCTCGTAACATCAGTTACATTGAACTCTAGGGCCTCAAACAAGATGTATTCCGAGATCGGTGGGGCGGCCTAGAGGTGTGCCTTGTTTTTTCCCCCCCATTCGGACTGGTGAAAAAGTCCTCAGCCAAGTCAGGATAAGCAGGATCTTATCAATGACTCCAATAGCTTTGCTATGGCATCCCACAGAATGGTTCCCAGACCTTCTGCAGCCCCTGACGAAGCACCAATAGCTTTGCTATGGCAACCCGCAGAATGGTTCCCGGACCTTCTACAGTTCCTGATGGAGATTCGAGGGATCTTCCTCCACGACACGATCTTCCAAGCAGCCACGTGTGAACACTTTCCTAAGCCGTAGCTTTGCTTCGACTTCTCACCTAGGACGATCCTAAACCACCCCTCTCAGAGAGGCCATTCCCAACTGGTTACGGAAAAGATGTCTAGACACCTCAGAAACTTTTCAGCGTCGGTCTTCCAGGCGAAGTGTTCGGTCCTTTGTGACTGATGTCGTGGAAAGGGACTCTCTCCCATCGATGCCTTTACTTATGCAAGTGTGAGATAACTTGTCCCCTGTCGGATCTCAACCTTCTCCTGGGAACGCGGTTCGGGTCCTTCAGTCTCTGAAGGCCCCTCTCTACGAACCGTAGGCCCAGCAGCAGATCGCTTCCTTACATGGAAGACTCCAACTCACTTGGGCTTTTGACCAAGAGAGTTAGTGCGTTGTACGATCCAACGTCTGATGTCTTCTACCCTAGGAGACGTGGAGAAGTAATCATCAGCGGCGTCCCTGAGTGGATTGCCAAGACTCAAATCCGAGTGTGCTGTACCCTAGGTGCAGCCCATTTCGAATAAAGAGTCTTCGCTCGGTAACCGGGAATCCATCAACTGGGGTTTTTCCCAGTGAGGAGTCTGTGGGGTTACCTTAAAAAAAGAACGATACCAGCTCGCCCTGTGTGTCGGCACTGTTGACCAGCACGTGGAAGGTCAAGAGGAGGACCTCAAGGATTTCCTTCCCCTCTGGAATCGGAAGGCAATTAAGGTTACTCTTAATCTAGACTCTCCTCCATCCTAAGACCCAGACCTCGTAACGTCACTGGCGTTGCTACGTCCTGGCGTTCAAGAAACTACTCTGTGGTGCAGATACTTTAAGTGAGCATGTGGAAGCGTCAATCGACCTTCACGGCCCACTACCTGCAAAGATGTAACCCACAAGAACATGGAGACCTTTTCCATTGGTCCTGTGGTGGTCGCACAACAAATGGTCTAAACACCTCAGGCTCCTTGATGGACAAGTAGCAGAGGGCTGAGGGCTGAGGCTACCCAGATTAGTCTGGGGTGAATGAGTAAGAATGTCTGGCTCCTTTCTTCCTTTCACCTTCTCCCCTCTGGGGAAAAAGCTCCGAAAGCCTCAGCATAGCTAGCCTCACTTCGCTGCAGGTAAGACCCATTTCCCTTGTGTCTCCTAAGTACAGTACTGTATAGAAGAATGCTTTGTTACGTCCCCAATACCTTTTAGAGGGAGGGTATTGGGTAAGTCTTTAAGAACATTAGGTTCTGTACTCGAGTTCCTATGTTAAAGACAAGCCACACTGATAGTTCCACTCACAGTCAAGCTTCTGCAGGCCGCTATCAGTGCATTACCTCATATCGGCACTTGATTTTAGTGAGGGTAGGGTCCCTTCTACTTTCGATCACAGATCGAAATAGAGAGGACCCCAGGTCATGACCAGGGCCAGTTGGTGAGGACTTCCTCCCTCCTAAGAGTAAGTCACCCTATTATAAATAGCGAAGGTTTGTATATGTGTCGGAACAAATAACAAATTTGGAAATAATTTGTATTTTTCCTAACATACAAACCTGAAGCTATTTATACAAATTGGCCCGCCACCCTGTCCCCCGAGAAGTCCTGCCATAAAGCAAAGGGGTTACTCAACCGAGAGGTGTGAGTGAGCGGGGTAGCCAGTCTATCCCACCCCCCACCCGCTAACTAGCAGATGGGGTAGTTATCCCTCACTAAAATTATCATGGCTCGTCTTTCAGCTGCGCCGAAAGTAATACGATATTATAAATAGCTTCAGGTTTGTATGTCAGGAAAAATACAAATTATTTCCAAATTTGTTATTTTTCCTAACGATACAAACCTTAGCTATTTATGCATACTTGCCCGCCATCCCTGTCCCCCTTGAAGTCCTATATCCAAGCAAAGTGAGCTCAATCACAGGTGTGTGAGTGGGAGGGGTAGCAAGCTACCCTCTACCCCCCGCAAACTAGCGGGATGGGTAGTTAACCGTCGCTGAATATCAATAACTCGTTCTTTCAGCTTCGCTTAAAGTAATACCCCTATGCTGTAAATAGCTAAGGTTTGTATCGTTAGGAAAAATACAAATTACCTCTGATACCTATACTGTAAATAGCTAAGGTTTGTATCGTTAGGAAAAATACAAATTACCTCTGATACCTATACTGTAAATAGCTAAGGTTTGTATCGTTAGGAAAAATACAAATTACCTCTGATTTTTCCTGCTATCAACAGGTCCTGAGTGTTTGAACAACATAACCTTTACTGTTTGAGGAAAAAGTACATCATAACTGCGGATGCTGAGACATTGCCTAAGTCATGGCGCTGTTGATTGCAGAGTAACTTCCTGTACATGTAAGGAATCTTGGTGGTGTGACTTGCTGCATAAACATTTTGAGTCTATATGACATTAAGGTCAGTTGCATCCTCAAATAGTTAGACCCTGCTCTATTGATGTTCATAGTAAACCCTAAACAAATTTACAAAGAAGGAAATTAACTTGTTAGAATTGGAAATTTTCTTAATGCTTCAGATTATAGGTTGTCTTTACTTGGGTTGTAGGAGGACAGCAGATAAATGAAAGAAAAAGAAGATAAATTTCTGATTCAGGTGTTGGAATATTATAAATATTCTTACATTCTACTTAAGGTAAATTCACAAGTTTTAATTTCTTTGCTTATGTACTTCAATGAAAAGAATTTTCATATTTCCTGAGGTCAGTTGAAATGCAGAAAGCCTAAGTTGTTTTAGACGACCATAGCATGATTTTGATTTGTGCTTTTAGCTTTGTGGCAGATTTTTTTGTGGGTAGGTTTGATGATTTTCTGTTTTGTTAATTTTTAAAGTCGCTCTACTAGATTACTTAATGCAGTATTTGTTCCGTAACTGGAATACAAACCTACGCTATTTATTTAGGGGTATTACTTCATGCGAAGCTGAAATGATTAGCCATTAAAATTTAGTGACAGTTAACTACCCACACCGCTTGTTAGTGGGGGGTAGGGGGGTTAGCTTGCTACCACTCCCACGGGTTAGCTTGCTACCACTCCCACTCACACACCAGTGATTTATCTCACTTTACTGTTGGCTCGGATGGAGACCAGTTGTATCCGCTTTTCTTCCTCGCCTATTCTGGACTGCCATCAATTTTTATATATACATATATACATATATACAGTATATACATATAAGAAAAAGCAAGTTAAACTTGCTTTTTCTTATATGTATATATATATATGTGAAAACATTCTTAATGTTTATCTATATATATATATACTGTATGTATAGAAATGTTGTAAGTTTCCTTTTCAGTGTTTGTGCTGTGCGTGTGATAAGTATACGACAGGTTCTCAAGACACTTGCGCAAGGCTGGGGAACCTTCCCTTCAGACATCTCCCCCCTTGTCCATCGGTCTTCCCGTCGGCATATAACCTACCGTTGACTCGGCCGCCGCCGCAGGGGAATCGTCATCGTTTGGACCCTCCTCGTTCAACTGTTGTCTTTGCCTTTCTCTCTTCCTACGGGAAACTTGGATTACTGAGTGAAGGGAGTGTGGCCTCTCAGAGATTGACTACGGCCTTTCTCTTCTCAAGGCCGTTCACCTCTCGTGGGCCTCCGACAGTGTACTAACGGGGGGAGCACCTTTCCCGTTCGCGGGTTAGGTTGCGCTTCCGATTGTTTTTCTCAATTATATAAGTGAAATTATAATTGTCTGTAATTTTAACTTTTCATCTTCTTCTCCATTGGGAACACAGTGAACCCTCGTTTATCGCGGTAGATAGGTTCCAGACCCGGCCGCGATAGGTGAAAATCCGCGAAGTAGTGACATCATATTTACCTATTTATTTAACATGTATATTCGGACTTTTAAAACCTTCCCTTGTACGTAGTACTGTTAACAAACCACCCTTTAATGTACAGAACACTTAATGCATGTACTACAGCACCTTAAACTAAAACAGGCACAAATATTAAAGGCAATATTATATCATGCGTTTCCTAAACACCTGAAAAGCACGATAAAAAATGGCAACCAATGTTTTGTTTACGTTCATCTCTGATCATAATGAAGAAACAAACTCATTTAGTGTACACATATATGTATAGGTTAGTTTTTGCATCGATTATATTGATTATACAGTATGTTGATTTTTTTATTACCATTGTTTTACGTACTGTACTTAATTTTTCTTAGGACTTCCAAATGAAATGTTTTTCTTTATGACGACGCCTGAAACGATGGCGTCATAAAGTACTGTACGCTCAGTAAACAACCACGCTCAGAACAAAGAAGGCATTTAACGCGTATGATGAAAGTGATAAATAATGATATTTACAGTAAAAGCATTTACAAAATATGTTATTAGTACAAATATAATTTACCGTATCTATATAAAATCATACAGTACATACTGTACGTAACAAAGCACGAAAACAATTTACGAGAGAGAGAGAGAGAGAGAGAGAGAGAGAGAGAGAGAGAGAGAGAGAGAGAGAGAGAGAGAGAGAGAGAGAGAGAGAGAGAGAGATTGTTTTACGTACGTACAAATGTAAATTTTAAACAAAAAAATATGATAGGTTACAACATGTAGACTTTTAAACTTTCCCTTTAACTTAATGCATACAGTACTAAACTATAAAACAGGCACAAATATTAGAATGTGAGAATATTAAAGTAAAAAATAAAGATTGTTACTGTACTCACCACGAAAGAAGTTCAAGAAAAACTTGAATGATGATGGCGATGAATTTGCTGCACAGTAGAAATGATGATGATGAAGCTGATGATGTGTTCTACTGTGCAGCCAGGTAGTATTTTACGTCTCTTCAGACGGAGGTGTCTTTTCCTGGGACACCTCTTCAACTTCTTCCTGGGAAACTTCTTCAATTTCTTCCGAAGGCGTACAAGCAGGAGGAACTGGCTCTTTTTTGCGAGGCTGGAAGAACATTGTGATCGGAAGTTGTTGCCGCTGCTTCTTTTTTCGATCTAAGAGCATCTTGTAGGGAGTCATTATGTCATCAACCTTGTTGCAGAATTGCATCGAGCGAACCATATCCTCGTCCCACTCTTGCAACATTTCTTTCAACTCCTTCGCATGGTTGCAGGCCTTGGCAAGCCGTTCTAATGTTAAGCCCGTTTCTTCGACATTTTCTTGGGTCTCTTCCTGGGTTTCACTCTCTTCTTCGCTTGCCGATTTCGTCAGGTCTTCTAGGTCTGCGTCAGTTAGGGGCTGGGAATGGCAGTCCAACAACTCGTCGACGTCTTCAGTCGTCATGTCACCAAACCCGTCACCTCCAATTATGGCAGCCAACTGCACAGATTTGCGTATTGCAGAGTGTTGGATTTCAGCAGGTGTAAATCCCTCGTCGTCGTAAACAATCTGGGGCCACAACTTCTTCCAGCTCGCATTCACGGTTGCAGGTTTCATCTCTTGCAGTGCCTTCTGAATATTCTGCAGGCACGTGGCTATGGTGTACTGCCGCAAGTACGCCTTCAAGTTAAAATCTTCATCCTCATCATCTTGGGCAGCATCCACACACGCAACGAGGTCCGCCAAGGTATTCTTCGTGTAGAGGGCCTTGAACGCCCTGATAACCCCCTGGTCCATCGGTTGAATTAATGACGTGGTGTTGGGCGGCAGGAACTCAACCTGAATGCCCTCATGCGACAGGTCAGTTGCGTGTCCACCAGCGTTATCCATAAGGAGAAGGATCTTGAATGGCAAGCCCTTCTCTAAGAGATATTTGCTGACTTGCGGGATAAAACACTGATGGAACCAGTTGGAGGTCAGCATCTTCGTAATCCATGCTTTTTGATTATGCATCCAGTACACGGGAAGGAGATTCTTATTTTTATTTTTCAAAGCGCGAGGATTTTTCGACTTATAAATAAGCCCCGGCTTTAGCAAAAATCCAGCAGCATTGCCACACATCACGAGGGTAACGCGATCCTTGAATGCTTTTAAGCCAGAGGCTTTAGCTTCCTCTTTGAACAGGAAAGTTCGCGACGGCATTCTCTTCCAAAACAAGCCGGTCTCATCCATATTAAAGACTTGTTCCGGCTTGTATCCACCTTCGGTGATAATATTCTTGAATGTCTGGTTCGCGTAAGTTTCAGCAGCGGCATTGTCAGCCGAAGCAGCCTCGCCATGCAGGGAAACGCTTTTCAGGGCGAACCGTTTCTGAAACTTCGCGAACCATCCTTTGCTGGCAGAAAAACGTTGTTTCTGAGGCTGGGAATCAGTGGATGTCCCTGGTTGAGGATCATCTGCATCATCATCTTCTTCAGCATGGTTGCCGTCGTCGTCGTCTTGAGGTTCCTTTGCAGCAAAATTCTCATGCAAGCCCAAAGCCTTTGTTCGGATGGTGTTCGTATCCAAGGCTATGTTCTTCCTTCAGTCGGCAATCCACACAGCTAAAGCACCTTCCATGCGTACGATCGTTTTATTACGCGTTGTAACGACTCGCTTCGCTGATCTGCTAAAGGTGATTGCAGCCGTCTTTCTAATGTTCGCCTCGTCCTTCTTGATATAGCGAACAGTAGATTCGTTGATTCCAAAATGGCGCTCCGCGGCCGCGTAACTTCTACCGTCTTTTAACATATCGATAAGCGTAACCTTCTCAGCAATCGTCATCATCCTTCGGTGGCGTTTAGGCTCACTACCAGCCTTAGTAGAAGCAGAACGCTTGGGAGGCATTGTACAGTAGGATTTGACAAAAAGTTCAACTTAAAAAGGTCGCACACAGCACAGATTAAACTTCACAAACTTAAGAACGTCTACTCAGCGATACGCGGTAAGAGAAAGTGGACGACCCGGCCCGCGAGAACCTAGATGCTGTAAGCTGGAGATGCGAGCAAAACACCAATCACAGGCTAGATAACAAAACTTGAGTTCTGATTCGTCATCTATCAGCGCTTGAACCAATCACAACCCGTCTTACAGTATATGATGCGTAGGTTACCAACTCAAAGTACAAGATACCCCGCGCATACCGTACGTACAGTATTAATAATAATAAATAATGATAATAATACAGTACAGTACTGTAATAATAATAATAATAATAATAATAATAATGATAATAATAATAACAATCATAATTTTATTAACAACAACAACAATAATAATAATAATAACAATAATAATAGCTTTACGTATGCTATTTTATTCTTTTGTAGGATGTGTGTGTGTCTCTCTCTCTCTCTCTCTCTCTCTCTCTCTCTCTCTCTCTCTCTCTCGTACGCTTATTCGAAATGTGATTTTTGCAACAAAGAATATTATTGGATGCAGTACTACGTACGTATACATACAAAAGATTCATGGAAAAGAAGCACATCCATTACATTTGTAGTACAGTAGTAGCCATCAGCAGCCTTACACCATTCTAATATTGTATGACTGCATCTGATTTGCGTTTCACGTTCGATTTAATTTTACTACGTACTGTATACAGTACTGAATTATCGTATGATAATAATACAGTAATAATAATAATAATAATGATAATAATAATAACAATAATAATTTTATTAACAACAACAACAATAATAATAATAATAACAATAATGATAATAGCTTTACGTATGCTATTTTATTCTTTTGTAGGATGTGTGTCTCTCTCTCTCTCTATCTCTCTCTCTCTCTCTATCTCTCTCTCTCTCGTACGCTTATTCGAAATGTGATTTTTGCAACAAAGAATATTATTGGATGCAGTACTACGTACGTATACATACAAAAGAATCATGGAAAAGATGCACATCCATTACATTTGTAGTACAGTAGTAGCCATCAGCAGCCTTACACCATTCTAATATGGTATGACTGCATCTGATTTGCGTTTCATGTTCGATTTAATTTTACTACGTACTGTATATAGTACTGTATTATCGTATGATCACATTCTCTTTTTGTGTTTTATTTCTTTCTGTGCTGAATTACATATCATATGTAATGCAATGAACAATCAGTAAGAGCAGATATTACTAATTACAGTATTAATGGAATTACAGGTAACGAAATATCGTATTGGGGGGTCTTCAGATATCGCGGTATTTTTGAAATATCCGGAAAAACCGCGATATGTATATATATATGGGCTATGGAAAAAACCCGGGAAGTGGTGAATCCGCGATGGTTGAACCGCGAAGTAGCGAGGGTTCACTGCACTTCCCTTCGGAGGATCAGTGGTTCTTCCTATTAGTGAATATTTTTAGCTGATTTAGATAATTGTAATTCTTGTTTTATTACTGTACAGTTATTTTCCGCTTCCCTTCTCCCATCGATGTCGACTGGGAAAGGGAGGGCGCAATACTTATTTTGTGTTTGTTCCCTCGGTGGTCCCTCTTCCTGTGGCAGACTAGGTGTTCCTCCCGAGGGAATTTTCTGTTACATGATTTATTTTATTTTTCTTCAGTTAGTAGTACTGTACAGTTTTCTTCATTCGACTAAGAGTGCCGACGAAGCAGAGCTGTTCTGTTCATGCCTGGGGAATCTGCTGTCACTGCCGTCCCTCAGAGGATGTCATCATGGGCGTCATCCCTTCTCTTAGAAGTATGCCCGTGGCAAACACCTGATCAGCACTTCATCTTAGGAACTAGCTCTGGCTACGCTTCCTCAGGTAGCACTCTCGTCAGATCATCTTAGAGCGCTACCAGGAGGTTCGCCTCCAGGGGTTGGACAACTTTCCCTTCCAAGGGAGAGTTATCTTCCACAAGTGCGAGGTTGTTTCTCCCTTCTGAGGGAGAACTTCCTGCATCTTCATCACTTTATCGACTCAAACTGCTGTTGCTGTCTTCGCCTAGACTACGCTCCCCCCCTTGCTGAGTCTCTCTTTCTTCGGTAGCGGAGCATAGTCTTAGGCAAGTCTCTCTGTAAAGTGATCACCTTGTTTGCGAGAGGAGCCACTCATAGAGACTCCTCTTCGGAGGATTGCTACTGCTGAAGGTCAGCTTGCTGATCCACCGGCCCTCATGGGTGTCATCTGTTCCTGGACCTTCTGACAACGCTGTAGCTAGTCCTAGGACTTCGGCCTGGACTCTTCTGTGGATCGTTCCTGATCTCCATTGTTGGATGTTCGCCCTTCCAAAGGGCACATCCCAGTTCCTGATCGTCCTACCAGCTGACCTGCCGACCTACCAGTGCAACCTCGCCACAGAGAGCAACGTTTGCCAGTGCACCAATCAACCTACGATCACCGGCGCAACACAACTTCGGTCTCCTACTCGTCCAACGATCTCCTGTGACAGCGCTCTCCTGCACTTGCGCGCCAGTGCTCTCCTGCACATGCGCGCCAGTGCTCTCCTGCGCTCCATCACACTCCCGCATACTTGCGCCATCATTGTCCTATGCGCCAGCGCTCTCCTGTACACCAACAATCTATGCACACCAACGTTTGCCTGTGCGCCACCTCTCTCCTGTGTACCAACGATCTTTGCACACCAGCGTTTGCCTGTGCACTACCTCTCTCCTGTGCGCCAGCACTTCCACGCACGCCAGCAGTCAACTGCACGTGCCAGCAATCTTCGCCATCACTCTTCCGCGTTTGTGCGCCATCGTTGTCATGCCAGCGCTCTCCTGCGCGCCAACGATCTCTGCGCACCAGCGTTCGCCTGCACGCCAGCTCTCTCCTGCAGGCCAGTGCTTCTGCGTGTGCCATCAGTCATCCATGCGCGCCAGCACTCTTCCGCGCGCGCCAGACCTCTTCCGCGCGAGCGTGCTAGATGTCTTCCATGCAAGCGCTCTAGCACTCTCCCGCGTGCGCAGCAGCAGCCTTCCACGCGCTCGCCAGCGCTATCCTACGCTCGAATTCTCACCCGCAATCTCATGCCCAGGCACCCGCCCTTGCGCGACCAGTCGCGCGCTCCTGCGCACTTGCGCTCTCAGATCCAGCACTCTCTTGCTCACTTGGGCTCTCAGATGCAGTTCTCGCCAATACGCCAGCTCTTCACAAAGAGCCAGCACTTGCCTGTTCGCCAGTGCTCTTCTGCGCTCTCCTGCGCAGTTGCGGTCTCAGATCCAATGCGCCAGCTCTTGCCAAAGAGCCCACGCTCACCTGCGCACCAGTGGTCGCAGATCCAATGCTCGCCAATGCGCCAGCTCTTGCCAAAGAGCTAGCGCTCACTTGTGCACCAGCACTAGCCTGCTCTCCAGCGCTCTTTTGCGCATTCACCGAAAACTGCGCTTCAGCAGAAACTGAGCACCAGCATCATCCTGTGTGCCATCGCTCTAGTACTCTCCTGTACACTCGCGCAATAGGCAAAAAGAATAAAAACTTTTTGACAGGTCACCATTGCCCCATTCCTCTCCCTGCAAATACATTACAGCATGGCCTCCAGGAAAAGAGGGAAGAGGCTTCACAGAAGGGTTCAAGACCCCAAAGATTCCATCTTCCAAGGGGAATCAAACGCATCTACCATCTGTCAAGACTCCTCACAGGGAACCCTTGGTCCCTTTCTCTTCAGGAGTTTTTTTCTGGACAGTATCACCGTCAGCAAACAAGAAATCAGCAACCGACTGATCGCTAGATCACTGTTTGCTGATCGCTAGCTCGTCGATCACCAGATCGCCAATTGCTAGCTCATCTCTCTCTGATCATTGACCTCTAGTCTCTCCAATTGCTAGCGTGCCGATCGCCGATTGCTAGTCAATAACCAGTCATCAGCTTGCTGATCACTAGATCTCCTATGGGCAGCTCATCTTTCTTCTATCATTGACCTCAGGTTGCTGATCTCGACCAGCCAGTTGTTAACTTGCTGATCTCTGACCAGCCAATCGTCAGCTTGCTGATCTTTAGCTCACCGATCACCGGTACGCGATCGATCGCTGATCATCAATGGGTCACCATCACCAACTGACTATCATTAAACCATTCTGCTGTTTCTCAGGGCTCTCCAAGCAAATTACCAACTCATTTATCGCCAACCTTCCTTGGCTGACTGACCAGACAGCCTTCACCTGCCTGTCAGTTACCATCTTCGGCTCACAGATCGCCAATTTACCAATCATCGATAATTCGCCGGCAGTTCATAACTCCGACTTACTAGTCAACCTCTGCTCGTGGTTCCCTAGATCAGAAGACCAGCACATTTCTCGCTACTGGCCGTTTGCCATCACACCAATCCACTAAAGTGATCGGCGAACGATTGACAACCCTCATCAGCGGCTTGTCGACAAGTGACTACTTGCGAGCACTCTCCAACTGCACAGTAACCACGATACCCAGCCGTTAACCATTGATTAACATTTGCCAGACTGATGCTACTCTAAGGAATAGCATCAATCCCATCAGGGCTCATGGTAGGGTTAAGCGTTGCCTTACTTCTATCAGTTGAAGGAGTCCTCTCCCAGGGAAGAATCCTTACACAGGTCTTATTTGCACGCTGGACCTAAAGAATGCATACTTCCAGGCCCAAACCATCCATCTAGGAAGGATTGAAGATTCAGTCTAGACAAACAAGAAACACTAGTTCAGGGCACTGTGCTTCGGTCTTTCCACTACACCCATCCTGGTCTCACAGGATCGGCTTCTGTCTCCTCCGTTTCTGGACGACTGACTGACCCTAGCAGACTCGGTGGCAACTTTGCTTTAGCACCTGAACTTCTGAAGTCTTTTTACCAAGATCCAGGGATCAAGGTAAACCTGTGGAAGTCTTCCCTACTTCCCTCTCAGAAGACTGGTGTATCTGGGAATGATTCTAGACACCAATCTCCTTAAAACCTTCTCATCAAAGACAGGTGTAAAAAGTCACAAGACCCTTTCTCAGCCCAGAGTGACTTGAGTTCAATTGGAATCAGGCCTTCGATCCCCCAGACATTCTGACCCCCATGGGACCAGAAGTTTGGACGAACCTCAAGGGATGGGTGTCAGTCGAGAATCTACGGAGTGGTATAGCCTTCTCATCCTTCCCCACCCCTCGGACTTGATGCTGTGCTTAGATGCATCAAAAGAAGGGAGGAGGGACCATAGTGCTGCACCACACGACCTCAGCCCTCTAGACAGAGTCCTAAAGTACCTTCACTTAAATCTCTTAAGAGATGAAGGCCAACTTTCCGATCCTTCAACAGCCTCATTAGTTCCTAACGGGCCACTCAGTGATGTGATGAGCGACAATACCACACACCACATAGAGGCTCACATCGACAAGCAAGAAGGAACGAAGGAATTTGCCCACAGCCTCTTCCCATCTAGCAGTATAAATACTAAGATGGGCCAAAGTCCGTTCGGTACCACTATCAGCCCACTTCATTCCTGACTAGAGGAATGTGCTCGCCGACAATCTTTGCACAGCATCTCACATAAGGTGTACTGATTGGTCTTTGGATCACCTTGTAGCTGACAAAGTCCCTACTTTACGGGGTTCTCCAACTAGGGATCTGTTCGCAACGCCCCTGAACCTCAGGCTTCCGTTGCTCCCCAGTCCTAGACCCCAAGGCTCTCTGGCAAGAAGCATGCCAACAACGGTGGGTACAACAATCACAGTGTTCCTACACACTTTGACAGTGGCCATACGAGTCAAGGAACTTTATGGGCTCTCTTTCGACATCGCCCATTAATGAGAAGGGGAAAGGCAACGTTCAGTTTTGTCCTCGAGTGTCGCCAGACACAGTCTCCAGAGGTGACGGATCCTGCACAAGTCTCCACTCGCTCTGACGATCCAGATCATGTGTTACTGTACCCTGGGTGAGGTATGAGGCTCTACCTTAAGAGAATGGCAACAACCCACCTGGGTCCCTTCTCTTGTCATCAGCTCTGGGAGAGACAAAAGGAGGGTCACCAAAACATCATCTCTGCTGGATTCACAGTCATCAATTACGCCCTGAATCCAGATCCTCATCCAACATGCCGACTCACAATGTCAGGGGTATAGCTATGCCCCTGGCCCTTCTAAGCAGATTACTCTGTGACGCAGGTTTTACAAGCAAGGGTGTGAATGCTCCAGGTGACTTTCACAACCTTTCTCCTGCAAGACGTAACCCACAGGAACTCGATACGATCTCTATCGGTCCTGTGGTGGCTGCACAACAGCTGGTTGTATACCTCATGCTCCTTATTGGACAAGTAGCAGGAGGTTGAGGGCACTGTTAACCGGTCATAGTCTGCGTGAATGAAAAGATTTGACTGGCTCTTATTCTTTTCTTCAAAAGTTTTTCCTACAAAAAGACTCAGAATAACTTTACCCAGACAGTCACACTTCTAAATATCTCAACACACAGCTTGCGTAGGCCACGTACCTTGCATAGCAAGGTTTTAGCGAGGCGCAGGGACTCCTTATTTTGAGTACTAACATACTCAGATAAGGAGCCCCCGGGTAGAGCCAAAAGCCAGATTGGCAGGGACGTCCACCCTTCCTAATGGGTTAGTTACCCCTAAATAAATAGCATAGGTTTGTATTCCAGTTACGGAACAAATGACAAATTCGTAGGTAATTTGTATTTTTCCTAACGATACAAACCTTAGGTATTTATACAAACTTGCTCGCCAGCCTTATCCCCCTTGAAGTCCTACCTCCAAGCAAAATGAGCTAAAACACCGGGGTGTGAGTGGGAGTGGTAGCAAGCTACCCCCGCTAGTTGGGTAGTTAACCCTTGTTAAATTTTAATGGCTCGTCATTTCAGCTTCGCAGAAAGTAATACCCCTAAATAAATAGCTAAGGTTTGTATCGTTAGGAAAAATGCAAATTATCTACGAATTTGTCATATTAATCAGCAACTCATCGTTTGAGTTGTAGTTGGTTATACAGTGATATTATGTGTTAGTAGAAAATATGATGTGGTATATGAATACTTTTTTTCCTACCTTGTAACTTAACTAATAAAAGTTCTTTCTTACAATGTAGTATTTAGAAGAGCATTGCGTAACTCATTTTATGGCGCTACAGTACAGTAAATCACTTGGCAAATAGTTGAAGTCTTAATAATGTGTTATTTGTTGATAAATTAGTAGCATACCGTAATTGAATACTGTTTTTGTTCTTATGCAGCATAAAAACTCTCGTCCGGTAATTGGGGAGATTGATTCAGCGAGAGCTGGAGTCTGTCATTAAAGTTGGATAATGAGTTGTTATCCAGCTGGTGAGGGTGTGGGGTAAGTAGCCACACCCCCTTCCCAGCCGTAGAACCTTCAGTTTTGATTTGCCTGCTGACATTCATGTATACACATGTAAAGTCGACTCCTTACATAGGTTTTCATTTTCTTTCTCTTTTTAGGAAGTGATTGCAGTTGTTATTGATTGGAGAAGCAAGCAGTTCATGTTTGTTGAGGGAAGGGTGGATGCTGCAACTGGTTTATGGCTAAACTGGTTGTAGATCCTCACTGTGTGTCTTGTAAAGGGCCTGATTGTTTGCAATTATCCCTGTGGAGTAAATGTAGGTTGTGGCTTCTGGGACAGTGGCAGGCTTATGCCTTGAAGGGAAGAAGCGAGTGAAGCATTCTTCTTGGTCTTATTGGGCAATGCCCAGCAAGACTCAGATGAAGTCTTTTTCTACTTCATTTTCCTTGAGGGGTGCAGCTGCACTTGCTGCCCCTGTGCATATGCCCTTGGATTGGTTCTGACTGTTTCAGGTTTCACTGGATTGAGGGAAACCCCTAGTGTTTGCTGCACCTTTTTGGAGGCTTGAAGCTCTTTGGCCGTGACTGTGCAAGGTGTTGACGATGATTTTGGTGTAAGGAATTCTGGGGCTTCCTTAGATCTTTCAGGTATGCTCTCCATGACTTTGTTGAGAGAGCTAGTAGCCAAGGCTACTTCTTACCTGGTTCCCCTCTGCAAGTGTATCAAGCAACCCTGGTAACGCCAGTGGTAAAGGGCATGGTGGATCTGACTCAAGACTGTCTTTCCATAGTACTAGTTTTAGCATCAATGAAGGTTGTTGGCAATTGCACGATGTCTCTTATGTAGTCACCCAAGCCGAGGGGTGGAAGGAGCTCTCTTTCAGTTTTGTGCCTTGCTTCGAGACCAAAACCTAGAATCCGGCAGTTCATGACCCCAGGTTTGGGTCCTTCTCCATCCTCTCTCTTCGTGAGGTGTTGGATGGCAAACAAAAGGAGATGCTTTTGTGTCCCGTGAAGACTGTGCGGTGCTGTCTGAAAAGGACTCGACACCTTAGGCCTGGGTGTCAGAGACTTTTTATAACCACTGGAAGATTCAAGAAAGGTGTCAAGGAACACAGTCTTTATTCTGGCACCAAATATAAACCTTTCAGCTTGACTTGGTTAAAAACCAATAGAACCAACTGGCATAAAAGTTATAGACTTTCCCTTTTCTGTTGTTATATAAGAGTGAATGCATTCCTATTGAGAATGCAGATTTTTCCAGGCAGAGAAGGGCGCCGCTGCGACACCTTCATGTCTACGCTGGAAACGAATCCTCATGCTCATTGTCCAGCTTGCAGGGGGCCCACTTGTACAAATTAGTCTAATTGTATTGTATGTGTGTAGGGAGTGGTCTATCTCTCAATGGCAGTGATTTAGCAGACGTTGAAAGAAGAAGGCAAAGAGGGATTCTTCACCTTCCAAGTCATCCTCAAAGTCAAAGAAACCTCGCCAACTTTCTCTGGCGGCTCAATCCCGTGACTACGAGTCTGCCCTGTCGGTCTCTTCTGGGGATAAGCAGGGTAGACTTTGTCCGTAGGGAATCTCTCTCCTCTGACGTGGTACGTCAGCTGTGGTCTTCCTTGGGACTCCCAGCCTCCTTGTAAGGAACGCCTTCTTGAGGTCCTTCATTGAGGGACATGAAGTGATGACGAGGCTGCCTCACCCAAGGGTATTTAACGATGCTTTCCCCGACACTCTGATGATCTAGTACCAAATGAGTCTGATGTCTCTTGCCGGAGTACCCTCAGTGCCTGCTCCCCCTTCATTTGGCTTCGACTAACAGACGCTGGCTCTCGACGTATCCCATCAGAGGCTTCCTTTGCTGGAATTCCTCCAGATGGCAGACAACCTTCCCACTCGTAGGGTGGACCCCGTCACCAGCTGTTGTGGGTCTTTCTTCCCATTCGCGGAATGATCCTCCTGCATCAGCAACAGGTGGCGATGTCCTTCCCATCCGTAGGAAGGGAAATGTTCACCTGAGTGATCGCTTCCTAGAGGCTTTTGTAAACTGGTACACATTCATCAGTACCACTTTCCAGCTCTTCGGGGCATAGCTTTTCGAAGCCAGATGACAGGGGGTTTAGGCTGCTCTTTACAGCTCCCCCCCCCCCCCCCCCCCCCCCGCCATTGTGTCAAAATACTTGGCGTTTTAAAAGGCCAAGCTCACCTTTGATCCTAGGGCTTCTACCTCTTACAGAGTATTGGTAATTACAGTGAACCCTCGTTTATCGCGGTAGATAGGTTCCAGACGCGGCCGCGATAGGTGAAATTCCGCGAAGTAGTGACATCATATTTACCTATTTATCTAACATGTATATTCGGACTTTTAAAACCTTCCCTTGTACGTAGTACTGTTAAGGGGACCGTCCGTGGTGGTATTTTGGCATACCAACTTGAAAAATTCAAAAATCGTTTTATTGTCTCTCTGTATAGAGAAACATATCGTACATGCTCTCCAGAAGTTTCAACCCATTATTTTTACAAATAACGAAGATATAGAGGTTTTTAAATGATGACGTCATCCTTACTGTGTCGTCTGCATGACTTAGTTTGACAAAATCGTCTTTGTGTGTAATTTTGCATATATATAGCGATTTTTCACTTATATTTCGATTTATCGTACGTCTGGCAGAAATGGAAGGCATTGGTAGAGTGTAGATGAACGAATTCTACTCCTACAATAACAGAAGCCAAAGTTGCCAAAGATGTATAGAAGTTATAATGTATGCCTATGTTTACTTGAAGTTCGTATGTACATTGTGTTTCCACAACGCCTTCGGGAACATTATAGCAAGGCCAATGTTACCTAAGGTTGTAGAAAGAACAAATATTAAATCATTTTTCCAAACAATGAAAATAGCGGTCTTTAAATGATGACGTCATCCTTATGGCGTCGTCTGCCCGACTGAGTTTGACAGGTGCGCAGTTCTCTCTCTCTCTCTCTCTCTCCCTCTCTCGAATTATTTACCACTGCCATTTATACAAATACTTTTATTCTCTCTCTCTCCTCTCTCTCTCTCTCTCTCTCTCTCTCTCTCTCTCTCTCTCTCTCTCTCCTCTCTCTCTCAAATTATAACTCCCATTTATACAAATACTATAATAACAATGTTCAACTCACTCTCTCTCTCTCTCTCTCTCTTCTCTCTCTCTCATCTCTCTCTCTCTCTCTCTCTCTCTCTCATGTTTCGAAATCTCGTACCTCTGGCAGAAATGAAAGGCATTGGTAGAGGGTAGGTGAATGAAAACTACCAGCTACGAACACATCACAAAGTTTCCAAAGACATATAGAAGTTATAATGCATGTGTTTATTTACTTGAAGTTTGTATGTTGATTGTGCTTTCACAACGTCCTCTGGAATTTTATAGCAATGCCAATGTTACATAAGGTGATAGAAAGAACAAAAAGTAAGTGGAGAACAAGAAAACAGAAGCCAAAGATGCCAAAGATGTATAGAAGTTATAATGTATGCGTTTGTTTACTTGAAGTTCGTATGTACATTGTGTTTCCACAACGCCCTCAGGGAACATTATAGCAAGGCCAATGTTACCTAAGGTTGTAGAAAGAACAAATAGTCAATCATTTTTCCAAACAATGAAAATAGCGGTCTTTAAATGATGACGTCATCCTTATGGGCGTCGTCTGTCTGACTGAGTTTGACAGATGCGTAGTTCTCTCTCTCTCTCTCTCTCTCTCTCTCTCTCTCTCTCTCTCTCTCTCTCTGCTCTCTCTCTCTCTCTCTCTCTCTCTCTCTCGAATTTATACCCCTGCTATTTATACAAATACTTGTATTCTCTCTCTCTCTCTCTCTCTCTCTCTCTCTCTCTCTCTCTCTCTCTCTCTCTCTCTCTCTCTCTCTCTCTCTCTCTCTCTCTCTCTCTCTCCAATTATTAAAAACTCCCATTTATACAAATACTATAATAACAATATTCAACTCTCTCTCTCTCTCTCTCTCTCTCTCTCTCTCTCTCTCTCTTCTCTCTCTCTCTCTCTCTCTCTCTCAATTTGAACTGTCATCTATATCAGCCAAAGGCTCTCTCATCTCTCTCTCTCTCTCTCTCTCTCTCTCTCTCTCTCTCTCTCTCTCTCTCTCCTCTCTCTCTCTCTCTCTCTTCATGTTTTGAAATCTCGTACCTCTGGCAGAAATGAAAGGCATTGGTAGAGGGTAGGTGAATGAAAACTACCAGCTACGAAAAAATCACAAAGTTTCCAAAGACATATAGAAATTATAATGCATGTGTTTATTTACTTGAAGTTCGTATGTGATTGTGCTTTCACAACGTCCTCTGGAATTTTATAGCAATGCCAATGTTACATAAGGTGATAGAAAGAACAAAAAGTAAGTGGAGAACAAGAAAAAAGAACCAAGAAAGAGGGGAAACATGGATAAGAGTACAAAGCTGAAACCTGCTAACTAAAACACTGGCAACAATTAGAGATCGCTGGCAACTCATAACATAGGAATAGTAAACTGAGGGTTCAAATACCTCCTTTAGGGTGCATTTATGTAGGAATGAACAATAAAAGTTATCATAATAATAATATCTTGATTTCTTTTAGAAAAGAAGCGAACGCTTGCTGCAAATCTTTGGGAGCTCATAACTCAAAAACATACTTATTCCCACTTAGGTACATTTTTCTCACTTATTTGTTGTTCGATATTAGAGAAAAAGATATCGTTGAAAAGAAGAATAAAAATTCCACAATTCTGTCAGACCAAATTTTGATTTTCGTTTTACATTTTTTTTCACGATTATTTCCGTCTAGACGAGGAAAAAAAAATAAAAATTAATTAAAAAAAAAACAGAAAGGAAAATAAAAATTCTGTCTGACAGAATTGTTCGGTTGTTAGAGTAGTTTTTGTGGTATAAGTTTCAATACAATTGGTATTATAGTAGTGGGAAAAATGTACCTAAATATTTTTTTTAAATCATGATTTTTGCTCATAAATCCAAAGTTTTTGATCAAATGACTTGAAATTTTTATATGATGAAGGTATTATATGTGTCCTAAAACATATATAGAAATTGTGTAATTTGGATCATTAGGAAAAAAAATGGCGGACGGTCCCCTTAACAAACCACCCTTAATGTACAGAACACTTAATGCATGTACTACAGCACCCTAAACTAAAACAGGCACAAATATTAAAGGCGATTTTATATCATGCCTTTCCTAAATACCTAAAAAGCACGATAAAAAATGGCAACCAATGTTTTGTTTACGTTCATCTCTGATCATAATGAAGAAACAAACTCATTTAGTGTACACATATATGTATAGGTTAGTTTTTGCATCGATTATATTGATTATACAGTATGTTGATTTTTTTATTACCAATGTTTTAGTTTACGTATTTTTCTTAGGACTTCCAAATGAAATGTTTTTCTTTATGACGCCGCCTGAAACGACGGCGTCATAAAGTACTGTCCGCTCAGTAAACAACCACGCTCAGAACAAAGAAGGCATTTAACGCGCATGATGAAAGTGATAAATAATGATACAGTACAGTATTTACAGTAAAAGCATTTAAAAAATATGTTACCTTACAAATATAATTTACCGTATCTATATAAAATCATACAGTACTGTACAGTACATATTGTACGTAGCAAAGCAGGAAAACAATTTACGAGAGAGAGAGAGAGAGAGAGAGAGAGAGAGAGAGAGAGAGAGAGAGAGAGAGAGAGAGAGAGAGAGAGAGAGAGATTGTTTTACGTACATACAGTAAATGTAAATTTTAAACATAAAAAATCAATTTGAGAGAGAGAGAGAGAGAGAGAGAGAGAGAGAGAGAGAGAGAAGAGAGAGAGAGAGAGAGAGAGAGGAGAGAGAGAGAGAGAGAGAGAGAGAGAGAGAGAGAGAGAGAGAGAGAGAGAGAGAGAGAGAGAGAGAGAGAGAGAGAGAGGAGAGAGAGAGAGAGAGAGAGAGAGATTGTTTTACGTACGTAAATGTAAATTTAAAAAAAAAAAATATGATAGGTTACAACATGTAGACTTTTAAAACCTTCCCTTTAACTTAATGCATACAGTACGTACAGTACTAAACTATAAAACAGGCACAAATACAGTTTTAGAATGTGAGAATATTAAAGTAAAAAATAAAGATTGTTACTGTACTCACCACAAAGAAGTTGAAGAAAAACTTGAATGATGATGGCGATGAATTTGCTGCACAGTAGAAATGATGATGAGGAAGCTGATGATGTGTTCTACTGTGCAACCAGGTAGTATTTTACGTCTCTTCAAACGGAGGTGTCTTTTCCTGGGACACCTCTTCAACTTCTTCCTGGGAAACTTCTTCAATTTCTTCCGAAGGCGTACTAGCAGGAGGAACTGGCTCTTTTTTGCGAGGCTGGAAGAACATTGTGATCGAAAGTTGTTGCCGCTGCTTCTTTTTTCGATCTAAGAGCATCTTGTAGGGAGTCATTATGTCATCAACCTTGTTGCAGAATTGCATCGAGCGAACCATATCCTCGTCCCACTCTTGCAACATTTCTTTCAACTCCTTCGCATGGTTGCAGGCCTTGGCAAGCCGTTCTAATGTTAAGCCCGTTTCTTCGACATTTTCTTGGGTCTCTTCCTGGGTTTCACTCTCTTCTTCGCTTGCCGATTTCGTCAGGTCTTCGAGGTCTGCGTCAGTTGGGGGCTGGGAATGGCAGTCCAACAACTCGTCGACGTCTTCAGTCGTCATGTCGCCAAACCCGTCACCTCCAATTATGGCAGCCAACTGCACAGATTTGCATATTGCAGAGTGTTGGATTTCAGCAGGTGTAAATCCCTCGTCGTCGTAAACAATCTGGGGCCACAACTTCTTCCAGCTCGCATTCACAGTTGCAGGTTTCATCTCTTGAAGTGCCTTCTGAATATTCTGCAGGCACGTGGCTATGGTGTACTGCCGCCAGTACGCCTTCAAGTTAAAATCTTCATCCTCATCATCTTGGGCAGCATCCACACACGCAACGAGGTCCGCCAAGGTGTTCTTCGTGTAGAGGGCCTTGAACGCCCTGATAACCCCCTGGTCCATCGGTTGAATTAATGACGTGGTGTTGGGTGGCAGGAACTCAACCTGAATGCCCTCATGCGACAGGTCAGTTGCGTGTCCACCAGTGTTATCCATAAGGAGAAGGATCTTGAATGGCAAGCCCTTCTCTAAGAGATATTTGCTGACTTGCGGGATAAAACACTGATGGAACCAGTTGGAGGTCAGCATCTTCGTAATCCATGCATTTTGATTATGCATCCAGTACACGGGAAGGAGATTCTTATTTTTATTTTTCAAAGCGCGAGGATTTTTCGACTTATAAATAAGCCCCGGCTTTAGCAAAAATCCAGCAGCATTGCCACACATCACGAGGGTAACGCGATCCTTGAATGCTTTAAAGCCAGAGGCTTTGGCTTCCTCTTTGAACAGGAATGTTCACGACGGCATTCTCTTCCAAAACAAGCCGGTCTCATCCATATTAAAGACTTGTTCCGGCTTGTATCCACCTTCGGCGATAATATTCTTGAATGTCTGGTTCGCGTAAGTTTCAGCAGCGGTAGTGTCAGCCGAAGCAGCCTCGCCATGCAGGGAAACGCTTTTCAGAGCGAAGCGTTTCTGAAACTTCGCGAACCATCCTTTGCTGGCGGAAAAAACGTTTCTGAGGCTGGGAATCAGTGGATGTCCCTGGTTGAGGATCATCTGCATCATCATCTTCTTCAGCATGATTGCCGTCGTCGTCTTGAGGTTCCTTTGCAGCAAAATTCTCATACAAGCTCAAAGCCTTTGTTCGGATGGTGTTCGTATCCAAGGCTATGTTCTTCTTCCGGCAGTCGGCAATCCACACAGCTAAAGCACCTTCCATGCGTACGATCGTTTTATTACGCGTTGTAACGACTCGCTTCGCTGATCTGCTAAAGGTGATTGCAGCCGTTTTTCTAATGTTCGCCTCGTCCTTCTTGATATAGCGAACAGTAGATTCGTTGATGCCAAAATGGCGCTCCGCGGCCCGCGTAACTTCTACCATGTTTTAACATATCGAGAAGCGTAACCTTCTCAGCTATCGTCATCATCCTTCGGTGGCGTTTAGGCTCACTACCAGCCTTAGTAGAAGCAGAACGCTTGGGAGCCATTGTACAGTAGGATTTGACAAAAAGTTCAACTTAAAAAGGTCGCACACAGCACAGATTCACAAACTTAAGAACGTCTACTCAGCGATACGCGGGAACAGAGAGTGGACGACCCGGGCCCGCGAGAACCTAGATGCTGGAAGCTGGAGATGATGGCAAAACACCAATCACAGGCTAGATAACAAAACTTCGAGTTCTGATTCGTCATCTATCAGCGCTTGAACCAATCACAACCCGTCTTACAGTATATGATGCGTAGGTTACCAACTCATACAAGATACCCCGCGCATACCGTACGTACGTATTAATAATAATAATAATAAATAATGATAATAATACAGTACAGTACTGTAATAATAATAATAATAATGATAATAATAATAACAATCATAATTTTATTAACAACAACAACAATAATAATAACAATATTTAATAGCTTTACGTATGCTACAGTATTTTATTCTTTTGTAGGATGTGTGTGTGTGTCTCTCTCTCTCTCTCTCTCTCTCTCTCTCTCTCTCTCTCTCTCTCTCTCTCTCTCTCTCTCTCTCTCTCGTACGCTTATTCGAAATGTGATTTTTGCAACAAAGAATATTATTGGATGCAGTACTGTACTACGTACGTATACATACAAAAGATTCATGGAAAAGAAGCACATCCATTACATTTGTAGTACTGTACGTACAGTAGTAGCCATCAGCAGCCTTACACCATTCTAATATTGTATGACTGCATCTGATTTACGTTTCATGTTCGATTTAATTTTACTACGTACTGTATACAGTACTGAATTATCGTATGATAATAATACAGTAATAATAATAATAATAATGATAATAATAATAACAATAATAATTTTATTAACAACAACAACAATAATAATAATAATAACAACAATAATAATAATAAGCTTTACGTATGCTACAGTATTTTATTCTTTTGCAGGATGTGTGTGTGTCTCTCTCTCTCTCTCTCTCTCTCTCTCCTCTCTCTCTCTCTCTCTCTCTCTCTCTCTCTCTCTCGTACATTTATTCGAAATGTGATTTTTGCAACAAAGAATATTATTGGATGCAGTACTACGTACGTATACTGTACATACAAAAGAATCATGGAAAAGATGCACATCCATTACATTTGTAGTAGCCATCAGCAGCCTTACACCATTCTAATATGGTATGACTGCATCTGATTTGCGTTTCATGTTCGATTTAATTTTACTACGTACTGTATACAGTACTGTATTATCGTATGATCACATTCTCTTTTTGTGTTTTATTTCTTTCTGTGCTGAATTATATATCATATGTAATGCAATGAACAATCAGTAAGAGCAGATATTACTAATTACAGTATTAATGGAATTACAGGTAACAAAATATCGTATTTGGTTGTCTTCAGATTTCGCGGTATTTTCGAATTTTCCGGAAAATCTGCGATATGTATATATATATATGGGTTATGGAAAAAACCCGCTAAGTGGTGAATCCGCGATGGTCGAACCGCGAAGTAGCGAGGGTTCACTGTACATGCAATGCTTTTGGTCTTGAACAAAATTTGACCAAAAATACGCTCACTTTTCAGCAACCCTCTGTTTCTTCTACCTGTCAACAACCTTCTCCCTCTTAGCTCGCTAGTACATCTTCCTACACCAGAGACCATGAGGTTAGGTAACACTCCTTTAGGGAAGAGAAGTATGTCTGACTTCATTCAGTGTGTGTTAGCTGAGGAACTCGCTAATTTTGAGCTTGAGGTAGAGTCTAGCGCGCACCCTTTTACCCAATGAGGTGAATGGGTGAGGAGTTCAGGGAGCACTACCATCTGTCTATGCACCAACCTCATAACTCACTAACTCCATTAGACAGAGTTCAGTGCACGCACCCAGTTACGCGCTAATTTCACTCGCCAACTTTGGGTAGAGTTTGGCATGGGCTCCCATCTACTCGCCAACCTTAGAGTTCAGCGTGCACGCCCCCTCTATGCGTAAAACACCTACCTCACCAAACTGACTAGTGGTCTGGCGTGCAAGAGCAGGTAGGTCAGCGCGCTCCCTTTATCCATGCACCAACCCTCTTATAGTGAATTCCCTGGCTTGGCCTTGTCTTCTCACTTTGATGAGACTTTGACCAGAGGAAGGATAGCAAGCACAGGGGTACAAATTACCTGCTCGTGCAGACGCGCACACTACCTGCTTAATTCAGCAGTTGTTTCACCAGAGCTTACCGAACCTATACTCACCTGAATAGCGCTCTGCATATGCGTGCTCACTTTGTCATCAGAGCCCACCTGCACAGCGCTCTTCATCAAGTTTTACCTTGTGAGTGCTCTCCCTCTCCTTGGAAACAGGTTGGTGCTCCTTTGAAAATAGTCAACTTTTCTAAGAAGAAGTCTTGGTTCCAAGACCTTGTCCAAGCAGTTAAGAAGGCGGTCTCAGAACCAGTCCAAGATCCCCCGGGAGCACCTAGGAATGCTCTCTTTATTCCCTTGGAAGTTTTGAGTGCCTCTGTAAGGAGTTCTCCACCATCTGCCCCTAGACTCAGGAGTGACCAGCAACCCTTATATCCTGTATTATGGTCTTCTCCCCCGCAGAGGTCTGCCAGATACGAACATTATCTGCATTCCAAGGCATCTGACATCAGCCATGACCATGCTTAGGAGAGATTAGGATTCATTCCTATCAAGCCTAGGAAGAAGAGACTGGGTCAGGAAGCAGATACCCTTCCTCTGGGGGACTCGGTGCATCCAAGGACCATTATAGGCTCAAGATCTCCTAGGGAGGTTGCTTATTTGTATACGGTATGTAGAACTATCGACTTGTACCGATTAACCTGGATCCTGCAGTTTCAAATTCTTTGGCCCCTAAGGTGCCTTCCCCTTCTGCTCCCATTGAAGAAATTAGACCAAGGGAAGCAGTGAGAAAGGACACCACTTAAATTTTTGCGGACTTCACCATCTGCCCGTTAGAGCGAATGGATACTAATACGATCCTTAAGAATGGGGCTTCAACCATGGGGCAGCAATGTTCGAGGGAACACACCACAGTTTCCGGGTCCACTCCTGTACGACCGAAGCTTAGCGGCCTTCTCCCGATGTCTCATTCCGCTTCTCGTAGACCAGTTGATGACTTAGACCCTCCCCGGGGTCCTTTGGATGTGAGCTCAGGAAAGGAAGAACCTTTTAATGAGGGATCTGACCACTCCGAGGGCATGCTGCCTCCCTCCGTCAGCCCTAAGATGACTCCCTTTGAACAAAATGATGCTGACCACAACTTTCTGCAGGTCCTCTCCTGCATAAGAAAGATCATTTCCCTGGGGAAACCAGACCCTATTCCAGCAGAGGGAAAGGACTCTGCCCTGAATCTCTTTTATGACACTTCAAGGCCATTCAAAGTTAAGGTGTCTTTACCTTGGTCAAGGGGGGTTTAGGGGTGCCTAAAAGAGAGCTTACACACAAGTGGCAGGAGAATCACTATCTATGAGATTGGTGAATTCATCTCTTTTACTTCCTCCGCCTTATATCAGGCCGAGGAAGTACTAAGGAGTGTTTTCCTTAGTATCAACTTGGGCTCACAAGAACGGAATCCAGCTACTTCATTATCTAGACGACTGGTTGATTGTAGGAGAGTCAATGGAAGCTCTTCTTTTTCATAGAAGTAGGTTAGCCAGGGCACCAGCCACCAGTTGAGATACTACTGCTAGAGAGTTATGGGGTCTTTTGACTGGCCAGATAGTACTGTACTACATTGGTTACTTCTCTCTGGTTACAGTTCACTTTCCCTTTGCCTACACATGCACCGAATAGTCTGGCCTAATCTTTACAGATTCTCCTCTGTCCTTGTATACCTGACAACACTGAGATTACTAAACAATTCTTCTTCACCCAAGGGGTTAACTATTGCACTGTAATTGTTCTGTGGCTACTTTTGTCTTGGTAAGGGTAGAAGAGACACTTTAGCTGTGGTAAGCAGCTCTTCTAGGAGAAGAACACTCCTAAATCAAACCATTGAACTCTAGCCTTAGGTAGTGCCATACCCTCTGTACCATGGTCTTCCACTGTCTTGGGTTAGAGTTCTCTTGCTTGAGGGTACACTTGGGCACACTATTTTATCTAATTTCTCTTCCTCTTGTTTTGTTGAAGGTTTTATAGTTTATATAGGATATATTTATTTTAATATTGTTACTATTCTTGAAATATTTTATTTTTCAATATTAATCTTACCCGATGATCATGTAGCTGTCAACTCCGTTGCCCGACAGAAATCTACGGTCGGGATACGCCAGCGATCGCTATCCAGGTGGGGGTGTACACAACAGCGCCATCTGTGAGTAGGTACTCAAGTACTTCTTGTCAACAAGAACTCAATTTTTCCTCTGTCGTGCCGCCGGCAAGACCTACTTGGATACGCTGTTGATTCTGGAGTTGTTGTTCACGATTTGGTGATGTATTCACTCTAGAGTTTAGCCTTCGCTATTCAGGAAGCTTTATCATTAGCTTAGCAAGCTTTTGGAATTGATTTGGATTAATTGTTAACGAACTTTGCTAGATTTTGGAATTCCCCCTTGACTACTTCTAAAATTCAAGATGTCTGACCAGTCTCAAGTCCCTAAGTACAGGCAGTGTAGCGTTAGGACTTGTGCTAGGCGTCTTCCGAAGGCCTCTATTGATCCTCACACCGTTTGTTCCAATTGTAGGGGTAAATCCTGTCAATTGGAAGATCGATGTGGGGAATGCGCTGGGCTTTCGGAATTCGATTTTATCGAATTCCTTAAAAATGCACGTAGGTTAGAGAAGGAGAGAATCAGGAGGAGTTCTTCTCGCTCTGTGGATTTTTCCTCTCCCCATACCCCTCAACCTTTTCCTTCCCCTGTGGTGGTGACTCCCGAACCTGCTACTAGTGCTCAGCCATCCATGGCGGATATGTTGCGTGCCATTCAGGCTCTCGGTGACAGAGTGGAGTCATTGGCTAATTACCGTAATCAGCTCTTGGCAGATGTCAGAGAGCTGAAAGCGAAAAGTGCAGTGGGAAGTGTTATCAGTGCTAGTGATATGAAAAGTGTCAGTGTCAGTGTTGCGCATGAGGGTACATCTGTGCGTGCCAGTCGTCCTCCCAGTCCGGGACCTCTTGCAAGCTCCCAAGCCCAGGGGAGAAGCAATGTCGAAGGACCAAAGGGTTCGGCAGGCCTTGATCGGTGCACGGATGTATCCTCAGTGGTTGCGGACGTATCTGTCAAAGATCGTCCCATCCACAAACAGACGAATGAGCCCTTACATTCCTCGTCTGTGGAAGAAGTTTCCAGGAGGAAACGATGGACCAAGGTTTCACGACCGCTCAAACGTAAGGTCCCTTCCGAGCGAGTCCAACGGCCCAGGTGTAGCCACTGGGTCAGTTCGGACTCGCTGCAGTCATCTGATGACTGCACACCTCCCAAGAGAGGTAGAGTGGTTCCACAACAGGCTACTGCTCCGTCTGTTGTTGCTCCAACCACGGTAGACCCTAAGTGGTCCATGCTGCAGACTATGCAGTCTCAGCTTGCGGCTTTCATGCAGGAGTATCATGCTGAGAAGGTTAACACTGCACCTGTTAACCTACAACCCGCCGAGGTTGTGCGCTCAGCAGATACTGCGGCTGCCTGCTCCCACACTCCACCTGTGAGAGCTCCACCACCGATGCGCAGTCCACCCTGCCAGACGCATGTTCTTGCTGCACCATCCGTTGACATGCGTGAGCTACCGCATCAGCAGTGGGAAGGTGCTGTAGAGCTGCCGGGTTCCAGCACTATGTGGCATTCTCCGCAACCCATGCGGCATGCTCCGCATACCATACAGCATGCTCCGCAACCCACCGCAGCCCCTCCCACACTCCAGCACTCTGCTTTTGTTGTTGCCAGCTCGCAGACTGACCAGCAGCGGCATGATGTTGGATCCGCAGCTACGCATGCACCCGTACTGCCGGATTCAGCCGTTCAGCTTTCTGCTCTGGCTTTGCCACTTCCTACTCAGCTTTCGGATGATGGAGTATCGGATGACGAAGCTGCACACTTGGATGAACCACACTCTGACTTTGAAGGGCCCAAGTCTACGCCTCCCTCCTTAGACTTTCGTAAAGTCCTTGCCTTGTTCAGGGACTTGTATCCTGAGCAGTTTGTGTCTGCAACCCCTCGCTCTCCTCCCTCCGAGTTTGCTCTGGGCATGCAGTCTGCTGCGCCTGCCTTCACCAAGCTTGTTCTCGCACGATCATCTAAGAGAGCTTTGAGGGTTATGGGAGAGTGGTTGCATTCCAAGAAGCAACTGGGAAAGACTGCTTTCATCTTTCCTCCTACCAAGCTTGCTTCCAAGTCGAGCGTCTGGTATGCCACGGGAGAGGAACCCGGCTTGGGAGTTCCTGCCTCTGCCCAGGGCGACTTCTCAAGTCTGGTTGACTCTCCCCGCAGGTTGGCTATGAGACGATCGAAGATCTGCTGGTCCTTTTCTGATATGGATCATCTGTTGAAGGGAGTCTTTCGTGCCTTCGAGATCTTCAACTTCCTCGATTGGTGTTTGGGAGCCTTAAGCAGGAAGACTTCCCCTTCAGATAGGGACTCTGCCATGCTGATCATGTCTAGCATGGACAAAGCCATTCGGGATGGGTCTGGTGAACTTGCGGCTTCGTACGTGTCGGGAGTGCTCAAGAAGAGAGAACATCTTTGCTCCTTCTTATCGGCTGGTATCACTCCTTGCCAGAAGTCAGAGTTGTTGTTTGCTCCTCTCTCCAAGTGTCTGTTTCCGGAGGAGCTGATTAAGGGGATGGCTGCCTCTCTTATCCAGAAGGATACCCATGATCTGATGGCATCTTCTGCACGTAAGGCTAAAACCTTACCTTCCGTGCCTAGACCCTTCCGCCCTGCAGCAGTAGACACTCCTGCAACTAGGTTCATCCCGCCCTTTCGTGGCAGAACCTCCAGCAGAGGAGGTACCCGTGCCGACAGTCACCGTGGCAAATCCAAGAAGGGTTCCAAGTCCGCAAAAGGCAAGTTCTGACTTCCTTCCTCTCCAGACAGCAGTGGGAGCCAGACTCAAGACCTTCTGGCAAGCTTGGGAGAGCAGAGGTGCAGACGCTCAGTCTGTGAAGTGGCTAAGGGAGGGATACAGAATTCCGTTCTGCCGCAGTCCCCCTCTAGCTACATCTCCCATCAACCTCTCTCCCAACTACAAGGAGAAGGACAAGAGGCTAGCGTTGCAACAAGAGGTGTCGCTCTTGCTACAAAAGGAAGCGGTAGTCATAGTCCGGGACCATCAATCCCCGGGCTTCTACAACCGTCTCTTCCTGGTAGCGAAGAAGACAGGAGGTTGGAGACCGGTGCTGGACGTCAGTGCTCTCAATGCTTTTGTCACCAAGCAGACGTTCACGATGGAGACGACGAAGTCGGTCCTAGCAGCGGTCAGGCAGGAGGACTGGATGGTCTCGTTAGACCTGAAAGACGCGTACTTTCACGTCCCCATCCATCCAGACTCCCAACCTTTCCTAAGGTTCGTCTTTGGAAAGGTTGTGTACCAGTTCCAAGCCCTGTGCTTTGGCCTAAGCACGGCACCTCTTGTGTTTACCAGACTGATGAGGAATATTGCGAAATTCCTTCACTTGGCAGACATCAGAGCCTCCCTCTATTTGGATGACTGGCTTTTAAGAGCTCCAACAAGTCGTCGCTGTCTGGAGAATCTCAGATGGACTATGGATCTGACCAAGGAACTGGGCCTCCTGGTCAATATAGAGAAGTCCCAGCTCGTCCCATCCCAGACCATTGTCTATCTAGGTATGGAGATTCAGAGTCGAGCTTTTCGGGCTTTTCCGTCGGCCCCAAGGATCAATCAAGCCCTAGAATGCATCCAGAGCATGCTGAGAAGGAACCGATGTTCAGTCAGGCAGTGGATGAGTCTAACAGGGACACTTTCATCGCTGGCCCAGTTCATCGAGTTAGGGAGACTCCACCTCCGCCCCCTTCAGTATCATCTAGCTGCTCACTGGATAAAGGACATGACGCTAGAGGCGGTCTCAGTGCCTGTTTCCGAAGAGATGAGGTCTACTCTAACGTGGTGGAAGAACAGCATTCTTCTCAAGGAAGGTCTACCATTGGCTGTTCAGACCCCCGACCACCGTCTCTTCTCGGACGCATCGGACACGGGCTGGGGTGCGACACTGGACGGACAGGAATGCTCGGGCACATGGAATCAGGAGCAAAGGACACTTCACATCAATTGCAAGGAGTTGTTGGCGGTTCATCTGGCCTTGATAAACTTCAAGTCCCTCCAGCTAAACAAGGTGGTGGAGGTGAACTCCGACAACACCACAGCCTTGGCTTACATCTCCAAGCAGGGAGGGACTCATTCGAGGAAGTTGTTCGAGATCGCAAGGGACCTCCTCATTTGGTCAAAAGATCGAAAGCTTTCGCTGGTAACGAGGTTCATTCAGGGCGATATGAATGTCATGGCAGATCGCCTCAGCCGGAAGGGTCAGGTCATCCCCACAGAGTGGACCCTTCACAAGAATGTTTGCAGCAGACTATGGGCCCTGTGGGGGCAGCCAACCATAGATCTATTCGCTACCTCAATGACCAAGAGGCTCCCGATGTATTGTTCTCCGATTCCAGACCCAGCAGCAGTTCACGTGGATGCCTTTCTGCTGGATTGGTCCCATCTCGACCTGTATGCGTTCCCGCCGTTCAAGATTGTCAACAGGGTACTTCAGAAGTTCGCCTCTCACAAAGGGACACGGCTGACGTTGGTTGCTCCCCTCTGGCCCGCGAGAGAATGGTTCACCGAGGTACTGCAATGGCTAGTCGACGTTCCCAGGACTCTTCCTCTAAGAGTGGACCTTCTGCGTCAACCTCACGTAAAGAAGGTACACCCAAACCTCCACGCTCTTCGTTTGACTGCCTTCAGACTATCGAAAGACTCTCAAGAGCTAGAGGCTTTTCGAAGGAGGCAGCCAGAGCGATTGCCAGAGCAAGGAGGACATCCACTCTCAGAGTCTATCAGTCTAAATGGGAAGTCTTCCGAAGCTGGTGCAAGGCGAATGCAGTTTCCTCAACCAGTACCACTGTAACCCAGATTGCTGACTTCCTGTTACGTCTAAGGAACGTAAGATCCCTATCAGCTCCTACGATCAAGGGTTACAGAAGTATGTTGGCAGCGGTATTCCGCCACAGAGGCTTGGATCTTTCCACCAACAAAGATCTACAGGACCTCCTTAGGTCTTTTGAGACCTCTAAGGAACGTCGGTTGTCCACACCAGGCTGGAATCTAGACGTGGTTTTAAGGTTCCTAATGTCATCAAGATTTGAACCGCTCCAATCAGCCTCTTTTAAGGACCTCACATTAAAAACTCTTTTCCTCGTGTGCTTAGCAACAGCTAAAAGAGTCAGTGAGATCCACGCCTTCAGCAGGAACATAGGTTTTACATCTGAAACGGCTACATGTTCCTTGCAGCTCGGTTTTTTGGCTAAAAACGAGCTTCCTTCCCGTCCTTGGCCTAAGTCGTTCGAGATCCCAAGCCTGTCCAACTTGGTGGGGAACGAACTAGAGAGAGTACTTTGCCCAGTAAGAGCTCTTAGGTACTATTTAAGAAGGTCAAAGCCATTACGAGGACAATCAGAAGCTTTATGGTGTGCTATCAAGAAGCCTACTCTACCGATGTCTAAGAACGCAGTTTCTTACTACATCAGGCTTCTGATTAGAGAAGCACATTCTCATCTGAAGGAAGAAGACCTTGCTTTGCTGAAGGTAAGGACACATGAAGTGAGAGCTGTTGCTACTTCAGTGGCCTTCAAACAGAACCGTTCTCTGCAGAGTGTTATGGATGCAACCTATTGGAGAAGCAAGTCAGTGTTCGCATCATTCTATCTCAAAGATGTCCAGTCTCTTTACGAGAACTGCTACACCCTGGGACCATTCGTAGCAGCGAGTGCAGTAGTAGGTGAGGGCTCAGCCACTACATTCCCATAATCCCATAACCTTTTTAATCTTTCTCTTGAATACTTTTTATTGTTGTTTTTTGGGTTGTACGGAAGGCTAAGAAGCCTTCCGCATCCTGGTTGATTTGGCGGGTGGTCAAATTCTTTCTTGAGAAGCGCCTAGGTTAGAGGTTGTGATGAGGTCCTTTAGTATGGGTTGCAGCCCTTTATACTTCAGCACCTAGGAGTCGTTCAGCATCCTAAGAGGACCGCTAGGCTCAGTAAGGAAGACGTACTTAAAAAAGGCAGAGTAATAGTTCAAGTCGACTTCCTTACCAGGTACTTATTTATTTTATGTTTGTTATTTTGAATAACTGATAAAATGAAATACGGGATACTTAGCTTCTTTGTTAACATGTATGCTGGTCTCCACCCACCACCCTGGGTGTGAATCAGCTACATGATCATCGGGTAAGATTAATATTGAAAAATGTTATTTTCATTAGTAAAATAAATTTTTGAATATACTTACCCGATGATCATGAATTTAAGAACCCGCCCTTCCTCCCCATAGAGAACCAGTGGACCGAGGAGAAAATTGAGTTCTTGTTGACAAGAAGTACTTGAGTACCTACTCACAGATGGCGCTGTTGTGTACACCCCCACCTGGATAGCGATCGCTGGCGTATCCCGACCGTAGATTTCTGTCGGGCAACGGAGTTGACAGCTACATGATCATCGGGTAAGTATATTCAAAAATTTATTTTACTAATGAAAATAACATTTTTCTTATTTCCTTTCCTCACTGGGCTCTTTTCCCTGTTGGGGCCCCTGGGCTTATAGCTTCCTGCTTTTCCAACTTAGGGTTATAACTTAGCAAGTAATAGTAATAATAATCCAGAAAGGTTTCTTTACTTGCCAAGATCTAGGGCTCATGGTAAATATCGAGAAGTCCTCCATGCATCCAACTCAAAATCTGGTATACTTAGCGATGAACATCAATATAAATTAGGCAAAGTCTTCCCGTCCTTAGCTAGATTGGAGAGAAGGAAACACATCTTTGTTAATAGTTGCTAGGACATTTCGCTCCTTGGAGGCCCTGGTACCCAACAGTTGTCTCTGTAATTGAACTCTCCGATGGCAGCTGAAGACATTCCAGTCTCAGCACAAGGATCCTCCGAACCATCTGGTCCTGAAGTGAGACCAGGAGTGGTGAGTATCAGATACCAACCTACTCAGGGAGTAGACCTCTCTCCTCCCCGAGAATTGATGCTCTTTACAGATTCATCAAAAGAAGGGTGGGGGGCTCATCTGCTGCAGCACACAACCTCCAGACTATGGTCCGAAGCTGAGCAACACGGGCACATAAACTTCCTAGAAATGAGAGTAGCCTTCCTAGCTCTCAAGCATTTCCAGCTGCTCCTTTCTGGACACTGTGGTGCTGATGAGCGACAACACCAAGCAAGGAGGTACTTTTTCATAGCCCCATTTCCATCTGGCTGTGAAAAGAATCGGATGGATGGAAGACTACTTGGTAGTCCTCTCAGCCTGCTTCATTCTGGGCAAAAGAAACATCTTGGTGGACAAACTGAACAGGAGGACTTGGATAAGGTAGTTGGCTCTGAGTGGTCTTTGAATTGTCAGATAGCCAACAGTCTTGACTTTCTGGGGTTCATGGACAATAGACCTGTTTGCGACATTCCTCAACCAGAAACTTCCAGTGTACTGCTTCTCAATACCAAATCCCCTGGCATTCTGTCAAGACGCCTTCCAACACCTGGAGGACAATCTAGATGTCTCAATTTTTCTCCCTTCTGCTTAGTTAGGAGGTTTTTGAACAAGGTAAGGGTATTGCAAGATCTATCGATAACCCTAATCGCCCCGATGTGGCAACATGCAAAATGGATTCCAGACATTCTACATCTGCTCACAGAGGTACTGAGAGACCTCCCTCCACTTCTCAATCTCCCCAGATGACCACACGTGAAGATATTCCACAGAGCAGTAGCTTAGCTACGTCTTCATGCATGGAGGTTATCCAGCAACCCCTTGTTGCGCAAGGTTTTTCGCAACCAGTTGCGAGAAGGATAGCAAAATATATCCGAGAATCGTCTTCCGCTGTCTACCAGGCAAACTGGTCTATCTTCTGTAGTTGGTGTCGTGGAAGGGGTATCACTTCTCTCAGTGCCACTATCCAAGTGATAGCAGAGTTTTTGTTATATATAAGAAAGGAAAAACTGTTCAATGTCAGCGGTAAAAGGCTATCACTTGGCTTTCAGCCTTGCCTTTAGACTGAACAAAGTTATCATATCCTCCTTGAGAGAATTATCTCATCATAGGAAGTTTTTAATTCACATGCCTCCAATCAGAATTGAGATCACCCCCGTGGAATGTAGTACATGTACTACAATCCCTGAAGGAAGCACCTTACGTACCTCTTAGTTGGTCCTCAGATTGTGATCTAACTCTGAAGACGCTTTTTATGTTAGCCCTTGCCTCTGCTAAAAGAGTCAGCGAGCTACATGGTCTGCCCTATGATGTTGCTTATTCAAGGGGATGGGGGCAAGTGACATTTAATCCTTGAATTTATTGCTAAGACCCAAAATTCAGCTGTAGTAGATCCTAGATTTGGTCGTTTCCAGATTGAAAGCCTCTGTTCTGTAACAAGTGACCCAGATCAACTTAACAGGGCACTGAGAAAATACCTTGAACGGAATATTCAAGCTCGTCCACAGCTCAATAGACTTCGTAAGTACTGTACTGGCAGTGTCAAGAGAAAAAGTACAAAGATCTCATTCTCTTCCTGGATCAGGAATATGATCGAATGAGCCCTCCAAACTGACTCAAACCCTCTTGACCGTAGACTTAGAGGTCATGACGTCAGGGGTGTTAGCATATCCCTAGCGTTCAAAAAGAACTTCAGTGTGACGCAGGAGGAGAAGTGTAAAACGTCAAAAAACGTTCTCTACCCACTACCTTCAAGACATAACATACAGGAGCCTTGGGAGCCTTGATACATTCTTTATAGGTCCTGTGGCAGCTGCACAAAAAGTGATCAGTCACACACCTCAGCTCCCTTTTAGGACAGTTAGCAGTTGGTTGAGGGCAGATGTTACCTGGAGTAAGTCTATTATGAATATGCATATGACTGGCTTTTTCGTCTTTCATTCAACTCTCTCTTGGAGCACAAGCATCTGAGGAACTTTGCAAGCTGATCACCTCAGACTGCAGGTTGGTATCATTGTGTCTTGTGAAACCTGATAAATCTATTTATTTTTATTTTTATGTCCCCAATCTCCTAGCAAGGTAGGAATTGGGTAACGACCAGGTAAAAAATGAACCTAGCTCCAGGGTATGTCTTACCTGGCTGAGTCACAATGCTTAGTTCTCACACCTTTGCACAATTGTTCAGGCTGTTAAATCCCATTGAAAGTTAGCAAGGTGATAGGGTGCCAGCTTCCATAGTTTGTGCAAAGCACAAGAGTTGCGCCCCAAGTCAGTGACCAGTCAGTTAGTCTTGGACTCCCACCCACCTAAATGCAAATCTCAATAGTAAAGAATTGAAAGGTTTCTATTTGGTGTCAGAACAAATGACATATTTGGAAATGATTTGCATTTTTCCTAACTATACAAACCTGAAGCTCTTTACACATACTGGCCCACTATCACCCACCCCCAGAAATCCTGCCTGTAATTACAGCTGGATTGTGTTGGCTAATGCATGTGTGAGCTGAGTGGTTGGTCTTACCCTCTGCTACAACCCCCCCCCCCCCCACCCTTTAACTAGTGGAGGGTAGTTGCACCTCACTAGAATAGTTTTAGCTTTCTCCAAATTATATCTCTATAGTTTTGTTTGATTAGGAAAAATACAAATTATTTCTAAATTTGTCATCTTTCTGACTTATGAGACGATCCGTGAAACGTACACCTTGAGGGTTGAGACACCAGCTCACAGAGCCAGTGGTATTGGTCCCACTCTTGCCTACAGGATAAACATGTCATTTTGCTTAGTGTTGAAAGCCAGGTTCTGTAGAAGCAGACCACCTTCACGCCCTTTTACTTACAAGAGTATACCCACAGTTTTGTGCTTGAACCTGCAGTGACTGCTCAAGTAGTTGTGTAACCAACCCAGCTCCCACATGTGACAAAGTTGTATATCGTCTATGGTAACATGTTGGTGTAAGTCTGGAATGTATGGAAGCATGACTGCTCTTCTCCTTTATTCTTCTGTCACCCCTCTCGGGGATTCCTTTATTCTTCTGTCACCCCTATCGGGGATTCCTTTATTCTTCTGTCACCCCTATCGGGGATTTTTACGGGCTGCCCAATAAGGTAAGGCAATCTGTACATAGACATAGACACATATCGGGAACCAATTGGTTGAAGCGTTATGTGTTGGATCAGACCCGATGGTAGTAAGTTACACTTCAGAGCTCCATTCTTTACATCTAAAGAAGTATCTCTCCTCAAGGGAGTGTGGTAGATTTTATACCAACCCATTGATCATTATACAAGGTGTATATTTCCACATGACATCCCCTTTGGGGAAAAGGTATCTCTAGTTTGATCGGGTATATGCTTCCATGTACAGCCCAAGCCCTATTAGCCTTTACTTCCTATGAAAGTCAGGTAGGAAGTTGCTTGGGCCTTGGCTTTGCTTCTGTACAGATCAAGGGGTGATCACTTCCAGGGAAGAAAATGAACCATCCAGTTTAGGTTCTGTGGGGACTTTAAACCCACTGAACAGTGAGTCTCATTAATTAAAAGGCAAGGGTTTGTATGCTGCTTAGGAACAAATCACAAATTTTTAAAGAAAATAGTATTTTTCCTAGCCATACAAACCTGAGTCCTCAAATACAGCTTCCCTTGTCAACCACTCCTCTCTTTCCTGGGCTGAAATATCGAAATTAAAGGCTTGTTGGCTGGAAAGGGGCCGGGGAGTAGCCCCGCACTCTCACCAGTTGGATAACCACTCATTATCCAACTTTAACGATCGACTCCAGCTCGCTCTGAATCAATATCCCTAATTAAAGTATTCAGATTTGTATGGCTAGGAAAATTACACATTTCTTTAAAAATTTGTGAATTTCATCCGCTGATGGTAGAGTATGAGAATAAAAAGAGAAGTATCATAACTTGTTTTTTGGCGTGAGGGTAAATTTATACTGTACTGTATAAGAATAATTTTGAAACCATTATGTAACTTTTAAAAGCCTTTTTTTTTGTTTTTTGTAAAAATTAGTTTAACATTTACTGTATCCATTTATAGATTATCAGTACCGTGTGTATTTTGAACAAAATAATAGAAATTGGCTTTTCAAGTATTATGAAATGTGGTGGAATTGCTTTTTGAGGAGGTACTTTACCGGGATAAAGGGACCTTGTTTGTATTTAGTTGCTTTCAGTTATAAGCTGTAATCAGGTACTGTATTTTGCTTTGCAAGGGTTGCATGCATCTAGCTTTTATAAATGAGGTGAGGGTTAGTTTGTTGCTTCTTGGGTTTATAGAATTTCACATAATGACCTTTTTCGCTTGTCCTATGCTTAATTTAGTTGTACAGTATGTACTAGAATTTTATTTTGACTATTCAAGTTGATGTTAATTTATATAGATATGTAATATCTTCACTCTCAAATGTCTTAATGTGACAATCTTGTATAATTAGAAATCAGATGTATTGTTGTATATAAGTTACAGTAAAGTTCCCGATTCTTTTTTCATAATGCAAATTTTTCTAAAATTCCTTTCTGGAATGTTCCATTTTGTCTAGCCAGGGAAAGTATCTAAGAGGTGGAAGTTTGTTTTATCGTGAGCATATAATGTCATTGGATTAAAATAACTTTTGAAAACATATCAAAGTATTTAAGAATATTTTTTTTTTATTATATGATTTTTATTAAAATAAGTTTTGAAAACATATCAAAGTATTAAAGAATATATTTTTTTTTATTATATCATGATTTGACATTAGGTTGTTATTTCCATTTTAAAAGATGCAAATGTTGTGGAATAAATTAAGTGCACTGCACAGTAATACCCTGCCCTACAATTAAGTTAGGTCAGATTTTCACCTTATAAAGTGACATATGCTCCTCATATACATACTGTACATGAGAATGTACAGTTCTAATAACCTGGTACCATTACAGTATATAGAAACCATATACTGTAACTACATTAATAAGTTTCCATGTGTAGGACAATACTGTGCAGTACATTGCTTAATCAATATTTATGACGTAGAAACTTACGTAAAGTCAGGGAAAACGACATAACAGGTTTTTATTTCTGTATTTAATATTTAACGATGAGTGACGTAAATCAGAACTGATGTAAGTTGAACCAACGTAAAGAAGGGTGTTCTACTGTACTGTAATCAAATCACTTTTATATCATTCTACTGTTTGGTTCCATAATAAGAATGTTTTTAATTCAATAGGCCTAATTTGGAAGAGCTGATTACTGTACAGTACGGTCTTGTATGAGACTTGGATTATCTTCATAGTGGGAAGGATTTTGCTGTATTTTATTTGTTATGAATCTCCCCTTGTGTTCATATTGCTATGTCTCGAGAAGCACAGTTTAATTGACACTTACCTGTAAAATAATTAGATTTTAAAATTTTCCCATTTGTTTTTCTAAGATGGATAAATGCCATTAACAAAGGAATGGTACCTTTTAGCAGTAAGTGGTAGGAAGCCCAGAACTGTGATATCAGATACTCTTCTGTCTCTCGGTTTCGCCATCATTTTAGCTGCGACCACTTGTTCTCCAAATTGTTTACATAATGCTCATTAAGATGTCTTTCCCTGGGCTTGTTAGCAATTATTGCATGGAATGTCCACAGAATTATTTTTGGGAGATCATGATCCAAATTCCCTTTGTGTATCGTGTCAGGTATAATACTGTAATTTTAATAATTGTTGAGAAGAATGGGTTTTACTTTCGGTACCTCTCATGGAAAAATATGTTTCTGTGGTTGCCAATCAAGTTCACAATTCCAACCACAGAGATGGTAGCCTGGATCCTTATATCTTTCCTCTTGATAATGTAAGTACTTCCAAACCTCTACTTATCACTTATGTGCCAAGATGTTAGTCTGATATGTTAGTTATCCCCTTGGGAAATAAACACTCTTTACTCATTATCATTCCCACCATTTGCCATGGTTTTGCAGTTGGTAAACAAGTTCAGGATTTCTGTGAATAGCAGAATGATGCTAATAGCTCCTTTCTGGTCATAGAAGGAATAGTTCACAGATCTGTGGTCCCTGTTATCGGAATGTTCAAGTAGGTTGCCATACAAAGCCAAAACAGAGATGTACAAATAACCTTACTCAAAGGTTATTCATCCAAACCCATCCATGCTATATCTGACCAAATGGAGACTATAGGCCATATCCTCAGAAACTAAGGGTTTCTAAAACCCTCTAGACTGTCTGTTAGAGGTTCTAAAAGACGATCTACCAGTACAGTAATTGATATCAAAGACAATGGAATGTTTATTTTGATTGGTGCAAAGCTAAGAGTTTTAATAACTAGGTCTATCTTGGATATTGTTTGTTATTCGTATGTGAACACAAACCCTCATCATTTATAGGGTTTACTCTATTGTTTTCTTTTTCACAACCAGAATTTAAGGGAATAGTGGGAGTCTGGTAGCCTTGTATGGTATATCACCGAATCTGGCCGGAACTGGCTGTGCCAGTAACTGTTGTCTCATTTTACTCCTGGTCGTCCTGCTAGCGACACGTGTCTGGCAGACAGTCACACTCTGCTCATACTGCTTTCCACACTTCAAGCTTTTGCCTTGTGCTTGTGTTTTCTCTTTCAGCTATTGAGATATTGAATGCTTTGCAAGTACCTATGAGAATCTGTCCCGCCCTTGAAGGCCGTCCTTTTGGCACCTTTATGAATCAGGTGGAGGTTGACCTGCATCCCATATGCCCTAGCTTCTGCAGTAAAAAATGTTCTATTACATCTACCTGGGATTTTTATAAGGATTGGTTGTCCTCCCAATAGGACAAGTATATTAGTTGTCGAAGGAAGAAGGATCAGTGGAATAATTCGTCCTCTGCTGAGAAAGGAGGAGGAGCCTTCTCTTTCGAGTCCTGCCCTTTCTCGGTCTGATCCTACATTATCGGAGTTTCCTGAAGCTTTAGTAACGAAGGATGGAAGCCATATTTTTAAGAAAGTTGATCGTGTAGATGTGTTCTCGCCTATGGGGCTGAATGACATGGTATTGATCTGCTGGCTTTGACAATGATCCTGCTAATCCCAGCAGGTTAACCTATTCTCCCATGAGCATAATGAGCTCTGGAGAACACCTCTTTATTTCAGATGTTGGAGATTAAGGCGATTTATCTTCCAAAGTGAAGGCGATATCTCTGATAAAAACCTTAAAAATATCACTTGATGTTAGACCATCGCTAACACCGCACTGAATGGCAAACAACTTGGTTATATCTCTGCAGACAGATTCCGTCTTACTGGAGGAAGCATGTTATTCCTCAGTACACCCACTCAGTAACTTGAGCCTTCTTTTAACCTTTATACTGCGGACTTATAAATTTTATCCTAATGTAAATACATACATAAAATACTGCCGCCATCATCAATTCTTGATATTTTGGTTTGATCTCGATTCCAGAAAAGTAGAACTACTCTAAAGTATATGAAGTTATATATCAATAGAAAGCTATTGCTTTGAATTTTCTGATACATTATCAGAAATTATCCTAAATCCAAACAATATGAGGACATAGAAAGCTGAAACTGAAATAGATTTAGAAAAAATTTCCATTTTTTTCAAAACTAACTGAATGACTATGAAATGGCTTTATAGTTATTTTCTAGTAGTGTTACAGGTATCAAATGATAAGGTAAATAAAGCCTTTTCAGTTGATGCCTAGGGATTCAATTTATTGTGGAAAACTGTGAAGCACACAGGGCAAATTTCCCCCATCACATTTTGGACAAAAATAGCCTGTGCAGACCCTTTTAGGGTGACCTGCTATACAGTTCATTTTCTTCCCCACTGGGAGCTTTACAATTTTATGACCATCTTCTGAAGATAATGTTACATGGGAGGAACTCCCTATTGGATCTGGTGAGAGTGAAGCTGCATGTATCTGTTCAAGAGTGCATCTTTTCCTGATGATTTTTACGGGCTCATAGTTCTGGACAAGTGACTCAACTAAGGAGACTATGAACTTATATCTATCTAAGGGATGGCTTCCTGATGTATTAGCTGCATACAGTATAGGCCTATAGCTGTTGAGGACAGGAGTCCCAATCAGTGAAAAGCTTCCCTTATTAGTCCATTTCAGGGTCTTACGTTCAGATAGGTACGAGTACAACTTGGTGTCT
>NC_090731.1:131160055-131252503 GCF_036898095.1 Palaemon carinicauda
GAATTTTTGCTCCACCAGACAACCTCAATCTGGGGAAATGCTGTTCTACTAAATTTTTCTTAGTTTATAACTCTCAAGGGTGAAATTTTATTGATCGTCCCATTCTTTTTCCTCCCAGAGAATTAGAGGCAGTATTAGCAAAGTGAGAAAAAGCCAACCAAACCTCTTTCCTAAGAAGGGCTTTGACAGCACATTTTCCAGGGCCTTCTCAATTGGTTCGTTAATGAGGTAAGTCCCCCTGAAGGGGGATGCCTTCAAAATCACGAAGAAAGGTGGCAATTTTGGGATAAATACCTGGCCTATAGATGTATGACACTCAAAGTATCGCATCCCTTTTCACAAACTGTCGCCCTCCTCTGATGAGGGATCTGATGATTCCATCATTATGTACAAAGGTATCCCAAAGAGCCCCCTTCTACAACAGGCAGTGGCAGTATCAAGAAAATAGGTTCTTAGTGCTTGTTTTTGGAAGGGACACTTCCTAAAAGATTGCACCCACAGATCACTGTATAAATTCTCATTGGGCCCAGTGGTAACTGCACAACAAATAGTTTAGAACTTATATCTGTGCTGGGTGTTAACAGTTGGTCACCTCTTTTGTTATTCTCAGCATAAATGTAGAGTAAGTGAGTAGAATGAGTTGACCTTCCCTCCTCTCATCTAACTTGTCCTCTCTTGGGAGTATAAACTTGGAAGACCACATATGCAAATGAGAATAACCTTGAAAGTTGGTTTGTACTTGGACATACAGTATAGGAATTCTATATATAAATTGTTCATACCAAATACTCACTCTTGTTGGATGGTGTTAACTTGAGTGAAGAAGAATTTTTGTTTTTATCTTAGTGTTGTCAGGTGTATGAGGAAAGAGGAGAAAGTGTTAAAAATAAAGGTAAAGGTAAAGGTAAAGGTGTCCGGTTTCAGTTCCATTATCGTCAGAAGAGACGCTCGCCATGAAGTCAGCCGGGCAAGCTCAACCCCCCACTGTGGTGCCCAAACACAGAAGTATCCTCCCCAGTAAAGAGCTTAAACTCACGATCCCTGGCAGAGATCCATCTGCTGCCATGCGAATGCTAGGTAAATACGTTGCCACTGTACTAGCCCGGAGGCTAGTACAGACTATTTGGTGTATGTGTAGGCAAAGGAAAATTAGCCCATAGCCAGAAAGGGGTCCAATGTAGGAAGGAACCAATAACACTATCCATAGTGAATTTTTTACAAAAGTAAAATTTTGAAGAGGGGTTGTTCCCTTATCTCCCCCAATGTTCAAGTGGGAGAGGGAAGAGCTAGCCTAGCAGCTTTTACCCCTAATTGGAAGGTTTGTCCTCATCTTTCCATATTCATCTAATATGAGTATTGAAGGGAAGGGGGAGTGGTTTACAATTAAACCATATATGGTTTGCTAAATCTTTCAGTCAGTAGTCCCCACATAGAAATATTTCTTCGTATTTAAAGACTTGATAGGCATACTTTATTGTGTTATCTTTTTCCACACCTATTGGCTTGGTAAACCATGAGGTCAACTGCAATGAAGTTGGGGATAAGAGTAGAATCCTATCCTTCCTCACTGAAGACAGAGTATTACCTCTGCCGATGAAGTTTGGAGGAGGTTAGGTTTTCACCTGCTTGTCTGTTTGTCCGTTTGTCTGTTTGGTTGTTTGTGAACAACTTCCTGGCCACAATTTTACTAGTATACTAGTAAAACTTTCATGGATTAATAATTATGTTGAGATGTAGAGGTGATTCAATTTGAAAGTTGTAGGGCAAAGGTCGAGATAGAGCAAAAGGTTAATTAATTAACCCTAACCTTAACCCAAAGTTCACACATGGTTGTCACATAGACTTCAAATATGCCTATGGTCTAAATTGATTCTTGGAATGGCTAGCTGGTTTTGAGAAATTAGCTGCCGTGGCAGAGGTCTGAACTTTCAGAGTGCTTTTCTAGTTTATTTAAGATAGTTTTGTATTACAGTAGTTGGCCACAGTATTTTTGTGGGAGGGAGATATACTACCCCTTTTTTAAGTGAGATACAATAATGAAGGTTTTGAATTAAAAATGTTATCACAGATGAATAAATGCAAAGCCAAGTGTGGCCAGGTTGAATGTATGCGACGAATCAAGATGGCAGTTAGGTACAATGTGATGCGCTGGTAGGATTGTCTTCAACTGGGATGATGGTTCTTTATGTAGAGATGGTGACGTAGTAATAACATCACTCGCAGCAGACAGATTTCAGCATTAAAGGTGCTGTGTCGAGTTCTATGGAGCCTGAACTCAAATATCTCCCTTACACACACTGAATCTATTCTCTGGAAGTTGATACACTGGGCCCAGAGAAGGGGAGATGATAGATTTTTGGATTCCCTGTTATAGCCTTTCACTGGAAAATCCTTGGAGACCACACAACACCTCCCCAAAATAGGTTTTTCCTTCATCAAAACCCCATTTTTATGCTTATGGTTATTTTTATTAGGATGTCTAATAATATAGATCATGTTATAGTAATGAATTTGTATTAAAAATACTCTTAATAAAATTATGTGTATAATGTATATTCAGCTTAGTATTTGGAGGTTGATTCTATTTATTATATTTCTTAGTGCTTGTAGTACATCAGGATAAGCATAAGACTCCTCTTTTTTATGCTGAATAGTTGTTTATTTATTATTTGTGAAAGATGTTAGATGACTGCAATAATATCAATATTTTTTTTCTGCTTATTCTGACATGGGTGAGATATTTGTAGTTATTATTATTATTACTTGCTAAGCTACAACCCTAGTTGGAAAAGCAGGATGCTATAAGCCTAGGGACCCCAACAGGGAAAATAGCCCAGTGAGGAAAGGAAACAAGGAAAAATGAAATATTTCAAGAACAGTAATAACATATAAATATATGTATCTTATATAAACTATAAAAACTATAACAAAATAAGAGGAAGAAAAATTATGTAGAATAGTGTGTCCAAGTGTACCCTCAAGCAAGAGAGTAAAAGACCATTGTACAGAGGCTATGGCACTATCCAAGACCAGAGAACAATGGTTTGATTTTGGAGTGTCCTTCTCCTAAAAAGAGATGCTTACCATAGCGAAAGAGTCTCTTCTACCTTCTACCCTTACCAAGAGGAAAGTAGCCACTGAACAATGTTGCAAAAGTAAATGATAATAGGTGCAGTTCATAAATAGTAATAGATATTACAATATTTTTTTTATTAAACAAAATGTTAGAAATTATTGTAGACGTAAAGGCTATGGTACTTTTTTAGGTACTGGTCAGTTGAATGGAATGAGAATGTTTATCTTACTTTTCTGTTGCTGCCTGCTTTTGTAGAAATATTTTTTGTGAGTTAGATGTTCCTTTTAGTTTGAGAAGAAATGGGTGCTTTTATGTAGAGTTTGATTTTTGTATTTTATTGGCTTTTGTTCACAACTCTGTAATATTTTCACTCATAAACTTGTACTTTTTTTAGCCACTGAATGTCATATATTTTTTCCAGAGGAAGTTTAATGCAAGATGATGAATGCAGATGTTGGAGACTTTGAAGCAGACGAGTCACAATATCTACTCTCAGACACTGATACCGAAACAAGAACAGTAACAATGACTGGTTCTAGGAGGCTTTGTTGTATTTCCTTTTGCATAAGAAACTTTTGTAGTAGGTAAGGGAGTTTTAATTATATCTGTTCTTAATGAATTGAAATTTATTTTGTGAATGCTACGTAAACTGCTTACTGGATTCCAGCAAATTTAAAAAGGCCCTCAAACTTGGAGGCAGGATCAGTGCCCTGTTGCCACTTCTCATTTGTCTTTAAGATCCAACCCTTATGAACAAAAGCTCCTTTGTTTATGGAGTACTGTGCTGTATTTAAATCCGGTCCTAAACTTTCTATTAATACGTCTTTATTTTCTTTTTACATACATTTTTAGTTTGCTGATATTAAATGGGATGTCTATTAGATTGAGATGGTAATTTTCATCTCATTGTATTAGATAAAGGTACGATCTATAAAATAAGTAAGAATCTACACATTAGGAGAGTGCTTATGCATTTTAGTTTACCAATCTCTTTTTCTTACATTGAGTGATTTCCCAAACAAATATATTTTTGTTACAAGAAATATGTATTTGATAGTTTTCTATATTTGAATTTCTTTTATTGAAGATTATCCTAAAGTTACTTAGTCATCTTATATTGTCCCCATATTGAAATTAAATCTTGGCAAATTTAAAAATTTTCTTTTCACTGTAAATATGTAGTCCTGACCTGCCCAAACTATGATTATGTAAATCTTATAAAAGTGTCAAAGGTTTTGATCATTTTTGTTTTTTTCTTGAGTAACACGAATTGCATAATCCTCCTCAGATTCTTCAATTTCTTTGAAAATTTGATGGATAGTTTATCAATTTTGTTGCCTCAATGGCACGTTGAATTGATTATGAATATTCTTGAATGTGGTCATTAGAAATTTTCTTTGAAAAAATACTTCCAAATGTAATACCCCATTCCTCAGCCTATTCCTGGCAAAAAATTTTACCTGAGTCTCTTTCATAATCACTTGTTTGTTCTGCTACTGATGCACACCCTTGTCCTTTTAAATAGGAGTACAATACAGTACTTCACCTTCTTCTAACCTGGCTGGAAGAAGATAACGCATCTCGTGTGGTGGAGAAGAGGAAGTATGAGGGATAAGGGGAAGATACAACTGGTCTTCCTCAAGGTTGACTCTCCATTCTAGTTCCAGCCGCAGCCTTGACAGGAGAGCTATTTCCTACAACCCGGGCTGACCTTTGTTTTTGTGTGTGTATCTGTGCTTTATTGTCTCTTTGTGTCACTTTGCTACTTTACGTGTGTTTCATGAAGCAGCTCCACGTGATGCATGAGTGCCCTTGCCGTAATGATCACTGTTGCAGTACCTTCAGGAATCAATATGAGGTTGAACCCCGTGCGACTTGTGCTCTGTTCAGGGACAGCAGTGTTCCTCTGCATCCATGTGCCCAGAGTGCAAGGAATGGGCTCGCTACAGCATGAGAACAAAGAGAGATTGTTTGCCCTTCAAGGTTGTAGTAGGTTTATTGGAAGGCTCAGAGAGTAGAGCTCCCCTTTGTTCTTGCCAAGCCCACCATCCCCAGGAAAGAAAGACTAGTCGCATGCCTCGCTAAGTAGCCCAGATGCCTCCTCCTGAAGGAGGTAGATCTCCTCCTGTTTGTCAGTTCCTAGGCACAGGAGTTTAAGGAGGAAGGTCTCAAATTCTTCCCCCAACGTAAAGAGGAGGGACAGGAAGTCCGAGTCATCCCAGTTTTCCTCATTAGAGACTTCCGAAGAAGACGAAGCCCCCAAGTTGACCCCTTGGATTTGTTTCCTTTATCCACTGAGGTGGAAGTCAGAGTGTCATAGCAGACATTTGGGAATTCAACAAGTTTAGTGCTCCCTCTCAGACCATTGTGAAACAGTCACTCTCAACCATTGACCAATCTTTAGTGGAGGTTTGTGAGGTAAGGAAGGGAAACGCCCTGCCCCTCTCTCATAACACAACCATGCCCATGAAGGAGTTGGAGGAGATGATGGTGGGACTGACGAACTCCTTTAGGATGAGCAGATCGTCCAGGCTTCATTTGCCATTTGGAGTGCGCCAGAGGAAATTTTACCTCCCAAAAGCATTAACTCCCTCGTTCAGCCGGTGAACGGGAATGTCTCTACCTTAGCCCCTTGTTCAATGGTAGAGCATCTCTCTGGAGGCTGCTGCTACTGCGATTCAGGTGACCTGGTTAGATCATTGGTCCTGCTTTCTCTCTCTTTGCTACTAGGAAAGACATGAAGTAGACCGAGATTCTTGAGAGATAATCAAAACTCATCTTTTTGGGCAGTAAAACTATTAATTTCTTTACACTCCATAATCTCCATGTCTTCACTAACTGGATCCTCAGGAGGAGAGATGCAGTAGTCAGAAAGTTGCATAGATAGGTAGGCAGTAGAGAGACTTTAGACCTCAGGAACTTCCCTCTCATGTTAACCCCCACACTTTTTACACAGGAAAAGGTAGATAAGCATTGGAATGATGGAGGAAGACGAGCCAAGACTCCCTCCCTGAACTCCCTCAACAATTTTAGGAATGATTGGATTCTTTATGTCAATAGCTATTCTTTCATCACTCCAGTAGTAGTCATTTGTTCAAGTACAGCAGGACACTTACGTTTAATGGGACTGTCTGCCATGTCTGCCATTTTTTTTTCTAATGATTCAAAATACACAATTCTTATAGATGTTTTAGATATATAATACCTTTATCATATAAAAATTTCAAGCCAATTGATCAAAAACTTTTTTAATTATTAGCAAAAATCACAATTTTTATAAAAATTTTAGGTACATTTTTCTAAACTAATTATTGAAAATCATACCATCAAAACTTATTTGTAAATCAAATAATTCTATGTGACAGATTTTCTATTTTCCTTTTTCTTTTTTTTTTAATTAATTTTTTCCTAATTTTCTTCGTCTAGATGTAGAATAATCATGAAAAAGAGAGGAAAAGGAAAATCAAAATTCTGGTACAGAAAATTGTGGGATTTTTATTCTTCTTTTCAATGATATCTTTCTCTCAAAAATCAAACAATAAATAAGTGAGAAAAATGTACCTAAGTGTGAATAAGTATGTTTTTGAGTTATGAGCTCCCAAAGATTTGCTATAAATTTTTGCTCTTTTTCTTAGAAAAATCAAGATATCATTATTATGAGGACTCTACTTTGTACTTATATTGTTTATTCCTACATGAAGGCTCCCTGAACGAGGTATTTAAACACTGTTTACTAATACACTTGGTGTAAGGGTGTCATGAGTTGCCAGCAACCTCTTATTGTTGCCAGAGTTTTAGTTAGTATGTTCCAGCTTTGTACTCCTTTTCATGTGTCCCTCTCTTTTTGGTTCTTTTTTGTTGCTATCTGCTTACTTTTTGTTCTTTCTTTGACCTTGAGTAACATTGGCCTTGCTATAAGGTTCATAAGGACGTTGTGAAAACACAATGTATGTACGAACTGCAAGTAAACAAACACACATGTAATGTTTTTTCTACATGTCTTTGGAAACTGGCTTTTCTTCTCGTAGATCGTAGTTGCATTCGCCTACCCTCTACCAATGCCTTCCATCTTTGCCAGATGTACAAGATTTCAAAATATAAGTGAAAAAATTGCTATATAAATGAAAAAAAATAAACACGCAAAGACGATTCTGTCCAACTGTCATGTAGACGACACAGTAAAGATGACGTCATTTAAAGACCGCTATATCTTCATTATTTGTGAAAATAATAGGCAGAAACTTCTGGAGAGCATGTACGATATGTTTCTGCATACATAGAAACAATAAAGTGATTTTCGATCTCTGAAAGTTATGTCAAAACACCATGGCGGACGGTCCCCTTAACAAATATAGCCACAATGCTGACAACCATGACCCTCGTGAAGAAGTGTCCTTAAACTGAATAAATAGCACTTGAACAAACCTTAGATATTTCCTTGAATTTGGAGCACCTGATAGGTCTACCAACAACTACCAGTTGTTCCTCTGCACTGCTGCTAAGACTGTGGAGGGAGTTACCATTGAGAATTTTGTTACTAATAGGAACTTATTCAACCTTGAAATATCTACCACCAGTATCAAGAAAAGGCAATAATAGATCCCTGGGTTGGGAGAACTAACCTATTCTACTGTCCTCTTGGAAAGCAGCTACTCGATTTCTTGGTAAATCTTTGGACTTCCTGACACTACTTGTACAGTTGTAGATTGATGGGTTGAGGTGATAGCTGAGGGGGAAAGTAAGTTATAACCCCCTTGCAAAACTCTAGGGACCCATAGATCCTATTGTAGATGTGACCTGTTGCCCTCCAGCATTAGAGATTTGATGGTTCCCAACTTCATGGACCCATTTGGTCTAGGAATTCCTAGAAAATATGACTTATATGACAAGACTACCCACCTTCAGTGTTACCACTACCTCCAGATAACACTCAACTCCAGGCAGGATTAATCAGAAACAAGTCCATCCCAAATTTCAAAGGACATAATCCCAAGATGGCAGATACTACTGCAAGACTTTTTGTATCCTCCAACACCCAAATGGGAAATTCCAGTAAGGATGAACTGATCACACTTTGGTCCATGAAGGGGAAGTAGAAACTAGTAAAGTCATTACTCCCCAACCCTCCAACATTAGTATATCCTCTGGTAGAGGCTTATACCCCTAAATTCTAGAGAAATTATGAAAGGGTGTAGGCACAGGGCATGGGGTTATGGAGGTTGTGAATGGCTATTTTTCTTCTTGTAGAGGCAAGTCCTTCTTCTTTTTTTCATGGCTTGTGGATCTTATTGTGTACAGTTGTGGTCTTGAGATTTTCCAGGCTCTGGACAGCTGCGGGTCGCTGGACGTCTGCAGTTTTAGAACCGGTATACACCGAAGTGTACACCTTTTAGGGATTTTTTCCTTATTTAATATTTCCATTGCCTTCATTATTAATGTTAATGCTATTGATATTATAACAATAATTTCATCCATAAGTTCACCAGAAAATATAGATACAGTACTGTAAAGTGAAACAGTATAATTAATTGTTCAAATTTCATCTCTTCAGTGCACTGGAAAGAAATTATAATTGGAATTCTAAGCCTTTCTCATGGTAGATGATTAGATGTGAACTGAATGGGAATTATCCTTTCCAGATTATGCGAATGTATCATAGGTTGTTGTTCACGCCGCCGCCAGCTGACAGCCAGATCCATACGTATTGGTCATCAAACAACTGAAAAGTTCCCTCCAAATGTAATACGCAATCAAAAATATAATTTCATATCATTCTTCCCCTTGGTAGGTGTTTTCTTCTTTTCAATGTTGGAATAGATTTATTGTATTTTACTTATTTCTTATCATATATATACAGTAGTTTCAACATACCATAAGATTGTAGCCAGGAATTAATTAAAGGAGAGAGAAATAAAAATTTATATGTAAAAGGCCTTAAGAATCAGTGTTGATTTCTAGTCAAAGAGGTACTAGAAAATCTTCAATACTGTCAGTGTATAATTCAAGGCTAATCATTTAAATATACTTTAATATTTGGAGTTTTGAAGATGTATATTGCATTTCTGTAGTGTGATTAGGTGGATTCTATTGAAAGAGTGGTTCTTTGTAGTTCATTGTTTTTCATGTTATAGTGTCCAGTGTTTTTTATGTATTTTGTACTCAAAGGAGGTCTATAATTATCTGTGACTAAGCTCTTCTCTTCCTCTTCCATTCTCCCTTTCTTGTTTTTTTTTCTTCTCAGACAAGTGTAGGGGATTTAGCTGCCCTTCTCACTTGCCCTTGTTTTGTCAGTCCTAACAATGCAAAATTAATTGGAATCTACAAGCTTCCATTTTTCTTCTTTCAAAAATAGGTCTACAGTTTCTTTCAGGGTTTTTATATACTTTATTTATTGGTGTCTAGCATTTATGTAGAAAAAATACATGTAGTACTGTATCTGCACTTTTATTTAAATGTTGGTACTTCATGGATAATCTCAGCTTTGCAAAATTAGATGATAAAGTGTTGCCTTTTTCATAAACTAATTACATACTATATTTGTAGTGCCTTTGACTAACATTTTCTGAAGTAAGAAGAGGAAGAATTACAGTTCTGCATAGATGAGTAGTATTTTCTTGTCAAATCAATTGGCTCTTAATTGCCGAGTCAAGTTATTCTTGGTCTCTGTACCTATTAACATGTTCCCAGATTGTTTCGCAGTACTTCTAGCAAGTTTTATTTTTTCCCCTTTCTCACTTCCTTTTATTTTATTGGTTGATTTTTACTTATTACTTTATTTAGATTTTATGAATGTATGTGAAGATTATATAGGCATTTGGTTGAAAGTAATGTCTTGATTTAGCTCTATACTGTACTTGTAAGTTTTATATGATTTTTCTTTTTCATTTCAGGTATTGTTTGAACAGTTCAAATTTTTCTTGAACCTCTATTTTCTTGTCATGGCAACATCTCAGTTTATACCAGAACTTCGGATTGGGTACTTATATACATACTGGGGTCCATTAGTAAGTCAGAACCAGATATCTTTTTATATGAAATATTTATGATTTATTAATTAAGTACTGTACTGTAGTACCTCGCTTTATGAGTTTAAACTTTACCTTTGAATAAAGTCATTGTTGGCAGGAGGGTGACAAGAGAGGAGAGGGGGATACTGCTTTGATGGAGAATTTCCCTCCATGAGAACTTCTGGTAAAATATCGGGAGTTCTCTCTCTTGAGCAATGTCCACATCAAGAGATGACTGCTTTTGTCTTTTCTTTAAGATAGTATGAAAATACAAAATCGTATTGTCTGCAAATAGATTTGCTGCTTGCCTGCCTAGGCCTTATCTGAGTGATATATTTCTATAAAGTTTTGTAAAGTTTCCCACATTTTCATCTCCTTTATTTAACTTGAAGAGAAAGCTTTGTAATTTTTCTCTCCTCAACAACCTTGTGTTATTTCTTTTGCAATTCCACTAGCTCCTCTGTTGTTAGCTGCTCACTATCTTCCGCAAGAAGATCATTGATGTTGCCCTTGTCCACTTCCCACCCCATTGTCTCTCTCAGGGGGATAATTTTATTGTCAACTGCATTTTGAATCAGTTTGAATCCTTCAAAATCAAATTCATGAACACATTCAGATCACAGTTTCCTCCTCCCAAATTTGAGGGTTCTGTTGATGACCCCTTCCCAGGCTTTATCAATCTGTTTGAGCCAGGTGATGATGTGGAAATTTTCTTTCCAAAATTCTCGGAGGATGAGGTTGGTACCTTCAGTGATCTCGAAACATCGCTGGAACATTACTTTTGTGTACAGCTTCGTAAAGTTTGAGATCACCTGCTGATCCATGACTTGGAGTTGATGAGTAAGGCTTGGTGGTAAGAACTTGATCCTAAAAATCTTGGTCTTCTCCATTATATCGTTATCAATGGCCAGAAGATAGGCAAAAATATTATCCATAAATATAAGTACTGTATTAGTTTCAGAGTTTAAAAGGTCAGTGGATTTAGAGGCTTACATGTCACACCACATGTTCAATTGTGACTAGACTGGTATTTTTTAGAAGAATATGCAGGATGACCTTTACCACAGAAGAAAAGGTAATTCACCTTCACAATCCCATGAAAAACCATCTTAACACTTGTTCTTGGCTAATGCTAGTGTTCATTGCAAAATCACGTCTCTTCATGCTTATCTCTCAGATAATCTAAAAGCTTTTAAAAAGTACAGGGTGCCAAAAAAGAAAATGAACTTTGTGGAGGTCAAACAACCAGGCTTGGGTGACTTGCAATTTGTTTATGAAATGGATCAGTGAGGTCAAAAAAGGGATTTTGACGAAGGAAAAATCTATTTCTGGGGAGAGACCTGTGGCGCCCGGTGAAAAGTCCTTCTTATATATCTTTTCTGATAAAACCTTCCAATTATACCAGAGAAAGAAAAAAGCATGGAATGCTGAGGTTACTACCCTCGCGCGAGCACCTTTTGGGTGTCGTGTATAAAGCAAAGGCGCGTGAAAACCACTATTCACAGGTTGTCTTCCATTTAGTTAATTCCTTCGCCAAAGGGATGGGCCGATACAAAGGTCCTAGCCACCCACCAGCGCCACGACGCGAGCTCCATCTGAACAACATCCTTCTGTAATGGTCATGACGGCTTGGAAAGGAAAGGGTGGGATCGTTAAGGGGAAGGGTTTCACCGGGCGCCACAGGTCTCTCCCCAGAAATAGATTTTTCCTTCGTCAAAATCCCTTTTCTGGGTCGACCTGTGGCGCCGGGTGAAAATGTACCAGAGAATGCCTTCCAAGCCCAACAATAACAACTAATTTAATGAGGGGAGAGAAACAACACCATGTAAAGAAAATCATAAATAATTAAGGTAAACAAACATGATAACAGGGAAGCCTCCGAGTATCAGAGGAAACATGTTACAAAACTGACATGGCTAAGAATATCCCAACCCTATAACAACGGTAATCAATAATAGTTACAAGCATAACCTAATATGTAATAAACTTAGGGCTAACGAACCACCAAGGAAGCGGCGTCGTGGTGCGAGTGGCGGGTAGGAGGGAGAAGAAAAGAGATGGATGAAAGGAAGAACAAAAGATGACTGGGGAGAGATAAGGCTCCCAGCTGCAACTGTTGGGTATTTAAGAGCCTGTAAGTTCATTAGATAGTGGCGTTTGAAGACCATAGGAGATTTCCAACCCGTGAACTTTATAAGGTCATCAAAGTCCATCTTCTGGGGGAAATGATCCCGGATTGGCTTGTTAAATGAAGTATAGGATCTATAGCCTAATACCACGTATGGGAATGGTACCTCCTTGTTCTCTGATAAACAAGGGGCCAGACGATCGGGTAGCAGTCGTGGCTAAAAAGGCCCTGAGAGTGGTGACCGGACATAGAGAAGTATCTTGGAGAAGAGGAATAACTTTCCAAGGGGACCACCTATTTTGGGGGTTAACGGCCGAATCATATTGGCGAATTGTCGAGTCCCTTTTGTCTGATTCGATGAAGAAATCGTTTTCCGGTTCAATGTTCGCGTCTCTACGAGCTGCCAACTTCCTGTAGTCTACAAAGTTAGGGTTTTGGCCATCCTTGAGTAATCTGACGCAGTGAGTTTGGAATACTCGGGTCAGTTTGAGGAACGGGATCCGGATGGGACGGAGTTTCCACTCGAGGAGGAGAGGAAACCAACTGTTCTTGGGCAGTGAGGTGGTACTAAAGCCACTGCGCCCCGGAAGGAGCGCAGTCGGTGTAAAAGTTTTTAGAAGATTCACTGGGAGAGATAGGGAAATCTTCCTCTAATGGTTCTAATCCCGGGGTAATGCGTCCATGGCATGAGCCCGAGGGTCCAGGTTTGGGGTCACATAACAAGGAAGTTTGTGATTGATCTGAGATGTGAATAGATCTACCTGGATGCCTGGAACGAGCCTGAGTATCTACCGGAATGAAATTCTGACTCCAGGGGACTCGTCCTGGATAGTGAGCCCGTTCTCACATCCTGGCCTCCCGCTAGGTGAGGTGCTGACAGGAACCAGTTCTTTTCTGTTGCCCAGGCGAAGAAAGTGACCAGGATCTGATTCAGGTTGGGTGACTTGGATCCTCCCCTGTTTCCGTAGTGTACCTCGTCTGTGCTGTCTGACACTACTCTGATGTGGGTCGACCTCGGAGGAGAGTCTCTCTTCAGGGTCAAGAACACTGCCATGGCTTCGAGAACATTGATATGGGACTGTTTCATGGCTAGTGACCAAGAACCTGAAACATCTGATGTTCGGAGAAATCCCCCCATCCACTTGAGACACGGCTGAATGGAATGTCACTTGTGGAGGTGGGAATTGTAGAGGAACCGCTTTGGAGAGGTTCTTCGGTTCGGACCATGGGCGTAGTCTCATTTTCCAGACAGAGGGGATCTTCGAGACCTTGTCTTCTTATAGGTACTGTAGCTCTCTTTCTCCAAAATCGATTGATGTCTTGAGTTTGGCTTTTATTAGGAGGATACTTTCTAGGCTCTTTGGACACTTGTTTGTGCTTGAGAAATTCTTGATCCTGGAACCTATTCCTCTTACTTTTGGAAGGGAGAGACAACGTGTGCTTCGAAAGGTCCCACTGAATGGCTAACCATTCTAAGTGGCCTGATGGTCGCAGGCGAGACTGATGGAGATTGACCCGAAATCACAGGTTGTCGAGCAATCGAAGTAATTCCTTCGTAGCTCTGTTGCCTTCTATGGCCGGCCGGGCCCAAATGAGCCAACCGGCCAGATAAGCAATGATCTGTATCTCTTGGTTCCTGAGTTGTTCTAACACTGCCTCTCCCAGTTTCGTTAATATCCTGGGATCAATGTTAAGGCCGAAGGGCATGTCTTGAACACAAAGGCTTTCCTGCTTAGGTGGAAACCCAGATAAGAAGAGAAGTTTCGAGCTATAGGCGCAAGCTAATAGCGGTCGGTAAGATCGACAGAGGTGGTGACGGTCCCACGGGGAAGTAAGGTCCGTACCTGAGAGATAGTCGTTTGATTGCTTTTTCTTGAGTAACCCTGTGGTGTACTCTTTCAGGACGGGAGTGGATTTCTGGGAGAAGGTCACTGGCGGAGGAGGAGGACTTTGAGGCCATTTTCATCTCAAACCGTTAGAGATTATGCTATGATCCCACAGACCGAGTCCAATGGTCACGAAAGTGGTAAAGTCTTCCCTCTACCGGGACCACCGCGTTGTGAGGGAGTGAATCTAGGTCCTTCCCTTCTCCGAGCCCCCTTTTTCCTAGGTCCGCCTTGATGGCGGGACTGTCTTCTACTCCTGTAGCTTCCTCTCTGGTGTCCATGAAAGGAGCCTGAGGGTTCGGATCTAGGGCTGTATGCAGGCAAAACATCCCAACGGGGTTGGGCTGTGTACCTGGGGAATCAGTGAGGTAGACAACCTGATGATGGGGAGTCAGATACAAAAGCGTCGAACCAGAGGAAGGCTGTGATGACGAGTGGGAAACCGACTATCGATTCCTGTCTGATAGAGGTCTCAGACAGAACGTACTTCCCACAAGTGACCCGATCAGACCAACAAACGTGTAGGTCGAACTGGAAGGGCAAAGCCTGGAATTATCGTACCCCCCAGGCTGACAACATCCTGGTTCAGACAGATCGGGCCTGCCCTTTAGGAAATAATACCGTTACCTTCGGTACCTTGTCTAAGCTAACCAAGGCAATCTCTTTCAATCGAACGAATCCGTTGAATGGGAATTCTAGTACCTGGGAGTAAAATCTAGGTCCCCCAGAGGGAGGACGTCTATGCCCTCCAGGTTTATGGTACCACCTATATCCGAGTTCCTGAACAGCACTGACTCATCACCATACCTTAGAGCTGCGTCATAGCCCCTTGGTTTTCCCTAGAATGTGTTGCTTTTAGCCGTCACAGTTTATGCAGGGTAACATGAATATCAGGATCCTTTAAGGGTCCTAGGTCGGTGACGTAGGTAATTGCAAAGCTGAAGGCTCAAAACTCATCCCCACCTACCTGCCCGTCCATGGGGTCGTCGTCCAACCTTAGAGAGGACACTCCGAGGAGATATGGACCTCTAGATGGAGCATTCCTTCCCAACCTCGATACCCAAGGGTGGAGAGCCTCTCTTGCAGGCCAGAGAGAATCATCATCATCCTGATGGGAACCATGCAGGCGAACCTTCTGTAACACAAAGGGGACATAAGTCTGGATGTTCCTTGAACTTTGGTTAGCGATCCTATTCACAGGCTGGGATCAGCTGTATAACTCTTAAAAAGCAATTTTAAAGAAAAGTCATTTAATGTACTATCTTCTGGGGTATAGTGCGACACTTGTATTCATGAAATGTGACACTGTTGGCGCATTCGCCACTGGGTGGAAATTTATTTCTATATGAACACTATGTTGTATGGATATTTATCCATATCTAGACATAGTTAGAATTGTCTATGCATAAATATAGGCATAATTAATGTATTTCTATTTGAACACTATGTTGTATGGATATTTAGCCATATTTAGACATAGTTAGGATTGAATATGCATAAATATAGGCATAATTAATTTAATTCTATTTGAACACGATGTTGTATGGATATTTATCCATATTTATACATAGTTAGAATTAAATACATGCATAAATATAGGCATAGTTACGTTCATAATTTTTTTTTTTTTTTTTTTTTTTTTTTTTTTTTTTTTTTTTTGTTAAATCCTTCCCTTTACAGGTAAAACAAAAGATTGGCCACCCATGGTCTGAGTGATCTCTGACTGTACCGGAGCTCCGGTAACCATCCCCGGTACAAACAAAGGTCCGTCATAGTGACAACGTGAACCAGAGGAAATCTAATATTAACCTCAATGCTGATCGCCTGAACGATATCCGGTTAAGCCGGAGATTCGATGAAAAGGATCGTAATGATGATATTGTGATTATTCATGAAAAAGGGTTCATACCCTGATTCTGATCGTCTGATTGATCTCTGTTTGTACCGGAGAACCAGTGACAAAGGTCCAGTATCGTGAAAACGTGATCCTCATCGGTACGATAACATTCTCTAAAACTGAATGTCTGTGTTATCTCCAGTGAAGCCGGAGATTCGATGAAAAAGGGACCGTAATAATGAAACTGTGAAATCCTCATCGGTATCGCATTGATAACTCCGGTTCTGGACGTCTGCTTGATCTCTGTTTGTATGGGAGATCCGGTAGCAAAGGCCAGTCCCCGTGAGATCGTGACCGTCACCGGTACGATAACATTAACCTCAATGAATGTTTGAGTTACCTCCAGCGAAGCCGGAGATTCGATGAAAAAAGGGGCCGGAAAGGTGTAATTGAGATCAAACATGACAAAGGTTCGTGTGCAAAAGGCCTCAGCCAGAGTCTGAGTGCCGGATTTCACCGTTGCACTCCAAATATCTGACTAGTTCTCACCCAATGAGTATCCATTATAGCGGCGTATAACTCAAGGCGGAGCTAAGCATAACTCAAGGCGGAGCTAAGGGTGTCGGTATAAAACGAACCCAATTAATGACTCGTGCACCAACGTTCCTACTAATAGTGTTAGCTATATTAACAGTAACCACATCAATAAAACGTGTATAACATTAAACGTACTATCATCAACTCTGATAATAAGAGGAGGCCTGAATAACTCGTGAACGTATAAAAACGGAGAACGGGAAAATCACCTCCCTTACTCGAGCTAATAAACAAGCACCCTATGCTCTCACTCTCAAGGTTACATAATAAAAGCTAACATCACACAATAATATAAGGAAAGTAAAAAACTGATTGCTTTTATTTTATTTTTATTTTTTCCTTTTTCTTTTTCATTTTTAGTCATTGTAATAACCAAGAACGAAGAATAGCGACAACGTAACCAATAAATAAGGATATAGTCTAAATCGAGCCTTCCTGGGGCGAGTACAAACTAACAGACTAAATCGCTAAACGTTTAAATCGCTATTCGCCCAATACCATTGTTGGCACTATAATATCCAAATGTTTGTATATTTGTAATTTACCTAATGTCTGTTAATGACATAAGGATAAATAACTTAAAGCAATCTGCCGACCTGCGAGGGTCGGGGAAGCAGTGACATGCCCTTAAAATAAATATAAACACCAGCCTTAGCTAAAGGCAAGGCAAATATAAGTGTTAAGTGTATGGGCGACCTCCGGTGAAGCCGGAGCGTAATGAGATGTCCTGAATAATGCCGCCTTAGCCAAAGGCAAGGTAAATATAAGTGTGAAGTGTATGGGCGACCTCCGGTGACGCCGGAGGATAATGAGATACCCTGAATAATTCAATTGTGGCTAATAATTCAATTGTGAAGATATAAAAGCCAAGCCGCAGCTAAAGGTTAAGGCTTAGATCATAGCAAAGCGTATTTACAAACTCCGGTGAGGCCGGAGGGAGAAGAAAGGTCCTGAATAATTATTGTGAATAAAAACACAATTGTAATAACAATGGCTATTGTGGATATGGCCGTGGCCTGAGACCGCAGTAAGGGCCACCGGAGGGTCGTATCTAAACAATATGAAGCCCGTCCCATGCAGTAAACAATATATAAATATAACAATAGAACGAAAGTCATTGAGAATCCCTCAAGCCGGAGTAGAACTCAAGGCGGAGTGGAAAACGTTCATAAACTACTCCCGAGCCGTAACGGGGAGAGGACGAAACACGGACCAAAATAACGCTAACAATTGAAAAGTCACGAAAAATAAATAACTCGTAAGTTATCATCCACCCAGAGGGGGAGAGGTGAGGGAGGGAGAACCCGTTGAACGCACAAAACGGAAAACGGGAAATCCGCTCAACCACCAGAGCTAAGAAAGAAAACGAGAGAAAGGGGTAACTCGTGACTGCGAACAGAAAACGGGGACCCCAATCTCTCGCTCTCTTGGACACAAAAACAGGACTAAAAATCACACAACACTATTATAAACGTATAAAATAAAAATGTACATCCATATAACACTACGATCGAAGAATAGCATCTGCCAAAACTTAAAATAAATAGCACAGTCGAGTGACGAACGCCTCGGTGGGGCGGGTACTAAACAAATACAAAGCTAGATCGCTATATCGTTCGTAGGCTGGACTGCTAGCAAAAAGTACCATGAGCAAAAATACACAAAAAATTAATAACGTTTCTAAAGGCATAAGGCCAGGGACTTAACCAAGAACCTAAGTGACAGAGTAATAAACGGGCAGACAAAGATGAATTCCCAAACAAGAGAACAAACAATGGCCGCCATGAAAGGCCAGACGGGAATAATAAAACAGAGTATACTGGATATAAAAACAACAGCCCGGTACAATAAAAAACTGTCAAAACAAACTATGGTACTTAACATTGGAATGTGTGAAGATGGAGCTTCGGACATGACAAAATAAATCCACGATTGATAAAAAAGACCGAGAGCACAACAAAACAATTCAACACTTTGTATTCCAAAAAGAAGGATATTGTTCAGATGGCGCTCGCGTCGTGGCGCTGGTGGGTGGCTAGGACCTTTGTATCGGCCCATCCCTTTGGCGAAGGAATTAACTAAATGGAAGACAACCTGTGAATAGTGGTTTTCACGCGCCTTTGCTTTATACACGACACCCAAAAGGTGCTCGCGCGAGGGTAGTAACCTCAGCATTCCATGCTTTTTTCTTTCTCTGGTATAATTGGAAGGTTTTATCAGAAAAGATATATAAGAAGGACTTTTCATCCGGCGACACAGGTCGACCCAGAAAGTAAATCATGGAGAAGAATCTGACATTTCAAGCAAGTTTCCCTTTTCATAAATAAAATTTTTAGTAATCATATCTCTTGCTGACTGCTTTTTATTGATCCAGATAAGCAGTAACTTTCAATGTTATCAAGATCACATGGTTGTTTCGTCAATGTCAACACCCCTTTTGCAACATCGTTTATTTATTTAATCTCTTCTTTTTGCATAAGAATCATACAAATTGCCTATGCTTTATGATTGTACAATTTTGCCAAGTTTACCATAAGGGTACCTTGTTCATGATTCTCAATAATTTCTTTTTTCACATCTACTCTAATCATCTCCTTATCATCATTCTTAATAACCATGGAGGACATCAACACGATACTTTATTGTTGACTTGATGATTAGCAATAGTGATCACACTTTTATAAAGAACACAGTCACAACTGTATACAAATCCAAAGACACTCACACAGCATTATGAATGATGCTGGTAGTAGTGCTGCTCAGAGAGTGGATGCGTTAAAGTTTGAGCAAGAATGGTATGAGAACCAAGGTGAAATAAGATTCTGTAGAAATATGGAGTTAACACTGAATGGGTGGCATATGGGCTTTCTGTTCATAGCGTGCTTGTCTCGATATTTGTCTGCAAAAAATTCCGGTGCAGAGCAAAATTTTTTCTTGGAGACTGTTACAATGTTCTTAAACAAATTTAATTTGTATGCCTGTATCTCAATTTGCTCGTATTCAAAGTTACTTTTAAACCGAGGTACCACTGTATTAAAGTTCATTTGTGGATTATGTTTTTTACCGTTAAGCAAAATATTTTCATTCTAAGTTTGAATTCCATTTTTATTTATGCATCAAGGGTCATTAATTTCCATTTTTTATCATTAATCAAGGGACAAATTAATTAGCAATTTAATTTATGATTGTTTATAATATAAATGTGTGCTTTATATTGCAGGGCTTTGTCATATTTGTTACTATGATTCGTGAGGCAGTTGATGATGTGAGGAGAAGACAGCGAGATAATGAGGTTAATCAACAGAGATACAAGAAATTAACTCCTCATGGAGGTCAGCGCAAAATAACCAGTGCCAACATCAAAGTTGGTGATTTGATATTTGTGGAGAAGGTAAATAAACCATTACTTTCAGAGTAAATGTTTGAAGAGAAACAATTTCTTCATTATCACTGGAAGACTTACTTTTCATAAACTGCAGTCTTTTTAGAATTAACAGGATTTTTACTGGCTTATTTATTGTTCTCACCTTGAAAAGAGGAATGTAATGAAAAAATATTTCTAGCCAGCATGTCCTATTCACTTATGAAGTCGTCTTGTATTTTGTAATAATGAAATGTGAAGAAGTTAACTATCCTCTACGTCTTAGGATCAGCGAGTGCCTGCAGATATGGTCTTCTTGCGTACAACCGAGTCAAATGGCACCTGCTTTATTAGAACAGATCAGTTAGATGGTGAAACTGACTGGAAGCTACGTCTAGCTGTTCCTGCTACTCAGAAACTAGATTCGAATGATGAACTTTTTTCAATGGATGCCACTGTGTATGCTGAAAAGCCCCAGAAGGACATCCACAATTTCATAGGAAATTTTGCTAAGGTGAATATAAGTGTTGTATGCACATTTTTTATTTATTTTTACATCTTAAGGTAAAGTTATTGCAAAAACCTTCTAAAAGTCTTGGTAGTAGTTGTTTTGTCATTAATTCATTTTTCCTTTGCAAATTGTTATTGCTTAACAAATAAGTGTGTTAGGAACCAAAGAAAGGCTTCTGTGAAGTGTGGCTGTGGTGCCAAGAAATAACTATTATTCTGTTATTAAGTTAAAAGCTTTGTTTACTAGCCACTGTATTACCCTAAAGAAGGCTGTGTACATGTAGGTCATGTAGCAGAGGATAGGTATTATTGTTTGGGATGATGGTTTATAGATTATTATTATTATTATTACTAGCTAAGTCACAACCCTTGGAGAAGCAAGATGCTAGATGGCCAAAAATTTCAACATAGAAAATACCCCAGTGAGGAAAGGAAATAAAAAAACATGGTATAGAAGTTATGGCACTACCCAAGATTAGAGAACAATGGTTTGATTTTGGAATGTCCTTCCCCTAGAAGAGCTGCTAACCACGGCTAAAGTCTTTTACCCTTACCAAGTGGAAAGGAGCTACTGGACAATTACATTGCAGTAGTTTCCCCTTTGGTGAAGAAGGATTTGTTTTGTTATCTTAGTGTTGTCTGATGATGAGGAAGGAGGAGAATGTGTAAAGAATAGGCCAGACTCTTCAAATGAAAAAATGAATCTTAAACAGAAAGGAATCCATGTAGTATTATCAGGCCAGTCAATGGACCCAATAACAGCAGTGGTGGTATCTCAACAGGTGGGTGGTACCTTGGCCTACTATTTTGAAGTGTGTAAGAAATGTTTGTCTGTTTCCAAAGACACCTAGATATTCTCTGCAAGAAAGTAGCCGGAAAAGCCTCTAGTACTTCCTTGAAGAATATTGAACATTGCTGCATGGTGAATATCTAATTATGCAGTAATACATAAAGGCAGGTTGATGGCCCAAATACTCAAGTTATAGTAGACTGGCTGTTTATATGTTTTTTCCTAAAACATACAAACTTGACTAATATACGTGATATGGAAGTTTTGCTAATGTCAACAAATTCCAGTTCTTTAAATCATATAACACAATTTATGGAAGACATCCTTGAACCTTTGAGTACATTATGCATTCATTCTCAGCTCATGACTGCATTTCCCGGGAAACTTGATAACATAAGTTCAAAGGGAAATTATGGGGATGGAGCATGATAGTATATGAACCATCTTCCTTGATATTTACACACTAGTAGGTTGGTACTGTTTGATGATCTTGACTAATTTGATATAATTTGAAGACCTTTTATTAATCATTTGTGATGTATCACCTTTCTGAAGTATTATTAACATGATATTTTTGTTACAGCATGATACAGAGACAGAAGAATCATTAGGTGTTGAAAACACTGTGTGGGCAGGCACAGTTGTTGCATCTGGGAGACTTCTTGGGCTTGTCGTTTACACAGGTGCAGAAACTAGATCAGTCATGAATAATGCAGCCCCAAGATCAAAGATTGGCTTGCTTGATTTAGAAATTAATAATCTCACCAAGGTATAGTATGAAAGTTCATATTTACACCTTCAATATTTGTACTTGAATACTTTAGTGATATAGGTAATTGTTCATATTGTAATAGTTCAGTTCTTCTTATATATTTAATTCACCACAAACCCATTCCTTGCAAATAGTTCTATTTGCTGAGGAGGCAAAGGAAGGGAGGACCGCAAAGTCTTCATTCTTCATGTGGGTGACCAAGGTTAATAATTGTCTTGACATTGTCTCTATATATTTGTAATTATTAAGGCTTGTTTTCTAAGATCTAGGTTTTACTTTCTGTACTGCAAATTGTGTGCATTAGCATATAGTCAGCCCTCCTCCTTCTCAGTCGGGCAAGGTAACAGAGAGAACTGCGAAGAGTGAAAATCTGCGAATACTTGTTGCCTTAAAGTGGGGTAAATGTTAACCCCCCAGAAACAGACGACTGCCTACACGCAGTCGACTAACAGTTTAGGTAACCCACTGTACTGCACGACGTTGTTTTCATATGGTTTCTGTCACATTACTGTAGTTCAAAATACTTTTCAGAGGTAATTGTACATTATTAACACTGTTTTAGTACAGGGTAAGACAACTCATAACACAAAAATCATTGCCACATCACCCTATTTATAAGTAATAACAAAACAATTGTTGATTACATCTATGACACTCATTGATACTGTAGTGTATACTACTGTAATATGTATACATACAGAACTATCACTACAGTACAGCTTAATTAGTTGAGGTCAGATGGCATATCACTCGTAAGTGATTGCCTTTTTAGCAAGTTTGGCTCACAACCCCACTAACTCGTCACCTAACACATAACCACCTGCATCTACTATATAGTATGGTATTTGTATACAGAAAATACAGTACAGTACTTTAGATGCACTATTATTATTATTATTTCTGTTCCAGGTGTTGAGGTGCCAGTGATGGGAGATGAGAATGTGAGAGAGATTACAATAGAGGAAGTGAGGAGAGCACTAGATGAAATGAGAGTAGGAAAAGCATCTGGTATGGATGGTGTGAAAGCTGAGATGTTGAAGGAAGGGGGTGTGACTATACTTGAATGGTTGGTGAGATTGTTTAATATGTGTTTTGTGTTGTCAATGGTACCAGTAGATTGGGTCTGTGCATGTATTGTACCACTATATAAGGGTAAGGGAGATGTGCATGAGTGTTGTAATTCAAGAGGTATTAGTTTGTTGAGTGTAGTTGGAAAAGTGTATGGTAGAGTACTGATTAATAGGATTAAGGATAAAACAGAGAATGCAATCTTGGAAGTACAGGGTGGTTTTAGAAGAGGTAGGGGTTGTATGAATCAGATTTTTACAGTTAGGCATATATGCGAGAAATATTTAGCAAAAGGTAAGGAGGTGTATGTTGCGTTTATGGATCTGGAAAAAGCGTATGATAGAGTTGATAGGGAAGCAATGTGGAATGTGATGAGGTTATATGGAGTTGGTGGAAGGTTGTTGCAAGCAGTGAAAAGTTTCTACAAAGGTAGTAAAGCATGTGTTAGAATAGGAAATGAAGTGAGCGATTGGTTTCCGGTGAGAGTGGGGCTGAGACAGGGATGTGTGATGTCACCGTGGTTGTTTAACTTGTATGTTGATGGAGTGGTGAGAGAGGTGAATGCTCGAGTGCTTGGACGAGGATTAAAACTGGTTGGCGAGAATGATCATGAATGGGAGGTAAATCAGTTGTTGTTTGCGGATGATACTGTACTGGTAGCAGACACAGAAGAGAAGCTTGACCGACTAGTGACAGAATTTGGAAGGGTGTGTGAGAGAAGGAAGTTGAGAGTTAATGTGGGTAAGAGTAAGGTTATGAGATGTACGAGAAGGGAAGGTGGTGCAAGGTTGAATGTCATGTTGAATGGAGAGTTACTTGAGGAGGTGGATCAGTTTAAGTACTTGGGGTCTGTTGTTGCAGCAAATGGTGGAGTGGAAGCAGATGTACGTCAGAGAGTGAATGAAGGTTGCAAAGTGTTGGGGGCAGTTAAGGGAGTAGTAAAAAATAGAGGGTTGGGCATGAATGTAAAGAGAGTTCTATATGAGAAAGTGATTGTACCAACTGTGATGTATGGATCGGAGTTGTGGGGAATGAAAGTGATGGAGAGACAGAAATTGAATGTGTTTGAGATGAAGTGTCTGAAGAGTATGGCTGGTGTATCTCGAGTAGATAGGGTTAGGAACGAGGTGGTGAGGGTGAGAACGGGTGTAAGAAATGAGTTAGCGGCTAGAGTGGATATGAATGTGTTGAGGTGGTTTGGCCATGTTGAGAGAATGGAAAGTGGCTGTCTGCTAAAGAAGGTGATGAATGCAAGAGTTGATGGGAGAAGTACAAGAGGAAGGCCAAGGTTTGGGTGGATGGATGGTGTGAAGAAAGCTCTGGGTGATAGGAGGATAGATGTTAAGAGGCAAGAGAGCTTGCTAGAAATAGGAATGAATGGCGAGCGATTGTGACGCAGTTCCGGTAGGTCCTGCTGCTTCCTCCGGTGCCTTAGATGACCGCGGAGGTAGCAGCAGTAGGGGACTCAGCAGTATGAAGCTTCATCTGTGGTGGAAAATGTGGGAGGTTGGGCTGTGGCACCCTAGCAGTACCAGCTGAACTCGGCTGAGTCCCTGGTTAGGCTGGAGGAACGTAGAGAGTAGAGGTCCCCTTTTTTGTTTTGTTTCTTGTTGATGTCGGCTACCCCCCAAAATTGGGGGGAAGTGCCTTGGTATATGGATGGATTATTATGTAGTTCTTTTTCAATGAACATATGAATATTCATCCTACCCCAAGTGAAAGAAAATAAGATGATAGAATGACTGTACAATACCACTAACCATTATGAAGTTTTACGCAGAAAAATCTCATGACGCATAATGCAATCCTTAAGGCGTAGTGGTAGTGTTCATTGAATGTAAAGCGTACGGTACATGACCAGTACAGTAAAAATCTTTAGGTAACACATCTCGTAAATTAACACCTGTTAAAAGAATCTCTCTCTCTCTCTCTCTCTCTCTCTCTCTCTCTCTCTCTCTCTCTCTCTCTCTCTCTCTCTCTCTCTCTCTCTCTCTCTCTCTCTCTCTCTCTCTCTCTCTCTCTCTCTCTCTCTCTCTCACATATCTGTATTTGAAGATGATATTTACAAAAAAGAGAGTTTGAATATATGACATAACTTACCAGAAAAACTGGCACAGTTGGTGAGGTAGATGAGGTGGATGAGAGGATACGTGCAGTTACAAATGAATGTATTAACCAGTAGTCTTAGTACTGTAATGTTCCTATAAAAAAATCTCACCAGAGGATCGTTAACTTGTTGGGTTGTCTGACCCAGAACCAAAACAAAGGGTGGTACCCAGTATTCCTATATTATTATAATCCTATGTCTATTTATCTGGAGGTTAGCGGAATTGAGATCATAACCCAATACAGGTATACTTCACCTTATGACGGTAATTGGGTCCAAGAAAGGCGACTTAAGTTGAAAAACGTGTCAAATTTACTTGTCTGAACGTACTTGTCATTAGGCTACATATACCAAGGCACTTCCCCCAATTTTGGGGGGTAGCCGACATCAACAAAGAAACAAAAACAAAAAGGGGACCTCTACTCTCTACGTTCCTCCAGCTTAACAAGGGACTCAACCGAGTTCAGCTGGTACTGCTAGGGTGTCACAGCCCACCCTCCCACATTATCCACCACAGATGAAGCTTCATAATGCTGAATCCCCTACTGCTGCTACCTCCGCGGTCATCTAAGGCATCGGAGGCAGCAGCAGGGCCTACCGGAACTGCGTCACAATCGCTCGCCATTCATTCCTATTTCTAGCACGCTCTCTTGCCTCTTAACATCTATCCTCCTATCACCCAGAGCTTTCTTCACTCCATCCATCCACCCAAACCCTGGCCTTCCTCTTGTACTTCTCCCATCAACTCTTGCATTCATCACCTTCTTTAGCAGACAGCCATTTTTCATTCTCTCAACATGGCCAAACCACCTCAACACATTCATATCCATTCTAGCCGCTAACTCATTTCTTACACCCGTTCTCACTCTCACCACTTCGTTCCTAACCCTATCTACTCGAGATACACCAGCCATACTCCTTAGACACTTCATCTCAAACACATTCAATTTCTGTCTCTCCATCACTTTCATTCCCCACAACTCCGATCCATACATCACAGTTGGTACAATCACTTTTTCATATAGAACTCTCTTTACATTCATGCCCAACCCTCTATTTTTTTACTACTCCCTTAACTGCCCCCAACACTTTGCAACCTTCATTCACTCTCTGACGTACATCTGCTTCCACTCCACCATTTGCTGCAACAACAGACCCCAAGTACTTAATTAGGCTAAACCTCAAATAACCATTCCCAGTTCTGTATTTTATTCATAAATGCAGTTTGAATAATATATGGTTAATAAGAATCTATTTAAGCTTACAAACAAATAAATTTTAGATTTTAATTTAGTACCGAAAAAGTGATCTAATCTTACGAATAAATTTACATCCATACTTGTAAATGTAGATGTTTGTAATTTAGCATGTTTACAGTACATCGCGAGCTGTTTATTTGTGAATGTGGTTTGCTCTAATATAGTATAAAATAGAAAGATTTTGTAAGGTTAAAAAACAATCTAAGTTCTTATAATTACTTTGCTAGGGATTGATGAACATTTTACTATTGCTTTTACAGATTACTGCAGGGATTCTTTGCTGCATTTCCACTAATAGACATATTTTGTATGTGTATTTTGTACTGTTTTTAGTATTTTGCATCATCATTATTTCGTGCTTTCCTTGCTTCATCATTATTTCTTGCTTGGATAGTTTAAGAATGCGGCAGCGTATGTGTACCAAGTTACTTGATTAGGCCTCCAGTGCTTATTTGTCAAGCATTAAAAAATACCCATAACAATTGTGTAGTTGTTGTCAGGATCAGGTATTTTTCCTGGTCCCACCTGCTATTTACATCATGGGTGGTTGGCAAAGCTAGAGGACTACTGTATGTACAGTATAATGAAAATTAGTTTTAAATGAGGTGCCCTAAATTGATCATGACATCTGTTTTTTACTTATCAGTTTCTGATTCTGTGGCCTTGGTGTGTGTGTGTCTTCAGTGACAGCTCCCTGCGGATATTTGATATTGGTCCTGTGCAAGATGTGTCAGCTAAATTGGTGGCCTTATCCAGTGCAATCTGATGCTATTTTCACTTCTCGTTAACCAAGATGGTGCCCAGTAGCTTCTCCAGATCATGTTACAGCCCAGTGGACATCAGGTGCTGCTCCACATTCTTCTGCTACCACTTACATGGCCAATGCCTTGTATACAGAAACAGGGGGATATAGAGAGAAATTTAAGCTTTGTGTATTTTATGAGTTCTCTTTAGGAATGCTGGCAACATTGATAGCCTTTCCATTTGATCCATCTGAGGCAGTAGGAATCTGCACCAGAACCGAGGAAAAGAAAAAGGTTGACTCGTGTTGAATCAAGTCCAGTTATGGTTGAGGGTGAGATACAGAGAGTGAATCAGGCTCAGAGTCACATTTTGACATTTTGAAAGATTGCAATGCATGACAATATTTTTCCTTTTTAATGCTGGGAGTGGCAGCCTATGCTAATTTAATTGTCAAAACTACAATGAGCTACTGGAATAACTGGAACCCTTACCTGAGGTGTTTCAGCTTTCATTTTTTGATCTCCAATGAATGGAATCCCTAGTGCCAGGAGCTGTAACCAAAACCTTATCAGCTTCATGACCATGCTGATCCTATTACTGAAGCCATGATCAAAGCTGCTTCAGGTTTCATGACTGATGATGTGCTGATGATCACAGCTGCAGCCAGAGGATTCTGGACAATCTGCTCCAATGGAAAGAGGAGCTACATGAAAAGGAAGTAATCAAGGCACTGGTTGCTTTTTTCAAATTATTTGTGTGTGAATTATATATGTTTGTATAGACGCTTGCGAACGCATTATCATCTGCATTGGGCCAGGAGTGGAACCGCTTATTTTTCCTTTTATCCCAAATATATGTTGGGAGATTGTCATGTTTTATTTTAAATCTTAGGAATCCAGGATGGAGTTAAAGGCTTCTAACAAGCAATTTACTAATGAATAGATTCAGGGGCGTGATGACAAATGCTTGTTCCTGTTAGACCTTTTCATTTCCATTTTTTGGGTAATTTCTCATGAGAAGAGGATGTAAGAGGTCTCTTAAATTGGTTACAGTAATACTATTCGTTCTCCCTTTTTTGAGATTCGGGAGAGTCATAAAACCAGGACACATATCTCTCTACTTATCCTGATCTTAGGACAAAGAAGTTGGATAGTCTGAACTGAAAAGCCATATTCAATAACTTTGCACTTCAGCTGATACCATAAACTGGGTAAGTTGTATTTCCAGTCTGGAGATCATCAGAAGTCAAGGGAGATGGTCTTGAAAGACTGGCACTGGAAAGACTGAAGGTTTGTGTCTGTATTGGCAAGGGGTGTGTTCAGCCCTGTAAAGGTTGCAGCACGTTCACCTCCAGACTGGAGGGTTAGATCCTTTTAGAAGAGGAAAATGTTGTTATTAATACAAATATATTTTGAGTTTCTACCACCCAGTATTGCCAGTTTAATGCAGCCCATGGAACAGACTTATTGATTAACAATAATATTTATAACTAGTTGATACACTGGTCACCTCTCATGTGTACATTATTATCTGACTGCCATTCCCTTTTTTTTTCTAAAGTGTCCAGGAGAGTATCATGAGTTATGGTTTTGTATTTGAAAAATTATTTTCTTTTCAAAGGATTATATAGTACACCTTTGGACTTAGATGTATTATTCCATATCAATCATATGTTTAATGCTTAGTTTTTTATCCATGCATAGTTAATTGCTGAAAAACATTTAATTGGGACATTATAAATGTGGAGTTGATTATATTTCTTTGACCTTTTTTTCTTTTTTCCAGCTATTATTTGTAGCAGTATTAGGTCTGACATTAGTTATGATGTGTCTCAAAGGATTTGGAGGTCCATGGTACAGATACTTCTTCAGATTTCTTCTCTTGTTTTCGTATATTATTCCAATTAGGTGAGTTACTGACCTACAGAGTTTAGTACAATAGAGTATTATTATTTAAACCTTTTTGCGTTCACACTCGATACAAACCAAGTGTTTACAAATACACTTCATCAGGTATGTCAAATTAAACCTATTACCAGATTAAGAGTGTTACATTAAGTAGCAAATTAGGCAATATTGTTTTTACCTATTACCTCTCTGTTAGATTGACCCTGCCAACAGCAGGTCTATCCCCTCTAATTGATTACCTATTATCAGATTGCAATTTTAATTTTTATTTCTTATTTCATTATTTCACAATGAATTTTAAAAAAAAAAGCAATTTTAGTACAGTATTTTCATAAGTTTTATATGTCAAGAAGGTCATGCTTTTGTACACTTTGGTTGTTTGTCAAGCAGAATTACACAAAACATTATTTTTAAATGTTTTGGACAATTATACAGACGTGGAACTTGTGACTGAAAATAATTGTTAGATTATATGAGAGGTAAGAATGTAATTTTTTTGGGAGGAGCCTTATGGCCATTAGACTTTTCAAATGTTTAAAGGTTTAAGGAACTTCAGTCTCTCTTACCTTTACCAAATATTCAGGTAACCAGATTTAACAATCACTTTGTGGCTTGCAGTAAGTGATTAGATTTTATGATAAGAACAAATCTTTTGAAAAGGAACCTTTTTGATGGTTAGGTCGCTTAACTTTTTTAGAGGTTTGTAGTCTGATTTTCTTTTACTTTTTTCTGCTAATTAGTGTCCCTTGCATACTAGTGAATGCTGAAAGTTCAGTCAATTATTAGCATATAATATTTGTACTCTAATTTTACCTCTGGCATTGAAGTTGCAGAAGGTAATTTCTTATTTTTTATCTATGTGTTCATAAAATATCTATAAAGCATATTGAGCATACAGAAATACTTACTTTTGAAATAAGCACCAGGTTTTCTTTATCTGTTCATTGAAAACTGTACATGGGAGACAGGAGGGGATTGATGGTATGTTTTTAGATCCCTAAAGCATTATTGAGATCAGCTTTGTTCACGTGATCTCACTTTCTTGCTTGCTTGAGTTTTTAGACAAGCAGGGAAATTCATGATACAGGTGGTGTTATAAAAGTGTGTCCTAGTTACAGTTGTAGCCACAAGTAATACAAGATTACAGAACTCCCAGTAGCTAAACGCAATGATCATATCAGTTTGGAATGTTGCTTTTTTTTCATTTTATAAGATTGTGACATTTAAAGGTAAAGGTGCCTGGTTTAAGTTCCCATTTCATCAGAATAGATGCTCACCAGAACGTCAGTCGGGCAAGCCCAGTCCCCACCGTGTTGCCTAACCACAGCAGTGGCCTCCCCAGTTAACAGCTTAAATTTATGTTCCCAGACAGAGGTCGCTTTGCTGCCATGCGAATGCTAGGCGAACATGTTGCCACTGTACTAGCCAGGTTACTTAGCCTGTTTACTATTTTTGTGGGTGAATACCTAAAAACACGGAATGTTCTTTGCATTCCTTTCACTTTTGCATCTTGTGTCAGATACAAAATTACTTTTCTTATCATTGAGAGGAAGAAAATTTTTGGAATTGGTTGTTATTGATTGCAGGTCAGGGTCACTTTTTGCGATTATGATTGAAATATATTTACTGTTACACAAGGCCTTGTCAATCAATTTCAAGAGTGATCTGGCAAGACATAACATTAATTCATGTCAGTTTGGCTTCCTGTTTCTAATACCATAGCAGATATGATTTATGTATGCCAAAATAGAAGAACAGAGAAGAGCAATGGAAAGGCCATATAGATCTATGATATTTCAAAGTTCTTAATGCTTTCATAATTGATGCTGAAATGCATTTTAGAGGACTGAGTGCTCTACTCAGGCAATACACTTGAATTTTCCCTGGAAGTTGGACCACCGTCTCAACTTTTCCTTCTACAACCGTCACAGATTCAGAAACGTGCCTAGGTGTTCCTGGTCATAGTCAAATGTCAAGAATAACCCCTGGGTACAACAGATGCCTCTTCATGATACCAAAGAATGGTGCAAAGCTAGATTGTCCTTTGATTATTATTATTAATAGCCAAAAATCAGGAAGTACAAATGCAAGAGCTCCAACAGGGCAAAGTAGCCCAGTGCAGAAAGAAAATATAGAAGTAAAAATGAACTTTACTATACTGCCTGATATTGAACAATCCAGAATTTGAACAATTTCTTGAGCAAACAAAGTTTTCTCCCCTAGACATCAAGCAAAAGTTTGGGGACAAAAGAACTTGAAAGAACCTGATTGGACCTAAACTGAGCCAGTTTAGGTGTTTCTCTTGCCCAGTCCTATTAACTTTTTCATTAATTTTAGTATTTATTTTGTATTTATCCATACATGAATGCAAAAGAGGAATTCTTTTAAAGGAAGACAAGAAATGACCATAGTTTAAAGGAAATGATGACAAAATGGTTTGAGTTATCCAGATAAGACAGTAGCAGCAGAGCAGGTCATTTTTATAATGTTGATGCATTTAAGAAACACTCCCCTCGTGATCAATTTTTAGTAAAAAGTTCTTAAAGTGAATCACAGTTAGTGCCATAGAAATAACAAAGGAAAGAAAAAACCCAGAAGGGTAGTTACCCAATATGTTTATGGAGTGAGACTCCCTTTATTAGCTTTTATAGCCTCACAGCTTGGGTGTTGCCACAATGTCAAATCATTGAAAAGGGGTTATATTTTACCAGCTATAGTTGCTTTCCCTAATCTACTGTTGGTGTGTCTCACAGCCTTGAGTGAGCGAAGCAGTGAACAGGTCCCAGATATCCCTAGTTTTCATGAAATGAAACAAAAATACCGAAAAAATAAGCAGAAATAAACAGTATTCCAGACTGCATAAGGCTTATTCTTGAGTTCGACCCTTTAGATAGGTTAGGCCACATTTACACCCTTATCCCTTTAAAGCTTCGTGACCAATAAAAATGGCAGGGAAATCTTCAAACATTCTTTGCGCTGTATGCTTGGATAGTTCTACAGTAGAATATAATTCCATGAAAAACTCAAATTAGATTTTTTGGAAAAATTATTGGTTCCTAGACAGTGTCCGGGCCTTAAGAGAGATCAGTCATATATAAACTATGAAAGGCAATTTATATCAACCTGTTCTATAGAAAGTGATTTGCAACAAGTTTAATCTCCTGAAGTTCCACCGATTTAACTTCCAGATTATGAGGATTATTCCACAATCTTGTCAAAGCTGGAACAAAACTTCTTAAATATTATGAAGTATTTAGCTTATGATGGAGAAGCCAAGACTGGTAGAATCAATTGCATACCTAGCACACAATGCTCTAATTATTATTATTATTATTATTATTATTATAATTATTATTACTAGCTAAGCTACAACCCTAGTTGGAAAAGCAAGATGCTATAAGCCCAAAGGCTCCAACAGGGAAGAATAGCCCAGTGAGGAAAGGAAATAAACAAACGATATAAGTAATGAAAATTAAAATAAAATATTTTGAAAACATTAAAACAGAAATTTAATTTATAAACTATAAAAGGACTTTTTTCAATATTAAACTTAGCCGGTGATTATATAAGCTGCAGCTCTGCTGCCCGACAGAAAAACTCTACGTTCAAAATACGCCAGCGATCGCTATGCAGGTAGGGGGTGTACATCAACAGCGCCATCTGTCGAGCAGGTACTCAGTACTCAATGTAAACACAGAACCAATTTTCTCTCTGTCGTGCCACCGGCAAGACCTACTAAATTCGCTGTTGCTTACTGGATTGGTTTTCACAGATTTTGGTGAAGTACACATTTCTAGTTATTAGCTTTCGCTTTGCAGAGGTTATCTTCAATACATCCTTGCATTCTTTTATTGATTTTGGATTATTTGTTGACGACTTTGGATAGATTTTGAATTCCCCTTTGACTAATTCAAGATGGCTGACCCTTCTCAAGTCCCTAAATTCAGGAAGTGTAATGCTAGGGACTGTTCAAGGCGTCTTCCGAAGGCCTCTATCGATCTTCACACCATTTGTTCCAATTGTCGGGATAAGACCTGTCAATTGGAAGATCGATGTGAGGAATGCGTTGGGCTTTCGGGATTCGATTTCATCGAATTCCAGAAATACACACGTAGGCTAGAGAGAGATAGGGTCAGGAGAAGTTCATCTCGCTCCGTTGATTTTTCCTCTCCTCATGCCCCACAACCTATTCCTTCCCCTGTAGTGGTTGCTCCTGATCCCCCTTCTAGCACTCAACAACCTTCAATGGCAGATATGATGCGTGCCATCCAGGCTCTGGGTGAGAGAGTCGAGTCATTGGCGAGTGACCGTAACCAACTCATGGCAGACGTCAAGGAGTTGAAGTGTAAGAGTGCAGTGGGTAGTGACAAAGTGAGTGGTAGTGTTGTGGAAAGTGTTGTAGATAATGTTGCGCTTGAGGGTTCGTCTGTTCGTGCCTGTCGTCCTCCCAGTCCGGGACCTCTTGCAAGCTCCCAAGCCCAGGGGAGAAGCAATGTCGTACGACCAAAGGGTTCGAGAGGCTTTAATCAGCGAACAGACGTTCCCTCCGTGGTTTCGGACGTATCTATCCAAGATCGTCCCACCCACAAGAAGACGAGAGAGCCCATTTATTCCTCGTCTGCGGAAGATGTTTCTCGAAAGAAACAATGGACCAAGGTCTCACGGCCTCTTAAACGCAAGTCGGTCCCTTCCGCGCAAGTCCAACGGCCCAGTTGTAGCCACTGGGTCAGTTCGGACTCGCTGCAGTCTTCCGATGACTGCACACCTCCTAAGAGAGGCAAAGCGGTACCGCATCAGGCAGTAACACCGTCTGTTGCCGCACCTGCTACTGTAGACCCTAAGTGGTCTTTGCTGCAGACCATGCAGACACAGTTGATGTCATTAATGCAGGACTTTCGTGCGGAGAAGGTTGACGCTGCACCAACCGCTAGCCTACAACCACCCACGGTTGTGCGTCCAGTGGACGCTGAGGCTACCTTCTCCCGCACTCCAGCTGTGAGAGTCCCGCCACCCATGCGTTCCAGTGTACCCTGCCAGCCGCATGTTGACGTTCAGCGACGCACGGAACCTTCCGTTGACGTTCGCGAGTTACAACAACAACCTAAGTTGTTTTGTTTTGACGCGGTGCGTCAACCTCCGCAACCCAGTGTGGTTACCACTACTCGCCCACAGCAGACTAAACAGTCAGGAGTAGACGCTTTGCGCCCCCGCGCTGCTATGGTAGTTGCCAGCTCACAGACTGGGCAACAGTTCCATGACGTTGCGTCCGGTGCAGTCACGCATGCACCCGTGCTGCCGGACTCAGCTGACCAGCCAACTCCTACTCCTTTGCCGCTTCCTCCTCAGTATTCAGATGATGGACTCTCTGATGATGACGACGCTGCACACATTGACGACCCGCATACGGACATCGACGAACCCAAGACCACGCAACCCTCCTTGGACTTTAGGGAAGTTCTTGCACTGTTCAGGGAGATGTATCCTGATCAGTTTGTTTCTGCGGCCCCACGCTCGCCTCCATCTGAGTTCGCTTTAGGCACGCAGTCATCCGCGCCTGCCTTTACGAAGCTCGTCCTCGCTCGCTCGTCTAAGAGAGCTTTAAGAGTGTTGGGAGAATGGATGCAGTCCAAAAAGCACCTTGGGAAGACAGCATTCACGTTTCCCCCTGCGAAACTCTCTTCCAGATCGAGCGTCTGGTATGCCACGGGAGAAGTTCTCGGCTTGGGAGTTCCTGCCTCTGCCCAGGGCGACTTCTCAAGCCTAGTTGGACTCCTTCAGACTTAGACCATCTGATGAAAGGAGTGTTCAGAGCCTTCGAGGTTTTTAACTTTTTGGACTGGTGTTTGGGAGCGTTGAGCAGGAAGATCTCCCCTTCTGACAAGGAAACTTCCATGCTCATTATGTCCTGCATGGACAAGGCCATACGGGACGGTTCCAGTGAGCTTGCGGCTTCGTTCGTTTCCGGGGTCCTCAAGAAACGGGAAAACCTTTGCTCCTTCTTGTCAGCTGGAGTAACACAGTGTCAGAGATCGGAACTTATGTTTGCTCCTCTCTCAAAGTGCCTTTTCCCAGAAGAGTTGATAAAGGAGATTGCTGCCTCCTTGATTCAAAAAGACACGCATGACCTGGTTGCGTCATCTGCCCGCAAAGCCACCCCTTTGCCTACCGTGTCTAGACCCAGGATGGACACTCCAGCGTCCAGGTTCATTCCGCCCTTTCGTGGCAGAGCCTCCAGCAGAGGAGGTGCTCGTGCCGAAGGGAGACGTGGGAATAAGAAGAAAGGTACCAAGTCCTTTAAGGGCAGAGTCTGACTGCCACATTCTTCAGACAGCAGTGGGAGCCAGACTCAAGAACTTCTGGCAGTCCTGGGAGAAAAGGGGCCAGATGCACAATCTGTGAAGTTGCTCAGAGAAGGGTACAAGATCCCGTTTATACGCAAACCCCCTCTAGCAACGTCTCCCATCGACCTCTCTCCCAGGTACAGAGAGGAGGACAAGAGACTAGCTTTGAAGCAAGAGGTGTCCCTCTTACTAGAAAAGGGAGCGGTAGTCAAAGTCCGGGACCATCAATCCCCGGGCTTCTACAACCGTCTCTTCTTAGTGGTAAAGAAGACAGGAGGGTGGAGGCCGGTGCTAGACGTCAGTGCTCTGAATGTCTTTGTCACAAAGCAGACGTTCGCCATGGAGACGACAAAGTCTGTTCTAGCAGCGGTCAGGAAGGAAGACTGGATGGTCTCTTTAGACCTAAGGGACGCTTACTTTCACGTCCCCATCCACCCAGATTCCCAACCTTTTCTAAGGTTCGTTTACGGGAAGGTTGTCTACCAATTTCAAGCCCTGTGCTTTGGCCTAAGCACGGCTCCTCTTGTCTTTACGAAACTGATGAGGAATATTGCCAAATTCCTGCATTTAGCGGACATCAGAGCCTCCCTCTATTTGGACGACTGGCTTCTAAGAGCTTCTTCCAGTCGTCTCTGTCTGGAGATTCTAAAGTGGACTCTAGATCTGACCAAGGAATTGGGTCTCCTGGTCAATATGGAAAAGTCCCAACTGGTCCCATCCCAAACTATAGTGTACTTAGGGATGGAGATTCACAGTCAAGCTTTTCGGGCTTTTCCGTCGGCCCCCAGAACAAGTCAAGCCCAAGGATGCATCCTGAACATGCTAAAGAAGGACCGATGTTCAGTCAGACAGTGGATGAGTCTGATAGGGACGCTTTCATCCCTGGAACAGTTCATCGCGTTAGGGAGACTGCACCTCCATCCCCTTCAATTTCACCTAGTTGTGCACTGGAAAAAGGACAAGACGCTAGAAGCGGTCTCGATCCCCATTTCCGAGAAGATGAAGTCATCACTGACTTGGTGGAAGGACAACATCCACCTCAGAGAGGGTCTGCCCCTGGCTGTTCAGACCCCCAACCACGTTCTCTTCTCGGACGCATCGGACACGGGCTGGGGTGCGACATTAGACGGTCGGGAATGCTCGGGAACTTGGAACTCGAATCAAAGAACGTTACATATCAACTGCAAGGAGCTACTGGCAGTTCATCTGGCCTTGAAAAGCTTCAAGTCCCTCCTTCTAGGCAAGGTGGTGGAGGTGAACTCAGACAACACCACGGCCTTGGCGTACATCTCCAAACAAGGAGGGACCCATTCTATGACGTTGTACGAGATCGCAAGGGACCTCCTCACTTGGTCAAGAGATCTAAACCTTTCTCTAGTAACGAGGTTCATTCAAGGCAACATGAATGTCATGGCGGACTGCCTCAGTCGGAAGGGTCAAATCATCCCAACAGAATGGACCCTACACAAGGATGTGTGCAAGAGACTATGGGCCACATGGGGCCAGCCTACCATAGATCTCTTTGCAACCTCGATGACCAAGAGGCTCCCAAATTATTGCTCGCCAATCCCGGACCCAGCAGCAGTTCATATAGATGCCTTTCTACTGGATTGGTCCCATCTAGACCTTTATGCATTCCCCCGTTCAAGATTGTCAACAAGGTACTGCAGAAGTTCGCCTCTCACGAAGGGACAAGGTTGACGTTAGTTGCTCCCCTCTGGCCCGCGAGAGAATGGTTCACCGAGGTACTTCAATGGCTGGTGGACGTTCCCAGAACTCTTCCTCTAAGAGTGGACCTTCTACGTCAGCCACACGTAAAGAAGGTACACCCAAGCCTCCACGCTCTTCGTCTGACTGCCTTCAGACTATCGAAAGACTCGAGAGCTAGAGGCTTTTCGAAGGAGGCAGCCAGGGCGATTGCTAGAGCAAGGAGGACATCCACTCTTAGAGTCTACCAGTCGAAGTGGGAAGTCTTCCGAAGCTGGTGCAAGTCGGTATCAGTATCCTCAACCAGTACCTCTGTAACCCAAATAGCTGACTTCCTATTATACCTGAGGAAGGAAAGATCTCTTTCAGCTCCCACAATCAAAGGTTACAGAAGCATGTTGGCAGCAGTCTTCCGTCACAGAGGCTTAGATCTTTCTAACAACAAAGATCTACAGGACCTCCTTAAGTCTTTTGAGACCTCGAAGGAGCGTCGTTTGGCTACACCGGGTTGGAATTTAGACGTGGTACTAAGATTCCTTATGTCAGAAAGGTTCGAGCCACTACAATCAGCCTCCTTTAAAGATCTCACTTTAAAGACTCTTTTCCTCGTTTGCTTAGCAACAGCTAAAAGAGTCAGTGAGATACACGCCTTCAGCAGGAACATCGGATTTTCATCTGAAACGGCTACATGTTCTTTACAGCTTGGTTTTCTAGCCAAAAACGAACTACCTTCTCGTCCTTGGCCGAAATCGTTCGATATTCCAAGCCTTTCAAATTTGGTTGGAAATGAACTAGAAAGAGTCTTATGCCCTGTTAGAGCTCTTAAGTTCTATTTAAGACGAACTAAACCTTTACGAGGACAGTCAGAAGCTTTATGGTGTGCTATTAAGAAACCTTCTTTACCTATGTCAAAGAATGCAGTTTCCTATTATATCAGACTGTTGATACGAGAAGCTCATTCCCATCTGAATGAGGAAGACCATGCTTTGCTGAAGGTAAGGACACATGAAGTTAGAGCTGTCGCAACTTCAGTGGCCTTTAAACAAAATAGATCTCTGCAGAGTATAATGGACGCAACCTATTGGAGAAGCAAGTCAGTGTTCGCGTCTTTTTATCTTAAAGATGTCCAGTCTCTTTACGAGAACTGCTACACCCTGGGACCATTCGTAGCAGCGAGTGCAGTAGTGGTGAGGGCTCAACCACTACATTCCCCTAATTCCATAACCTTTTTTAATCTTTCTCTTGAAATGTTTTTTATTGTTGTTTTTTTTCTTTCGCATCCTGGTTGATTTGGCGGGTGGTCAAATTCTTTTCTTGAGAAGCGCCTAGATTAGAGGTTTTGATGAGGTCCTTTAGTATGGGTGGCAACCCTTGATACTTCAGCTCCTAGGAGTCGCTCAGCATCCTAAGAGGATCGCGAGGCTCAGTAAGGAAGACGTACTTAAAAAGGCAGAGTAATTGTTCAAGTCGACTTCCTTACCAGGTACTTATTTATTTTGTTTGTTATTTTGAATAACTGCTAAAATGAAATACAAAATACTTAGCTCATAATAATGTAAACAAGTAATGCTGGTCTCTACCCACCCCCCCTGGGTGTGAATCAGCTTATATAATCACCGGCTAAGTTTAATATTGAAAAATGTTATTTTTATTAATAAAATAAATTTTTGAATATACTTACCCGGTGATTATATATTAAAGGACCCTCCCTTCCTCCCCAATAGAGACCCAGTGGACCGAGGAGAAAATTGGTTCTGTGTTTACATTGAGTACTGAGTACCTGCTCGACAGATGGCGCTGTTGATGTACACCCCCTACCTGCATAGCGATCGCTGGCGTATTTTGAACGTAGAGTTTTTCTGTCGGGCAGCAGAGCTGCAGCTTATATAATCACCGGGTAAGTATATTCAAAAATTTATTTTATTAATAAAAATAACATATTCAAGCCTGTTCAACATAAAAACATTTGCTGGGAGGTAGAACTTTTGAAGATCTACTTATTCAACTACCCGATTAGGAAGATCATTCCACAACTTGGTCACAGCTGAAATAAAACTTCTAGAGTACTGTGTAGTATTGAGCCTCATGATGGAGAAGGCCTGACTATAAGGATTAACTGCATACCTAGTATTATGAACAGGATTGAACTATCCGGGAAAATCTTATTGTAAAGGAGGGTCAGAGTTATAAAAAATCTCATGCAACATGCATAGTAAACTGATTGAACGACAGTGCCAAAGGTTAATATCTAGATCAGGAATAAGAAATTTAATAGACCGTAAGTTCCTGTCCAACAAATTAAGATGATAATCAGCAGCTGAAGACCAGACAGGAGAACAATACTCGAAACAAGGTAAAATGAAAGAATTAAAACACTTCTTCGGAATAGGTTAATCACCAAAAATCTTGAAAGACTTTCTCAATAAGCTAATTTTTTGTGCAATGGAAGAAAACACAGACCTAATGTGTTTCTCAAAAGTAAATTTGCTGACGAGAATCACACCTAAAATTTTAAGTCATACAAAGTTAAAGAAACATTATTAACTACTAACTAAGCTACAACCCTAGTTGGAAAAGCAAGATGCTTTAAAACCAAGGGCTCCAACAGGGAAAATTACCCCAGTGAGAAAAGGAAATATGTAAATAAATAAACATTATGAGAAATAATGAACAATTAAAATAAATGTTTCATAAACAATAACAACATCAGAACATATTTCATATATGAAGTATAACAAGATTTAACTCAGCCTGTTCAACATAAAAACATTTGCTGCAAGTTTGAACTTTTGAAGTTCTACTGATTAAGCTACCCAATTAGGAAGATCATTCCACTTGGTCACAGCTGGAATAAAAGTTCTAGAATACTCTGTAGTATTGAGCTTCTTGGTGGAGAAGGCTTGGCCATTATCGATGAGTTGTTTTATATCTTTTGACGGCTATCTATCACGGAATGATTGCACTTTCACAAAATCAGTTCACTGAATATAAAGCTGTTTTAGACAGAATCTCAGTGCTTTACTAATATAATAAATTAATTTGATAAAAATTTCTGAAAAAATTATTCTAGAAAATTTATTCACAATGAAGAAAAATTTTTTTTTTAATTGTTTTGAATAAAATACTATAGAAAAAAGCAAACTTTTGAAAAATTATTTTGCAAACAGTAGTAAAACAAATAAACATGGAAATATAGGTTATCATAGCATAAGTGTGCATATATATCTGATGGTGACAAATCTGGTATGCAGCTATTGAGAGGGAACCGCTACCTCATAGTCCATCCATATACCAAGGCACCTCCCCCAATTTTGGGGGGTAGCCGACACCAACAATGAAACAAAACAAAAAGGGGACCTCTACTCTCTATGTTCCTTCAGCCTAATCAGGGACTCAACCGAGTTCAGCTGGTACTGCTAGGGTGCCACAGCCCAACCTCCCACATTTCCACCACAGATGAAGCTTCATAATGCTGACTCCTCTACTGCTGCTACCTCCGCGGTCATCTAAGGCACCGGAGGAAGCAGCAGAGCCTACCAGAACTGCGTCACAATCGCTCGCCATTCATTCCTATTTCTAGCACACTCTCTTGCCTCTCTCACCTCTATCCTCCTATCACCCAGAGCTTTCTTCACACCATCCATCCACCCAAACCTTGGCCTTCCTCTTGTACTTCTCCCATCAACTCTTGCATTCATCACCTTCTTTAGCAGACAACCATTTTCCATTCTCTCAACATGGCCAAACCACCTCAACACATTCATATCCACTCTAGCCGCTAACTCATTTCTTACACCCGTTTTCTCCCTCACCACTTCGTTCCTAACCCTATCTACTCGAGATACACCAGCCATACTCCTTAGACACTTCATCTCAAACACATTCAATTTCTGTCTCTCCATCACTTTCATTCCCCACAACTCCGATCCATACATCACAGTTGGTACAATCACTTTCTCATATAGAACTCTCTTTACATTCATGCCCAACCCTCTAATTTTACTACTCCCTTAACTGCCCCCAACACTTTGCAACCTTCATTCACTCTCTGACGTACATCTGCTTCCACTCCACCATTTGCTGCAACAACAGACCCCAAGTACTTAAACTGATCCACCTCCTCAAGTAACTCTCCATTCAACATGACATTCAACCTTGCACCTCTTAGTGAAGGGATAAAATTAAATTTCCCACCTCACCCACCCTTTCAATCTTAAGCCTTAGGACAAAAGTGGGTATTTTATGACAAGTGGGTGGGTGCCAGGCTCTGTCATTAACCAACTACCTCGTTAAAGCGTCCAGTGTCACTGAAGACATATCCCTATTTTAAGGGCCCTGTGTTTGTATAAATAGAAAAACAAATTACTTAAAAAAAAATTATAATATAGGTATGGAGTACATTAAAAATTGCTTTGAAGCATTAGAATTATCTATTTTTTTTATTTTATCTTCTCTTCCCAAGTCCAAATTAGGTATTTTATTCCCTTATAATGAGAGCATAATACTTAATGTAAATATGTGGCTTAATATAGTACAGTACTGCATTTGGGTAGTAGCTTTGCTAACCATGAATTTTATTTCATAAGTAGCTTATTTTATTTATACTATGCAAAATAAGATAAATATAAAGCTGTGATTAGTGACAAAAATTAATATCTAAGGTTTTGGTTAATTTTTATGTATTTTTTAGTATATTGATCATAAATAATGTGGTACAGGTACATTGTACATTACATATAATCTCTCAATAGTTCTTTTTTTTTTTTAAACTAATTTTGAATCCTCTGCATGTCCAGTTTGCGCGTAAATTTGGATGTTGGGAAAACATTTTACTCGTGGGTTATTCAGCGAGATCAGGAAATGCCTGGAACTGTTGTAAGATCCACAACTATTCCTGAAGAACTTGGACGCATTAATTACCTTTTAACAGACAAGACTGGAACTCTAACTCAAAATGAAATGGTATTCAAGATTCTCCACTTAGGCACTGTTGCATATGGTACAGACACATTTGATGAGGTAAGACATCATGTTGGTCACAGGAAAAATATGTAACTAAAACTTCCATGCTTTCTGTTTTTTTGTTTTGCTTTTTCATCAAGGATTTGCTGAAATATATTTGTTAAGTGGTATGTTTTCTTTTATTGTTTGCAAAATGTCAGGTTTAAATAAATAACTTGCCATTTGGCACATCATATTGTCAGGTTTTTTACTATTTTTATTATACAGTATGTGTATATTTGATTAGAGAAACAAATTAGAAAATTTTTACAGAAAATAATTAGACATTTAATCATTCTATACCTAACCCCAAATGTAAATTTATTTATAGTTTTAATGAGGTTGCAATCTTTGTATCAGGTATATCTGGAGGATGCTATTATACAGCATTGTTTATAGCATAATTCAAATTACAGTAATAGAAAGCATACAGTACTTAGATTAGTTTTGTATTCCATATGTTTAAACATGCTTTATGTAGTCTGCATATCTGCTTTCATCAAATTTCATAACTTATAAAAATCATCCAAATTAACTATTTATTTCAATTAAATGTGTTATTGAATTTCAAGTCGTAATCTTCATAGAAACAATTGCTTCACGATAAACTCAATTGACATTAGCTTATGTCTGTTGTCTTTCATGAAGCCTAGACATTTCATCTTTAGTATCTACCTTAATTACAACTTGCTCTAGAATCCTATTCATAACTATTTTTGTCTTATTATTTAATAATTTTTTCTTTAATAAGGAAATCCATTATTCTTGGTTCATCATCTCTTTTCCTCTCTCTTTTCACATTTAACGGACCATTAACTATATCATGTGTGAACTCTGTCTCTTGGCTGATTGAGCTTCTATTTTCTATTTCTGAACATTGCTAACTTGTGGTGCCAGATTTTATTTACCGTTTTTCTAGAATTTTAGTAAGATTAAGAAACTTTCTTTGATTCAAATAGTATTTCCTAGTTGATTTTCAGAAATAAATTTAGTAGTAATGTATAGATAATTTGGAGACTAGAATTTGAAGTAAACTTCATATTGCTTTCATGTTACAAAATGTGTAATATTTGCATATTTTGCTACATTCAGGGTCTTTGCAGTATCCCATCAGTCCATTGCTGCACCTACTCTTTAGCCTTTATTTACCAGTGTCTAATTTCTAACTTTCACTTAATGTAATTACAGTATTATATTTTGCCCCAGAACCAACTTTGTGCTAATTAACCTCCCAACCTCTATCACCATAAGTCCATACATATTCAGATGTGTGGTTGTAGCAGCATGTGATTTACAAATTTGAGATATAGATAGTTTTTATTATAGAATTTACTGTGCCTCAGAAGTAGTCCCAAGGGAAAATTATTTTTTTAAGATAAGTGCTATTTCCTAGGCCATGATTTGACCCTTTGGTTCACAATCAAAACCATTTGATATTATACCTTTACAACCATTTTTGGCTATCAAGAGAGATAGGAATATTTTTCAACTGCAACACACATATTTTTTAAAATTTGGGTTGTATACTTAAAATCTAAATAAACCTATCTCCACTATGATAGCTGATTGATAAGTTTGTAACATCAGGCTATATATGATAGTTTTGTTACTATCACAGCAGATAATTCCTTCTTTCCATGAGTCAACAAAGGAAGAATTTCTCACAGGATGTAATGACATTTTGTCTAGCTCAAGCTTTTTTTCCCTTATGTACAAGAGGTGCTTGCTGACCTTGCTAGCTGGTTTAGAGCTGCTGTTCATAATATGGCATCCTCTCCACTGCTCAAGAGATTCACTTGTTTACAGCTCTCCTTGACTCAGACTCAGATTATGGGATTGAAGAAAATATTTTGAAAAAGCTGCCTTTATCCTTTCTAACTTTGAGACTGGTCCTTTGAACTAACCTTACCAGAATTTAGAATTTTACTTTGATTGTTCTATTAAATTACCCAATTAATGACTTCAGCATCATCTTCAAATTATTTTCAGGTTGAAACCCATGTAAAAACTTTTATCAGTAAAGAAACAAGTGGTAACACAAGTGGTGCTACAGCTACACCAACTCGCATGAGACGAACAGTTGTAACACGAGTAGGAGAAGCTGTTAAGGCCATCGCTCTCTGTCATAATGTCACTCCAGTTCATGAAGAAGATGCTGATGCTGGCTCTCCTGTGGAAGAGTCTGGTGACATTCAAACTCAGCAAAGTGTAGCTTACCAAGCATCCAGTCCCGATGAGGTATAAGCTAGCTCTGTATTTTTTTTTAGAATGTTCACAGAATTTATAGATTAATCTTGCTGTAAGAAAAAAAATATCTACCTATGTTATTTGTTGTTCTTTAGTAAAAAGCTGTCATGTATATTTTGTATCCATATTACTATACATTTAATTTTTTCATGTTGTCTAATCCTAATTCTTGAGATTGTTGGGATACCTTACTTTTTCACTATAATCTTTTGTATCAATACTCCAGGTTTCATTAGTACGTTGGACAGAAAGTGTAGGTCTAGCTCTAGTCCATCGGGATTTAACAACTTTGACGTTACGCAGTCCTACGGGTGCCTTGCTGAAGTACACTGTCCTACAAATTTTTCCATTTACTTCTGAAACTAAAAGAATGGGCATCATCGTGAGGGTAGGATTTTTTAATGTGGTTTTTAGTCTTTTGATTTCCTTTTTTGATTAATATATTCATATTTTGCATACTGTACTTTATACACATAAGGAAGATAACACAATATCTAAATAATAAACTATTACCCTTTTATAATTTGCTTCTAATAAAAGCAGTTACTGTAATTTCACTCAGGTATACACTATACAGTAACTTAAATGTACTTTTCAGGATTCAGTTTAGCAAAATTTATTTGTTCCTACAGGTATACAAACCTTTCATTCTTTAAAATAGGGGGAATGTCCTCACCAGAGTGGAAATGGTCATTAAATTCATTAATGAAGTAGTTAACGACAGGTGGTGCGCAGGTGAGTACCCCGCCCACTCGCCTGTCGAAGACTCTTCACTTACGTCTTAAGCTGCAAGGAGTACTGTATGGGCGAACTGTTCCGACCTTCCCAAGGCTCTTTGATATTTTCTTAAAACTGTAGTTTACTTTACTTTAGGGGTGCTTTTCTGATCATTTTATCATTTTCATTCCAAAGCATTCAACATTTCACTCTACATGTTGCTCGTTATTGTCAAATCCACACTATCGAATCACTTAGAGAACAAGAAAGTCTTCAGTTTCCTCTTGAAAGCCGTAATATCTTCGGTCTTTCGTATTTCTAGTGGGAGCTTATTGTATAGTCTTGGGGCCACATATTTAAAGGCTCTAGAGCCTACAATAGAAATATATCTAGGTTCCAAAAATTTGAAGCCATCTGTAACTATTTTTGTGTAAACACGATTTGTTAGCTCCACAATATGTAGCAATTCTCCTTGATATTTTGGATGTCCGATTCTGATAACTTCATGGGTTATTGTACATATTCTAAACTAAATTCTTGCTTTAATAGGCAGCCAATGTAAATCAATTAGTATAGGAGTGATCCTTTTTTGGGGTGGGACACCTTTTGTCAGTCTTGCTACTCTGTTTATTATGTTTTCAATATTAAACTTACCCGATAATCATGTAGCTGTCAACTCCGTTGCCCGACAGAATTCTACGGGAGGGATACGCCAGCTATCACTATACTAGAAGGGGGTGTACTCACAAGCGCCACCTGTGGCCAGGTACTACAGTACTTGTTGTTGTCGCCACCTCACTTTTTCCTCTGTCGTGCTTCCGGCTAGACGTTCTTGGATACGCTTATGATTTTGGAGTATTGTTCACGGTTTGGTGAAGTATTTCTCTAAATTTGCAGCTATTCGCTATACTGGAAACTTCTTTGTTAGCTTAGCTAGCGTTTGGAATTAATTTAATTTTTATGGTGACGAAGAGAGTATGAACTCTCTTTCACCTTTAAATGGCCGACCCTTCCCTTAGTCGGAAGTGTTGGTGTCTAAGAGAGTATAGACTCTCTTTCTTAGTTTTGTTATAGATTTATTTTATATCTCTCCGCCTTTTATAGGCCTCTTCGATTAACTTACTTTTATTATAAACTTATTAAAATTAATTTTTATATTTGTTTATATTCGACCTTTCCTAATAGTAGGCGGTCTTTTCTTGGTACCGAAGTTAATTAACATTGAGCCCGTCATTTCGGTTTTACCTGTTAACATATTATGCTATTTTAATGTCTTTGAAAGAATTTCTTTGATAGTCTCGTACTGTTTTCAAAGTTGAACTAACGTTTTGTTTTGTCTCTGCAGTTGTTGACGTTCAGAACGTTCAACTTGCGCTCTATCGTTACGATAGAGAAAGAGTTTTCACGGTGTCACGTTGCAGTAAGAGTAACCGTGTCTAGCGTTTTGTTCATTCTTTCTTAACTTAATGGTTTTAATTCTAATAAAGGAACTTTTCATTTTGGGAAATATTTCAGTTTTTTCCTTTAACAATAATATGTTTTAACGATATATATGATTGGGCTCTTCTCTCAGGTTCTAAGTCAAGAGAGAGAGAGAGAGAGAGAGAGAGATAGAGACGGAGGGAGAAAGAGGAGGATAAACGTTTCATTCAAGCGAGTAACGTTGTTATCGTTTTTGCTCTTCTCCCTAGTCTCTTTAGGGGAAGAAGGTAAACGTTTCTAGAGTGATCTAGTGTTTAGTCTCTTTCCAGCCACTGAATTATTTATCTTTCATTAGATTTTTCTGTTACATTGTAATTCTGTTTTCGCAATTACTAACTTTTGAGAAAGGATAGAATTGCGTGTTTCAGGTACAAACCACTTAAAGTTTCGAGTTCAGTGAAATAAGTGCAAACAGAAAATCAAAGTGATAAGTGATTAGCGCAAAGTGTGTCAGTGTTGTGCGTGAGGGTACTTCTGTGGGTGCCAGTCGTCCTCCCAGTCCGGGACCTCTTGCAAGCTCCCAAGCCCAGGGGAGAAGCAATGTCGAAGGGCAAAAGGGTTCGGCAGGCCTTGATCGGCGCACAGAAGTATCCTCGGTGGTTGCGGGCGTGTCTTACAGAGACCGTCACTCCCACCCGCAGACGATTGAGCCCTTATTTTGCTCGTCTGCAGAAGAAATTTAGGGGAGAAAACGCTGGTCTCAGGTCTCAAGACCTCTTAAACGTAAAGTCCAGACCTATGCCAGACGTACGAAGTTAGAGTTCAAAGCTCTGACTTGCCGCAGTCATCAGTTGAACGCACTCCGCCTAAGAGGAGTAAGGTTCTGCCGCAACAGATCTCTGCTGTTAAGGCTTTACCTCAGCAGACTTTAGTGTCTGCCGACCCCAAGTTGACTCTACTGCAGTCCATGCAGTCACAACTTTCGGTCTTGATGCGTGAGTGTCGGGCTGAGAAGGTTGCGCCTCCGCCTGCGCTCGCTCCGCCTGCGCTCGCTCCACCTGCGCTCCCTCCGCCTGCGCTCGCTCCGCCTGCGCTCCCTCCGCCTGCGCTCGCTCCGCCTGCGCTCGCTCCGCCTGACCGCAGTACCGCCTGCCAGGCGTACGATGTTGAGCCACGTTATGAGTTTACTGATCCCAGTGGTGTGCAACTCCCTCCGCCTTCCTTAAGGCAACCTCAGCAATGGAACAGGAGGCTTATACCTCTCTTCCTCCGCTTCCACTTGCTGTTCCACCAGTGAGGCAACACTCGCTTGAGGTACAACAACCTCTCCCATCCATGAGTCAGTCTCCTCAGCTCTCGCTGCAGCGAGCTCAACCCTCCTCAAGGCAAGCACCTCAACACCTTAGCCTTGCGCCTCAGGAGCCTCAACTTGCGAGACATTTACTGCGTTCTGCGCAGCCACTACCTCATCGCTCTCAGCTCACACCGCAGGAACCTCAACTCGTTCCTCAGGAACTTGCTACTGCGCTTCCGCCAACCACTCATGCCAGGAGTCAACCTCCTCCACCCATGCGCCTACCTTCTGCTACTTCTTTTGATCAGCCTTTGCAGACTGAGCCTCAGGTGTTCCCTCAACAGAGTCTTGAAGAGGAAACCACAACTATTGTTGTTCCAGCTCGTTCTGACTCTGCTGTTCAGCATACCTTACCTCCATTTTCAAACATTATGATAATGGAGGTTATTTGTATTACTTATTTAAAAATATATTTGTATTCCTTGCAATATATTTTTAACAAATCGCAAATATGGCAAAAATCATGAGTTATGAATGTAAGGTAATATTATGTTGATATTAAACCCCTTGCAAGCATGCATGTAGTAATGCAGTGTTGCCAACAGGGCGAGGTTCCCTTTCCGGAGGTGAAGTAGATTATAGTACATTTAGTGTAGCTTAATTCTACGATTATCATGCCGGCTATCAAATTCATCAACAAAACAGTCTAAATCAATTCCCTCGGCACGTGCACTTTCAATGGACGGTAATGCGATATTGCTCACTCTAGCACTGGTCATGGAATTTCTGAGAAATGTTACACGCCATGCAACACGCTCTGCTTACCTTACAGCATGTTCTACATACAGCATGCTCTGCATACAGCATGCTCTGCTTACAGCATGCTCTGCATACAACAGGCTCTGCATACCTTACCGCATGCTTCTCAGTCACACATCTTTGGTTGTTGCCAACTCACTAGACTGTCAAGCAGTTTCTTAACGTTGCCTTCTAGTCTGCTGCGTTTGCACAGTGTAACCCTCACTGAGAGAACTTAGCTTTTCTCGGATATGGTCCCTGTAGATGAGAAAGTGCTTTTCTCCCTCCTTCTGATATTCCCTTGAGGACTCTGTCATTTGGAGAGGAGCCTTTAGCTGCGTAGCCTCCTATGGACTTTTATTTAAGCATAACATGCTTCCAGGGAAGGTAATGGTCCCACTTCAGTCGCTAATCCCGTCTGTTACCACACCTGCTCCCATAGACCTTGAGCTGTGTTGCAAGACATGCAGTCCAAACTTAGTCCTTGTTTGAGGATTTTTTGTTTACGGAGTCAGTGTGTCACTGGGAAGACGTTCAACAACCAGCAGGAGTGACTTGTTGTGACGCAGTACGGCAACCTTAGCAACCCGATAAGGAGTTGTCTTTACGACCCAGACAGTCTAGACAGCTTCGGGTTGTCACTGTACTTCCTCGCTTCCCCATGGTTGACAGTTCACAGACTGTGCAGCAGTACCATGATCTTGTGTCCGGCTCCGTCAGACGACTGGCTTTTAAGAGCTCCCACAAGTCGTCGCTGTCTGGAGATTCTCAAATGGACTATGGATCTGACCAAGGAACTGGGCCTCCTGGTCAATTTTGAGGAGTCTTAGCTCGTCCCATCCCAGATCATTGTCTCCCTGGGTATGGATCTTCAGAGTCGAGCTTTTCGGGCTTTTCCGTCGGCCCCAAGGATCTTCCAAGCCCTAGAATGCATCCAGAGCATGCTGAGAAGGAACCGATGCTCAGTCAGGTAGTGGATGAGTCTAACAGGGACACTTTCATCGCTGGCCCTGTTCATCGTGTTAGGGAGACTCCACCTCCCCCCCCTTCAGTATCATCTAGCTGCTCACTGGATAAAGGACATGACGCTAGAAACGGTCTCAGTTCCTGTTTCCGAAGAGAGAAGGTCTTCTCGCGTGGTGTAAGAACAGCTTTCTTCTCAAGGAAGTCTACCTTTGGCTGTTCAGAAACCCGACCGCCGTCTCCTCTCGGACGCATCAGACACGGGCTGGGGTGCGACTTTGGACGGATAAGAATGCTCGGGAACATGGAATCAGGAGCAAAGGACACTTCACATCAATTGCAAGGAGTTGTTGGCGGTTATTCTGGCCTTGATAAACTTCAAGTCCCTCCAGCTTAACAAAGTGGTGGAGGTGGACTCTGACAACACCACAGCCCTGGCTTACATCTTCAAGCAGGGAGGGACTCTTTCGTGGAAGTTGTTCTAGATCGCAGGGGACCTCCTCATCTGGTCTAAAGATCGAAAGCTCACGCTGGTAACGAGGTTCATTCAGGGCGGTATGAATGTCATGGCAGATCACCTCAGCCGCAAGGGTCAGATCATCCTCACAGAGTGGACCCTTCACAAGAATGTTTGCAGCAGACTTTGGGCCCTTTGGGGTCAGCCAACCACAGATCTGTTCGCTACCTCGATAACCTAGAGACTCCTGTTGTATTGTTCTCCGATTCCAGACCCAGCAGCAGTTCACGTGGATGCTTTTCTGCTGGATTGGTTCCATCTCGACCTGTACGCATTCCCGCCGTTCAAGATTGTCAACAGGGTACTTCAGAAGTTCTCCTCTCGCAAGGGACACGGCTGACGTTGGTTGGCTCCGCTCTGGCCCGCGAGAGAATGGTTCTTAGAGGTACTGCAATGGCTGGTCAACATTCCCAGGACTCTTCCTCTAGGAGTGAACCTTCTACGTCTACCTCACGTAAAGAAGGTACACCCAATCCTCCACGCTCTTCGTCTGACTGCCTTCAGACTTTCGAAAGACTCTCAAGAGCTAGGGACTTTTTCGAAGGAGGCAGCCAGAGCGATTGCCAAAGCAAGGAGAACATCCACTCTCGGAATCTATCAGTCTCAAGGGGAAGTCTTCCGTAGCTGGTACAAGACCAATGCAGTTTCCTCAACCAGTACCACTGTAACCCAGATTGCTGACTTCCTGTTATATCTAAGGAAAGTAAGATCCCTTTCAGCTCCTACGATCAAGGGTTACAGAAGTATGTTGGCAGCGGTTTTCCGCCACAGAGGCTTGGATCTTTCCACCAACAAAGATCTACAGGACCTCCCTAGGTCTTTTGAGACCTCAAAGGAACGTCGGTTGTCCACTCCAGGCTGGAATCTAGACGTGGTCCTAAGGTTCCTTATGTCATCAAGATTTGAACCTCTCCAATCAGCCTCTTTTTAGGACCTCACGTTAAAAACTCTTTTCCTCGTGTGCTTGACAACAGCTAAAAGAGTAAGTGAGATCCACGCCTTCAGCAGGATCATTGTTTTCACATCTGAAACGGCTACATGTTCCTTGCAGCTCGGTTTTTGCTAAACGAGCTTCCTTCACGTCCTTGGCCTAAGTCGTTCGAGATCCCAAGCCTGTCCAACTTGGTGGGGAATGAACTGGAGAGAGTACTTTGCCCAGTTAGAGCTCTTAGGTACTTTCTAAAAAGGTCTTAACCTTTTCGAGGACTATCAGAAGCCTTATAGTGTGCTATCAAGAAACCTTCTTTTCCAAGTTCTAAGAACTCAGTTTCTTACTATTCAGGCTTCTGATTAGAGAAACACATTCTCATCTGAAGGAAGAAGACCTTGCTTTGCTGAAGGTAAGGACACATGAAGTGGGAGCTGTGGCTACTTCTGTGGCCTTCAAACAGAGCCATTCTCTGCAGAGTGTTATGGATGCAACCTATTGGAGAAGCAAGTCAGTGTTCGCATCATTCTATCTCAAAGATGTCCAGTCTCTTTACGAGTACTGCTACACCCTGGGACCATTCGTAGCAACGAATGCAGTAGTAGGCGAGGGCTCAGCCACTACATTCCCATAATCCCATAACCTTTTAACCTTTCTCTTGAATACTTTTTATGGGTTGTACGGTCGGCTAAGAAGCCTTCCACATCCTTGTTGATTTGGCGGGTGGTCAATTCTTTCTTGAGAAGCGCCGAGGTTAAAGGTTGTGATGAGGTCCTTTAGTATGGGTTGCAGCCCTTTATACTTTAGCACCTTTGAGTTGATTCAGCCTTCCAAGAGGAACGCTGCGCTCAGTAAGGAAGACGATCTTATTAAAGGCAGAGTAACGGTTCAAGTCGACTTCCTTACCAGGTACTTATTATTTCATTGTTATTGTGGATAACTGATTATATGAAATACGGGATACTTAGCTATCCTTTAGTCTTGTACACTGGTTTTTCACCCACCCCCCTGGGTGTGAATCAGCTACATGATTATCGGGTAAGTTTAATATTGAAAAATGTTATTTTCATTAGTAAAATAAATTTTTGAATATACTTACCCGATAATCATGATTTAATTGACCCACCCTTCCTCCCCATAGAGAACCAGTGGACCGAAGAAAAAGTGAGGTGGCGACAACAACAAGTACTGTAGTACCTGGCCACAGGTGGCGCTTGTGAGTACACCCCCTTCTAGTATAGTGATAGCTGGCGTATCCCTCCCGTAGAATTCTGTCGGGCAACGGAGTTGACAGCTACATGATTATCGGGTAAGTATATTCAAAAATTTATTTTACTAATGAAAATAACATTTTTGTAATTTCTTAAGTTGTACTTTTGGTAGATTGTAGTAGATGGAGTTGCAGTACAGTAGTCAATCTTGGTAATAACAAAGTTTATCACAAGTTTCTTTAGAGAATGTTCATCCTGGTACTTCTTTATAAAAGCAATGATTCTAAGATGATAAGCACCATTTTGGATATGAAAAAACAAGTTATACTCAAGAGATATGCCTAAATCACAAACTACTAGATATCGGGGCAGAGTTGTTATTTATGTTTAGTTGAATATCACCCAAGTTTCTTACGCTGTTATTCTTTCCAACCACCATGAACTCAGTTATGTTTTCATTCAATTTTAGGTGTTTGATTGGTGATATTGGCTGCCTGTATACTAATGAAAAGAAGCAAGATTAAGTAAATATTGAACTTTTATTTTTTTTGATGAGCCGTTGATAGATCCAGTCACTACTTATGGGCATTATTGTTACAATTATCCCCTTTGTTGGCCTCCCATAGCCAAGAGTTTGCATTAAGGAACAAGACTAAGTCTTCCCCAGTTTTCATTCTTGGCAAGCCAGTGATTGCATCAGAGACTGTTAGCACTTTGGTCTTCTCTTCAAGTTTGCCGTTCACTGGAGCTTCTGCATATTATTATTATTACAAGTTAAGCTACAACCCTAGTTTGAAAAGCAGGAAGCTATGTCTAAGAGCCCCAATAGGGAAAAATAGCTCAGTGAGGAAATGAAACAAGGATGTAAGTAAACTATAACACAAGTAATGAACAATCAAAATTAAATATTTTAAGAATAGTATTACTATTGAATTAGGTCTTTCATATATAAATTATAAAAACTTAAAAAGCCAAGAGGAAGAGAAATGAAGAAAGAATAAGGGGCTCCAGTGTACCCTCAAGCAATAGAACTCCAACCCAAGACAGTGGAAGACCATGGTACAGAGGCTATGGCCCTACCCAAGACCAAAGAACAATGGTTCGATTTTGGAGTGTCCTCCTAGAAGAGCTGCTTACCATAGCTAAAGAGTCTCTTCTACCTTTACCTAGAGGAAAGTAGCAACTAGACAATTATAGTGCAGGATTAAGCCCCTTGAGTGAAGAATTATTTGGTAATCTTTGTGCTGTCAGGTGTATGGGGATAGAGGAGAATGTGTAAAGAGTAGGCCAGACTATTCGGTGTACTGTATTAGTAGACAAAAGAAAAAGGAGCCATTTTCAGAAAGAGGAATCCAGTGTAGTACTGTCTGGCCAGTTAAAGGACCAATAACTCTCTAGTGATAGTATCTCAGTACATGGCTGGCTTAGACCCAGGGAATATGCTTCAGAAACGGGGAAAAATGGGATCTACATCAGTGTTTTTCTTGCAGACTGCCAATGAAGTTACCAATTAGGTTTTACATGTAGGAGGCTCTTGATCATCATAAGGCCTTTTGAAGGAATAGATAGCAAAAACTACTTTGCCCTGGTGACATCAGTGATACAGTGGTATTCCAGGTCAGTGACACAGTACCAATGACCCCAATAATGATCCCTGTGCATAGTGATTCCCTAATTTTGTCGCTTCAGTACCTATCACCCCTGTTCTGTTTCCCCTGCCCTGTGCCTGTGACAATGGCCTGTAGCTGCCTCCTGTTCTGTGCATATGACCCTAACCCTTGTCTGGGTTGCAAGCCCCAGTAAATGTGCCAATTCTTCACTTATGATAGTGTTCCCCAGTGTTATTCCTGTTTTAACAGTCAGTGCAGTTTCTCCCCTGGGAAATTTGATTTTAATCATCAAACCTCAAAGCCTCTGGTTTAAGAGCTGAGGTGAGATTTGGTAAGAGGAAGAAATGTGCCCGTTCCCTCTGTCTCTTCCAATTGTTCTTCTTTGTCCACTTGCTCCTTGACTTATGATTTTGATTCTGACGCCTCGTAGATGTTCCATGAAGGCCAGTCGTAGCCACAAATGGGGCTGTGACTTCTCAGCCACCTTTCCTCATTGTAGAAGCTTGTTCCTCACAGGCGTTTTTATCAGGGTTCCCTTATCTGGTGTTTGAAAGATCACTAGTCAGCCTTTAGCCATCACCGAACCTTCTGGTTCCAGTGGGCCAGGAGACACGGGATGATCTTTCATGGTAGCAAATTTCGGAAAACCTCACCCGGGAATCCCCCATAACTCCCCACATCCGGACATGCAGCTGTTGTCAGATGCATCAAAGGATGGATGGGCAACCTGGTAATCTCAAGAGTATGGTTAGAAGAAGAGAAGAATCTACTTGTCAACATCCTGAAAATGCAAACAGTTTTTCTAGCTCTGCAAGCATTCCAAGAACATTTGAGGAGGCACTTGGTAGTGCTGACAACAGCACTTTAGTAGCTATCAAAGCACATTCACATCTGCGCAACATTTTACACTGTAGAATTGTCAACCAGGTACATTCCGAGCAAAAGGTATGTACTAGCAGACATACTCGGCCAGCAGGGGTAGGTATTAGGGTCGGAGTGGTCCCTGCATTCTTATGTAGTGGAATGGCTTCAGGGATTGACCTGTTTGCGACACAGCTAAACAGGAAACTCTGTTTGTTGTTCCCCTTTTCTAGACCCATGTTCAGTGTTCGCTGACATCTTTCAACACCCATGGGATCACCTGGACACCTTTGCCTTCCCTCCATTCAGCCTGATCACCCTCTGATCAAGTAGGTATTGATTATGCCATGCTTCAGGATAACCATGGTGGCTCCCAGATGACCACATGCCGAGTGGTATCCTGATCTGTTAGCACTTCTAGTTAAGGTCCCAAAAGAATTACCCCCTTAAGTTAACACTTTTATGCCATCTGCAACTACAGAGGTACCACCAATCCATGAAGTCAATGGAACTTCACGTTTTGGAACTATCCAGCATCTCCTCCAAGCAAAAGGCTTTTCACGGGGCACTGTGGAGGGGATATCTAGATACCTGCGATGGTCCTCTTCAGAGGCTACCAGGGAAATGGCCCATCTTCTGTAAGTATGGTCATGGAAGGGTTATTTCTCTATCCTGAGGATCTCTAGCACAGATCACTGATGTCCTCGTCTTCCTTGGCCAAGAGAAGCGTCTTTTAGGCACAGCTGTCAAATGCTACTGCTCAGCATTGAGTACAGCCTTTTGACTCTGGTATTGACCTCTCCTCCTCTTAGAGTTGTCTATACTTGAGGAGCGTCAAGCAGTCTTACCCACCCCAGGGCCTCAGCCCTCCCTCGGAGTGGGATGGGATCCTGATTCTCAAGGCTCTTACGCGTATACTGTTTTAGCCTTTGAGTAGGTCGTCAAACAGAGATCTGACCCTCAAAACTTGTCTTTTTGCTAACCCTTATTATCAGGGAAGAGAGTGGTCTCATTTAGTCAACAATGCTGAGGGTAGGAAGGAGGTTTCTTTTAAGTTTGTGCCTGAGTTTGTGGGTACACCCAAAATCAGGCCTGAGTGTCAGAACCCCTTCATTAGCACTGACAAAACCAAGAAAGAGGATTTGAGCAACACTGGCTCCTTTTGGCTTTGATCTGTTGGTCGTACACCTCTACAACTGAAAAGGTTGAGGCACCAGCCAGGACCAGGGCTCACATAGTTAGGGATATAGGCCCCACTCTAACCATAAGAGGAATCTTGCAGTTGACCAGATGATGAAGATTGGAGTATAGAAACACCACACAGCCTTCATGGGTTTTTACCTGGGAGTATATCCACAAATCCCTTCAAAACTTTTGTTCTTGGTCCTGTGGTGGCTGCTCAGGTAAGTGTGTAGACAGCCAAGCCCCCATACGGAACATGAATCATCTTGTATGTAAGTCCTGAATGAAATGTAGAATGAATGGCTCTTCTCCTTCATCTTTCTTTTCTCTCTCTGGGTGATAAAGAGGTCGTACCGTTACTCGCTGGATCTTACTTGATGCTGGTAAGCTACGTTTCTGAGCTCCATTCTCTAGATTCTGGAATATATATACCAACCCATTGATAATCATACGCTTAAATATCAGACTGCAACTTTCCTTCAGGGGGAGAAAGATTGCTTCTTTGAACTAGTCCCAGTTATATAACCCAGTACAGGCCAGACCCTATCATCTCCAATGATGAGCTGATAGGAGGTTGCTGAACTCGTCTCCCTCACTTCCTGCATATTCCATGTAATATTAGTAACAAAGCAGTTCGGTTCTAGGAGAACTTCCTCATATTAATTAGTGAGTCTCCCAATTTTAAAAGACGAATAGTTTGTATATGCAAAGGAACAAGTATTCAAAGATTACTCATGAGCATCATAAGCAAGGGACAGGACAATGCCCTCAAGACCAATCATACTATATATACAAAAGATGAACTCTCATGGCCCCTCTCCCCAATCTAGGACCAAGGAGGGCCAGGTAATGGCTGCTGATGACTCAAAAAGGTAGACCTATAAGTCCCACAAACTCCTGCTTCCCTAGCTCACATGGATGGTGAGTTTGTGAACTCTAGTGAAAACTGCAATTGGGGCTAAAACTTTCGACTCATGAATTGTGTGTCAGAAATTCTGTGCTAGGCTGCATAACTTATAAATATGTAGAAATTGAAATATAATTTTCCTAGCAAGGCTATTGAAAAATATCCCACCTCGACCACACCTCTCAGTCCTGAGTCAAAGGGAAATAGTAAAGTCTGACAAGAAAGTAGGTGGAGCAACATGCCTGCGCTTACCACCTGTCATTACCTATCTTGTTTGAATTTTTTTGTTTTTCCTCTTCTTATCTTCTTTTTAGTTATATTACATGTATATTTAATGTTGAAACTATTAAGAATTAGTTTCCTTTTATTGTGTATTTGTATGTATATTCTTTTATATCAGTAGTTTCTAAAATGATTGAAGGTCAATCTACTTGCCATCCTTAAAACAGTTTGAGGAGAGTACATAATATATCCGCATGTTCTGAAAATTTTAGCTACAGTATTTTTTCTTTTTATAAGTGGTCCTAGTGTATTTCTCAATATTTTCTAGGAGGAAGCAACAGGACAGATAGTATTATACATAAAAGGAGCTGATACTGTGATGGCTGCAATGGTAGAATACAATGATTGGCTAGAGGAAGAATGCATCAATTTAGCCCAGAAAGGTCTTCGCACTTTAGTTGTGGCCCGAAAAGTTTTAACTCAGGAGCAATACAATCATTTTGAGGTAAGAGCATTCTTATATTCATTTAATAATTAAAGGAACTCTTAGAGAATGGAAGTTTTGAGGTGAACTGTAGTTTCATGTTACGCCTATTTCTGTTTTTATTTCAAATTTCTGTGTAGTGCTTTATTGCTATTTTTCTCTAATCTAAAACATAAACACTGTTGAAAAGGAAAGAAGGAAATTTAATGGCAACTGATTTTTTAAATTCAATGATTTCTCCATATGAGGGGGCAATAATATGGTGACATAATCCCAATGACAGCATAGTTTACTATTCGTTTACTATTTACAGTTTCAGTGTAAGTTTAGCATATATAAATATAGGATTCAGTTAAAAAGAGGAATTTTAATAGATCTTTAATTTATATTTGGAATTAAGCATGCAAAATATCTCCATAAATCAAAGTATTAGGCTACAAACTTTGATGGATGTTCTTTGTCTTTCTACCCCTAAATCTTATTCTCCCAAGAAATGCATAAGACATTTTTTTCTGGTCAAAATACTATGTATAGAGAATTCATAGTATTCCAAAGTGGTTGTATATCAAGGTTCTACCTCACATTTTTTAAGGAGAGGCCTGCTCTAACCTTGCAATATTGATGGGGAAACTCTTCTTCCTAGTAATACACATCAATCTTTTAAATCTTCATCATAATCATTAACAGGTTTTTGTGGTATTCTCAATACAATTTGATGTAAAAATCACAAATTTAAAAAAAAGTTATTTGTATTTTTCTTAGCTATATAAACCTGAGTCTTTTAAGTAGGAAATATGTCTTAAGCACTAGTTTGATGCCTGTTGAATCGTCTAACGAGCAGTTAAGCAACAGGTGGGAGCGAGGGCGTAGAGCCCTGTCCCACCACCTACCAAAATTCTCTTCATTTATGACTTTTCAGCTCAGGACTGTTAAGTTTAATGTTATATATAATTAAGTCTATTTTAATTTTTACTGGAATATAATTTCCCTCTACCGTCTCACTGCATTAAATTTTAATCTATTATCCCTTTAATTTTCCTTCCTTTTATTATTTTTATCTAATTATTTTTAGCTTATTTCCATTTAATATACAGTAATTTGATTCCGTCTTTTATAATAGATTACATCTACTTTGGAGGAAATGGATAGAATAAAAAAACAAGTCTTTTGTCCACTTTTAGAAAAAAATATCATAAAATATTTCATATTTCATTCTTCAATCTTTCCTATATCCTTTATTTTTCAATATTAATCTTACCCGATGATCATGTAGCTGTCAACTCTGTTGCCCGACAGAAATCTAAGGTCGGGATACGCCAGCGATCGCTATACAGGTGGGGGTGTACACAACAGCGCCATCTGTGAGCAGGTACTCAAGTACTTCTTGTCAACAAGAACTCAATTTTTTCTCTGTCGTGCCACCGGCAAGACCTACTAATACGCCGTCCATAACTGGATTTGTTTTCACAACTTTTTGGTGAAGTACACTATTCCAGTTTTGAGCTTTCGCTATGCAGGGGTTTTATCTTCATTTCAAAACTTGAACTCGTTTTGGATAGATTTAATTATGGTGACGAAGAGAGTATGGACTCTCTTTCACTTTTAAATGGCCGACCCTTCCCTTAGACGGAAGTGTTGGTGACGAAGAGAGTATAGACTCTCTTTCACTTTTTAATGACCGACCCTTCCCTTAGACGGAAGTGTGTTTAGGTTTTTGGTAATTTTGCTTAACAAAGTTATAGATTTATTTTATATCTCTCCGCCATTTATAGGCCTCTTCGATTAACTTTCCATTTATTATAAACTTATAAAAAATTAATTTTTATGTTTGTTTATATGCGACCTTTCCTAATAGTAGGCGGTCCTTACTTGGAACCGAAGTTAATTAACATTGAGCACGTCATATCGTTTTTACCTGTTAAGATTTTATGCTATTTTAATTTTAATGTTTTTGAAAGAATTTCTTTGATAGTCTCGTACTGTTTTCAAAGATGAACTAACGTTTTGTTTAGTCTCCGCAGTTGTTGACGTTCAGAACGTTCAACATGCGCTCTATCGTTACGATAGAGAGAGAGTATTTCACGGTTTCACGTTGCAGTAAGAGTAAACCGATTCTAGCGTTTCGTTCATTCTTTCTTAGCTTAAATGGTTTTAATTCTAATAAAGGAACTTTTTATTTGGGAAACCTTTCAGTTTTTTTCCTTTAACAAATAATATGTTTTAACGATATATAATTGGGCTCATCTCTCAGGTTCTAAGTCAAGAGAGAGAGAGAGAGAGATAGAGACGGAGGGAGAGAGAGGAGAATAAACGTTTCGTTCAAGCGGGTAACGTTGTTCTCGTTTTTTACTCTTCTCCCTAGTCGCTATAGGGGAAGAAGGTAAAACGTTTCTAGAGTTTTATTCTTGTTCCCAGGCCTTATGCGGTGAGAGATTTTAAACGTAGTTTATTTGATCTAGTGTTTAGTCTCTTTTCCAGCCACTGAATTCTTTATCTTTCATTATGTTTTTCTGTTACATTGTAAACTTTTTCGCAATTACTACCTTTTAATGAAGGATAGGATTGCGTGTTTCAGGTACAAATCACTTAAAGTTTAGAGTTCAGTGAAATAAGTGCAAACAGAAAATCAAAAGTGATAAAGTGATATGCGCAAAGTGTTACAGTGTTGCGTTCGAGGGTTCGTCTGTTCGTGCCAGTTGTTCACCTAGTCCGATACCTCTTACAAGCTCCCAAGCCCAGGGGAGAAGTAATGTCGAAGGACTTATGGGTTCCACAGGCCTTGATCGACGAACAGACGTTTCCCTCCGTGGTTTCGGGTGTATCTACACACGTTGCCCACGTGATCACCCCACCCACACAAAGACGAGAGAGCCCATTTATTCCTCGTCTGCGGAAGAGGTTTCTCGCAGAAACCATGGACCAAATCTTGCAGCTTTTAAGTGCAAGTCGGTCCCTTCCGCGCAAGTCCAACGGCCTAGGTGTAGCCACTGGGTCAGTTCGGACTCGCTCCAGTCATCCGACGACTGCACACCTCCCAAGAGAGGCAAGGTGGTACCGCAACAGGCAGTAACTCCGTCTGTTGCCGCACCAGCTGTTTTAGACCCTCAGTCACAACGGACAGTAGCTCCGTTTGTTGCCGTCTTTCATAGACCCTAGTGGTCCATGCTGCAGACTATACAGTCCCAGCTTGCTCCTTCATGCAGGAGTATCGTGCTGGAAGGTTGACAATGCACCTGTTAATCTACAACCTTCCACGGTTGTGCGCTCAGCAGATACTGCGGCTGCCTGCTCCCACACTCCACCTGTGAGAGCTCCACCTCCGATGCGCAGTCGACCCTGCCAGACGCATGTTCATGCTGCCCCCTCCATTGACATGCGTGAGCTACCGCATCAGCAGTGGGAGGGTGCTGTAGAGCTGCCGTGTTTTGACACAATGCGGCATGCTCCGCAACCCATGCGGCATGCTCCGCATCCCATACGGCATGCTCCGCAACCCACGGCAGTCCCTCCCACGCACCAACACTCCGCTTTTGTTGTTGCCAGCTCCCACACTCCGACTGCGGAGAAGGTTGACGATGCACCCGTGGGCCTACACCTACCACGGTTGTGCGCCCGGCATGGCTTCCTGCTCCCACACTCTTGTTGTGAGAGCTCCTCCACCCATGCACAGTCAACCCTGCCAGATGTATGATGACTCCCACAGACACACGGAGCACTCCGTTGCCGTGCGTGAGCTACCACAAGCTGCCGTGTTTTGACACGGTGTGTCAGCCTCAGCAACACACTGTGGTTACCGCCACTCGCCCGCAGCAAACTAGTCAGCCAGGAGTTGAGGCTTCCCCACACAACTTTGGTTGTTGCCAACTCACAGACTGTCAAACAGTTACATGACGTTGCCTTCTGGTCTGCTACTAATACACCAGTGCTGTATGTCCTCACGCTCCTGTTGTGGTTGACAGTTCAGTTTTTGACAGTTCACAGACTGTCAAGCAGTTTCATAATGTTGCCTTCTGGTCTGCTGCTTTTGCACCAGTGAAACCCTCACTGAGATAACCTAGCTTTTCTCGGACATGGTTCCTGTAGATGAGAAAGTGCTGTTCTCCCTCCTTCTGATATTCCCTTGAGGACTCTGTCATTTGGAGAGGAGCCTTAAGCTGTTTAGCCTCCTATGGACTTTAATTAAAGCATAACATGCTTCCAGGGAGGGTTAATGGTTCCGCTTCAGTCGCTAACCCCGTCTGTTGCCACACCTGCTCCCATAGACCTTGGGCTTTGTTGCAAGACATGCAGTCCAAGCTTAGTCCTTGATAGAGGATTTTTTACGGAGAAGAACCTTCTTGCCAACGACCTTCCTACCGGTTGGTTGTACGCCCTGTTGACGCTGAGGTATCCTACTCACGTCCGCCAGTTGAGATGGTTCCTCCACCGGTGCGACCCAGTGTGGGTTGCCAGTCGCACGTTAACGTTAAGCTACTCTCGGAGGTGGTTGTGGACGTTCAGTGTGTCACTGGGAGGACGTTCAACAACCAGCAGAGGTGACTTGTTGTGACGCAGTGCGGCAACCTCAGCAACCCGATAAGGGGTTGTCTGCACTACCCAGACAGTCTAGACAGTTTCGGGTTGTCGCTGTACTTCCTCGCATCCCCATGGTTGACAGTTCACAGACTGTGCAGCAGTACCATGATCTTGTGTCCGGCTCCGTCACGCATCCACCAGTGCGACCGGATTCAGCGAGTCAGACGTTGCCCACTCCGTTGCCGGTTCCTCATCAGTTTCGGATGAGGACATGGCTGAACAAGACGATCAACCCCCAGCCCTGCTATCCATCCAGAAGATGCTGAAGAAGGAATACGGCCCTGTCAGGCTGTGGATGAGTCTGGTTAGGACTCTGTCATCCGTGGTTCAATTGGTGTCACTTGGAAGACTACACCTCCGTCCTCTTCGGTTTCATCTAGCTCTTCACTGGAAAAGGACAAGACGCTAGAAGCGGTCTCGATCCCGGTTTCCGGAAGATAAGTCTGGTCTTACCTGATGAAAGGACTTTATCAACCTTTTATAGGGTCTTCCCCTGACTGTTCAGACTCCCAACCACGTTCTCTTCTCAGACGCATCGGACGTAGGCTGGGGTGCGACCTTAGGCGGTAGGGAATGCTCGGGATTATGGAACTCGAGTCAAAGGACAATGCATTTTAACTGCAAGAAGCTTCTGGCAGTACGTCTGACCTGGAAAAGCTTCAGGTCTCTCCTTCAAAACAAAGTAGTGGAGGTCAACACGGACAACTCCCTGCTTTGATGTTCATCTCCTAGCAAGGAGGGACCTACTCTCTGACATGGTGCGAGTTCACTAGTGACCTCCTCTCCTGTTCAACAGGTCTAGACTTTTCACTAGTAACAAGTTTCTTCCAAGGCAACTTGAATGTCTTAGCAGATTGTCTCAGTAGGAAGGGACAATAATTCCAACATATTGGACCCTCCACAGAGATGTATGCAAGAGACTTTGGGTCACCTGGGGCCAGCCAACCATAGATCTCTTCGCAACCTCGATGTCCAAGAGGCTCTCAATACTTTGCTCACCTATCCCGGACCCAGCAGTGGCTCTTTTAGATGCCTTTCTACTAGATTAGTCTCATCTAGATCTATATGCATTCCCTCTGTTCTAGATTGTCAACAAGGTACTGCAGAAGTTCGCCTCTCACGATGGGACAAAGTTGACACTAGTTGCTTCCCTCTGGCCCGCGAGAGAATAACTTACCGAGGTACTTCGATGGCTAGTAGACGTTCCCAGAACTCTTCCCCTAAGGGTGGACCTGCTACGTCTGCCACGCGTAAGAAGGTACTCCAAGGCCTCCACGCTCTTCGTCTCACTGCCTTCAGAGTATCGAAAGACTCTCGAGAACTAGAGGTTTTTCGAAGGAGGCAACCAGAGCGATTGTTAGAGCAAGGAGAACATCCACCCTTAGAGTCTACCAATCGAAGTGGGAAATCTTCCTAAACTGGTGCAAGTCAGTATCCGTATCCTCGACCAGTACCTCTGTAACTCAAATAGCTGACTTCCTCTTATATCTGAGGAAAGAGCGATCTCTTTCAGCTCCCACTTTCAAGGGTTACAGAAGCATGTTGGCATCAGTCTTCCGTCACGGAGGCTTAGATCTTTCCAACAATAAAGATCTACAGGACCTCCTTAAGTCTTTTGAGACCACGAAGGAGCGTCGTTTGGTTACACCTGGTTGGAATTTAGACGTGGTTCTAAGATTCCTTATGTTAGACAGGTTCGAACCACTTCAATCAGCCTCCCTGAAAGATCTCACCTTTAAGACTCTTTTCCTGATATGCTTAACCACAGCTAAAAGAGTCAGTGAGATTCATGCCTTCAGCAAGAACATCGGATTTTCATCCGAAACGGCTACATGTTCTACATCTTGGTTTTCTAGCCAAACACGAGCTGCCTTCTCGGCCTTGACCAATATCGTTCGTTATTCCAAACTTATCGTATGGTTGGAAATGAACTAGAAAGAGTATTATGTCCTGTAAGAGCTCTTAGGTTCTTTTTTAAAAACCTTTACGAGGCCCGTCTGAAGCTTTATGGTGTTCAGTTAAGAATTCATCTTTGCCTATGTCAGAGAATTCTTTATCCTATTATTTTCAGACTGTTAATACGAGAAGCTCATTCCCTTCTGAATGAGGAAGACCAAGCTTGGCTGAAGGTAAGGACACACGAAGTTAGAGCTGTCACAACTTCCGTGACCTTTAAACAAAATAGATCTCTGCAAAATATTTTCGACGCAACCTTTTGGAAAAGCTAATCAGTGTTCGCGTCTTTTATCTTAAGAATGTCCAGTCTCTTTACGAGAACTGCTACACTCTGGGACCATTCGTAGCAACGAGTGCAGTAGTGGTGGGGGCTCCACCACTACAATTCCCTAATTCCAGAACCTTTTTAATCTTTCTCTTGAAATATTTCTGGGTTGTCCGGAAGGCTAAGAAGCCTTCCGCATCCTGGTTGATTTGGCGGGTGGTCAAATTCTTTCTTGAGAAGCGCCTAGATTAGAGGTTGTGATGAGGTCCTTTAGTATGGGTTGCAGCCCTTCATACTTCAGCACCTAGGAGTCGCTCAGCATCCTAAGAGGATCGCTAGGCTCAGTAAGGAAGACGTACTTAAAAAGGCAGAGTAATGGTTCAAGTCGACTTCCTTACCAGGTACTTATTTATTTTATGTTTGTTATTTTGAATAACTGCTAAAATAAGATACGGGATACTTAGCTTCTAATGTTAACATGTATGCTGGTCTCCACCCATCACCCTGGGTGTGAATCAGCTACATGATCATCGGGTAAGATTAATATTGAAAAATGTTATTTTCCTTAGTAAAATAAATTTTTGAATATACTTACCCGATGATCATGAATTTAAGGACCCTCCCTTCCTCCCCATAGAGAACCAGTGGACCGAGGAGAAAATAGAGTTCTTGTTGACAAGAAGTACTTGAGTACCTGCTCACAGATGGCGCTGTTGTGTACACCCCCACCTGTATAGCGATCGCTGGCATATCCCGACCTTAGATTTCTGTCGGGCAACAGAGTTGACAGCTACATGATCATCGGGTAAGTATATTCAAAAATTTATTTTACTAAGGAAAATAACATATTTCTGTTAATCACATGTTTTCATTATTTATCTCAGTCTGTGTGTATTCCTTAAGCCCTATTATCCTAATTTGTTTTCTAATTTTTTATTATCCTTATTTATTTTTTGGCACCCCCCCCCTACATTTTATATGCATTTGTTTTATTGAATGCAGATTTTGTATAGGCATGTTTACGACATAAAACTTTGTGTATTATATTTCTTTTCCTCATCTATCTCACTCTCACTGAACCTTTTCACACGACTTAACAACACCTGGCAGGGATATTCTGTTTTTAGCCACTAACCACATAAGGTATATCAATTTGTTTTATGAAGCAATGTTTTTCCTTTATCTCTCTTATTTGTTAATGAAAAAATTTGAACTTTTTAAAAAGAAATCTTGATAAAGTAAAGATAGCACAAAGTAAGAACATGAAATATGTCCTGCTCTACTTTTCATTCCTTGTCAATTTGTAAAAAATAACACCTTAGTCAGAACCAATGTTCAGATAAAAAATGTTGACATTGATATTGATTTGTTGACATCGATTCTTAGACGTTAAGGAGCTAACTGGCTTTTAACCATGGTGCTTTGCAGTAGAATTCAAAATTAATGTTTTTTTATAAATGGTGTAGAATAGTATAGAGAAGTATAAAAGATATAGAGAGAAAAATGTAGAAGTAAAGCACAAGGTAAGTGAGGCAAAGAAGGCAGCTGACCTGAGGTGGGATCAGGGATTGGGTCATCCATATGAAGAGAATAAGTAGTAGTTTTGGAAAGAAGTGAAGCGAGTAAGGAAGGCTGGTTCAAGAATTGAAGAGACAGTGAAAGATGGAAATGGAAGGTTGTTAAAAGGAGAGTAGGCAAGGAAAAGGTGGGCGGAATATTTTGAAAGTTTACTGAATGTTGAAGATAATAAGGAGGCAGATATAATTGCTGTTGCAGGTGTTGAGGTGCCAGTGATGGGAGATGAGAATGAGAGAGATATTACAAGAGAGGAAGTGAGGAGAGCACTAGATGAAACGAGAGTAGGAAAAGCATCTGGTATGGATGGGGTGTGACTGTACTTGAATGGTTGGTGAGATTGTTTAATGTGGGTTTTGTGTTGTCAATGGTACCAGTAGATTTGTTTTGTGCGTGTATTGTACCACTATATAAGGGTAAGGGAGATGTGCATGAGTGTTGTAATTCAAGGGCTATTAGTTTGTTGAGTGTGGTGGGAAAAGTGTATGGTAGAGTACTGATTAATAGGATTAAGGATAAAACAGATAATGCAATCTTAGAAGTATGGGTTGGTTTTAGAAGAGGTAGGGATTGTATGAATCAGATTTTTACAGTTAGGCATATATGCGAGAAATATTTAGCAAAAGGTAAGGAGGTGTATGTTGCGTTTATGGATCTGGAGAAAGCGTATGATAGAGTTGATAGGGAAGCAATGTGGAATGTGATAAGGTTATATGGAGTTGGTGGAAGGTTGTTGCAAGTAGTGAAAAGTTTCTACAAAGGTAATAAAGCATGTGTTAGGATAGGAAATGAAGTGAGCGATTGGTTTCCGATGAGAGTGGGGCTAAGACAGGGATGTGTGATGTCACCGTGGTTTTTCAACTTGTATACTGATGGAGTGGTGAGAGAGGTGAATGCTTGAGTGCTTGGATGAGGATTGAAACTGGTAGACGAGAATGACCATGAATGGGAGGTAAATCAGTTGTTTTTTGCGGATGATACTGTACTGGTTGCAGACGCGGAAGAGAAGCTTTGCTGATTAGTGACAGAATTTGGAAGGGTGTGTGAGAGAAGGAAGTTGAGAATTAATGGGGGTAAGAGTAAGGTTATGAGATGTACGAGAAGGGAAGGTGGTGCGAGGTTGAATGTCATGTTGAATGGAGATTTACTTGAGGAGGTGGATCAGTTTAAGTACCTGGGGTCTGTTGTTGCAGCAAATGGTGGAGTGGAAGCAGATGTACATCAGAGAGTGAATGAAGGATGCAAATTGTTGGGGGCAGTTAAGGGAGTAGTAAAAAATAAAGGTTTGGGCATGAATGTAAAGAGAGTTCTGTATGAGAAAGTGATTGTACCAACTGTGATGTATGGATCGGAGTTGTGGGGGAATGAAAGTGACGCAGAGACAGAAATTGAATGTGTTTGAGATGAAGTGTCTAAGGAGTATGGCTGGTGTATCTCGAGTAAATAGGGTTAGGAACGAAGTAGTGAGGGTTAGAACGGGTATAAGAAATGAGTTAGCAGCTAGAGTGGATATGAATGTGTTGTGGTGGTTTAGCCATGTTGAGAGACTGGAAAATGGCTGTCTGCTAAAGAAGGTGATGAATGCAAGAGTTGATGGGAGAAGTACAAGAGGAAGGCCAAGGTTTGGGTGGATGGATGGAGTGAAGGAAGCTCTGGGTGATAGTAGGATAGATGTGAGAGGCAAGAGAGCGTGCTAGAAATAGGAATGAATGGCGAGCGATTGTGACGCAGTTCTGGTAGGCCCTGCTGCTTCCTCCAGTGCCTTGGATGACTGCGGAGGTAGCAGCAGTAGGAGATTCAGCGTTATGAAGCTTCATCTGTGGTGGAAAACGGTAACGAGGGAGGGTGGGCTGTGGCACCCTAGCAGTACCAGCCGAACTCAGTTGAGTCCCTTGTCAGGCTAGGAGGAATGTAGAGAGGAGAGGTCCCCTTTTTTGTTTCATTTATTTGATGTCGGCTACCCCCTAAAATTGGGGGAAGTGCCTTGGTATGTAGCCTATGTATAAATTAACATATTTCATATCATCACAAAAATTTCATAATCCAATGAAAAGGAACATTCTGCTAACATTTTCCAAACTCTGATATGAAAACACCAAATTGTAAAAGAGAAAAAAAGTCTTACAAGTGGATAGATCTGTTTCTTCAAAGGGTGATTATCTGCAGAAACAAGATGAGATTTTGGAAGTGGTGAGAAACAATTGTTAATGGTTGCACTGTTGAAAGGTGTAACTTGCTCTAACCAGTTTGATATATCGTAACTAATGATTCTACTGGAGTCATCAAAGGCCAGGCACTAGTTAGAACCCTCGATAAGTCACATAAACTTATGGTCGGTACCAGTGGTGATTTATCCATACTGATTAATGCTAGGATTTTTCAGTATGGTCACCCTTTTTCCCCTTACTGATGTGGTGTTTGATAGATATGATCAGAAATCTGTAAAGCAAGGCACACACTCGAAAAGACAAAAATGCAAACTAGTCCAGCGACTAATAGAACATGCTGATAATCCACTGCATGATTTAAATAGATTTCTTAGCAACCCTAAGAATAAAAATAATTTTTCCCTCTTGGGAACTAGTTTTATATGTTCCAGGAAACAAATATTTGGTTACTACTGGTAAAGGTTGATGTTTTCTGCAATTATGCTGAGTTAGATCTTAGCTATCTTAAAAGTCATCATAAAACTGGTGGAAGAATGGTCTTGCATTATGTTCATACAGTTGCTGTATCATCTCGAGATACTGATGTCATGTTACTACAAATAACACACAATGGTACAAAAAGAAAAATTGAATAATAGTAAAAACTGGAACAAGCAATGTACCCAAGTATATCCCTGTAAAACACTATATCAAGGTTGAATTTGCAAACAGAATAGAGATTACTGTCAATCCATGCTGTCACTGGTTTGGACACCACATCATTCATGTTTGAACATGCAAAGAGAGCAGTATTACATGTACACCTGGATCATCCTACACATCTCCTAGGCCTTGGGGAAGATCCCATATCAAGGGAATGTTGGCCGAGGTGAAGGTGTGTGTGTGTGTGTTGTACAAGGTTCCTGAGGCTAGGACAAGACAATAGATAAAGTTAGAGCTTTTTTTTTCTAATTAGATTCAGTTATATGAAGAGTTACATGCAGATATGGTAGTTGAAAAATGGATGTGCTGATAATAACTGAAAGGAAAATTTACGTAATCAACCATAAGTTTTGACAGTGTTGTCACAGAGACTTCAAACTTGGCTCATTTTTTAGTATAGGAAAATCCACGCCAATCAATACATGTTGAAATAAACGTTCAAGGTCAAGATCGAGCCACAAATTGACAAATATGCGGCTGCAGCGGGGGTCTGCACTATACTGAGTGCTCCTCTAGTTTTTTATTTTGGTTTTGTTATCAACTGATCTTAAGGTGACTATGCTATTGAGAATGTCTTCACATGTAATTAATAGAGTATCGTTAAAATAGTTTTTAAACTCATACATTATTGTTTGCCAATTCCTATCTCTTTAAGTATCACATTATGACTTGTTCTTTGACAATTTTTAATATGGTGATGTACAGTATTATTTGTTGATTTCTAATGCTAGCTTTCATGTTTTGACTTGCACATTTTAACATTACAGTAAACTGTACCTGGCGATTTGTAAATCTAAATTTCACGTTTTGACTCATGTTCTTCAGTAATTTTTAAAACTGTACAGTATTATTGACTAATGTCTAATTCAAAATTTCACACTTTGATTCGCACTTTTTAACATTAATCTATATTTGGCGATTTCTAACTAAATTTCTTGTTGTTCCAACACGGAGTACTTACCCGAACTACTTTCTTAGGAGGATCTGGGATCTCCTCATTTACCGACAAAGAATTTTGCGTATTTCCCCCTTTCCCCGTTACCTTGTCGGGGCGCTCCAGGGTAGAAGGATACTCGCCCTGGGGCGACCCAGGGTCAGCTCTTGTTAGATCGTCAGTAAGCGTCTGGTCGCAACGTAGATAACATCTTGCCGCTCTCTCTCACTTATCCCGTCAGATCACCTTGTGTACCATGTGTTCCTTTGTGTTCTCCATCCCTTGTGTCCCACGTGTTCCCTTGTGTACCCCGTGTTCCTGTTGTGTTCCTCACCTTTCCCTTGCGTTCTTGTGTCGTTTGCGTGTTCGCTTCCCACTATGGAATCCCCGCGTCGCTGTCCCGGGCTCTAAGCTGGTAAGTCTTGTGGAGCCTGGCTCTCTAGGCCTGAGGTCGACCCGCACACGTGCTCCTCGTGTCGGGGGAATAAGTGTTCCCCTTCCTCAACGTTCCCGGAGTGCGAATCTTGGCCGGAGCTGCAGTGGATCTTGTTCTCCAAGAAGAAGAAGAAGAAGAAGGCGTCCAAGAGATCTCCTAAGAAGATGAGCCTTACCTCGCCGCAAACGTCGCCCTTAGCGCAGTCGGAGAGAGGTTCTCCTTCACCTTCCCCTACCTAGAGTAAGGGACGAGGTTAGTCCGTTGCGGGGAAACGGCCCATTGCCGTTCCCCATAAGTCTGATGTCGGGGAATCTGTTGTGAAGGGGCCTACGCAGACGAGTGGGGGGCTCTGCTAGTGTGGCGGAAGTGTGTGTAGTAGACGAAGGCCTGGTGCCTGCAGGACCTGTCTCAGGTGAAGACCCGTTGTGGGGGAAGCCCGAAACCGTGCCTACCCCCACGTCATGGCAGTGTTTTTCAGGTTCAGCGGGTTCCGGGGGGTGGTCAGAACAAAGAAAGGCGGCCCACGTGTTCTTCGGACCCCGACTCCATTGTGTGGACGGCGCCTAGGACGCTCTTCAGGTCCCCCATGAGGCAAGAGGAAGAGTTCGAAGGATGGTTCGCCTCTCGACCCGCTATCCGCTCACCCCCACCGCCCTCAGCTATGCTTCCGCCGGACTTCATGGAGCCCTCGACCCTGATATCCAGACCAAGGACCCCTAGGAGGCTTGTACTTGAGACAGACGACTCGGCAAGCTCTTATTCTTCGGACGACGACTACTACAGTTCCTTCTCTTCAGATAGCTCTAGTGGACGGGACTCCAGGAGGAAGAGGAAGTGGTCCAGAAGGAGGAGACCGAGCTCCCACGTCAGCCCGGTCAAGAAGAGGTCTAAGTCCTCGAGATGGGAATACAAGAAGAGGAGTTCCTTGAGGAGGAGGTATATTACGGTAGTTCGTCACCGTCGTGAATCTAGCCAGAAGGTTGCCGCTCCAGTGCCTGCCTCGGTGGCTGCTGGAGCCGCTTCCGTACCCTTGCCCAGTGTCTCTTTGGCTCCGCCCGCTCGTCGGGTGCAGCCGTTGGCATGATTTCAGTTGCCCCGACCTAGTAAGTCAGCGGCTCCACCCGTGCATCGGGAACTACCGTTGGTTAGACCCAGCGGCTCAGCTCCAGGACTTTTCGTCGCAGCGGCTCCGGCCAAGTTTCGGGATATGCCGCTGCCTCGACCATCAACTAGCGCCATCCGGGTTACTTACCCCTGGTGGGGTTAGACCCATGACTGCTACCTCCGCCCCGTCGGCTCTACCCAGGACGGAGGCAGCCGCTCCATCACCCCGCCAGGAGGGGAGGCAGCCGCTCCATCACCCCGCCAGGAGGGGAGGGATCCCTCCGTGTTCGATGAGACCTCCAACACGGAGGTACAGATTGTGGACGAGCTATTGGGCTCAGGCGAGTGCTCTCCGGACGAGGTCTCGTCTTACCGTAAAGTGTTAGCCCTTATCCGACGGCACCATAGGTTGGATGAGCCTCTGCCAGCAGCGGAACAAGCTTGGCTCTCAGGTCTGGGCAGGATGGTTGACAATCCTGTCCAGCAGAAACCATCTCTGACCCTACCTTTAGCACCTGATGTTGCCCTGGGGATGGAACATGTGGACCATTTCGTGTCAGGCCTGAAGAACTCGTTGAGGGCACAAGGTTCCTCCAAGCTCCTGCCGGGTCTTAGGACCCAGAAGAAATTCTATGTGCCTGACGGGCGACACTCAGGGCCCCGCACTTTGGAGGAAGCGGTCGCTACCCTGAACCAGGCAAACACCGATGAACGTAGCCTAAACGTGCCGGTGGTCTTCTCGCAAGCGGAGGCCACCATGATGGAAGACACCTCATAGGACATTGTGAATGTCACTTCTTGGCTGGACTGGTGGGCGTGCACCCTAGCAGGCTCCCAGCTGGCGCACGACCTATCAGTCCCTGAAAATCAGGCGCTTTTGCAAGAATTAATCCACTCGGGGGGCAAGGCTATGAAATTCCTTACCTTTCAGTCCCTTACCCAGACAGCCGACTGGGTCCTGAGGAGAAGGGACACGGTATTGAACAGGTTGCCCCGTAGGCTCCCCGAGCGGGAAGCAAAATTCCTTTGGAACTTAACTGTCTGGTGTGAGACTGTGTTCCCCCTTCAAGCAGTGGCTGAGACAGTAGAGAGGGTTGGCAAGATGAAGGGTACGGCCGAGCCCAGGCAACAACTTTCAAGACGGCCCCCTATTAGAAGAGCTTCTACAGACGTGGCCTACCCGCCTACGCCTCCAGCTAGGCAGGAAGCTTCCGCCTCTTCCTGGTACCAATCCCCTCGACCCTCCAGAAGGAGTGGTGCCCAACCTCAGGCCTCGTTTAGGCCTAAATACTTAGGGTCAAGGAGAGGCCGTTCCAACCGTCTCCCTAGAAGGAGATAGGGAGAGAAGCCCCCTAGACCTTCCCACGTCTCAGGTGAGGGGATGCCTCAAACAATATTGGCAAGCATGGCGGGACAACGGAGCGGACCCGTGGACAGTGACAGTCCTCAGGGAGAGATGCAGGATTCCCTTCCTGTCGGATCCGCCCCCGTTGATCCCCGAACATCGGGGGCGAGTGGCTGGCGCCCAAAGACTCGGAGAAGAGAGCAGCCCTGCAGGCAGAAGTGGAAGCCATGTTGAACAAGGGAGCCCTACAGCCCGTTCACAAGCCTTCCTCTGGTTTCTACAGCAGGCTCTTCCTGGTGGAGAAGGCAATGGGAGGATGGAGGCCAGTCATCGACCTCTTGGCTCTGAACAAGTTCATCAAGAAGACCCCCTTCAAAATGGACACGCCGGAGTGGGTGCTGGCGGCCTTGAGAGAAGGGATTTCATGATGTCTTTGGATCTCAAGGATGCTTACTTTCAGATTCCCGTTCACCCCTCCAGTAGGAAGTTCCTCAGAGTAAGGTGGGGTTCTCAGACCCTTCAGTTCAAGACCCTCTGCTTCGGCCTGTCGACAGCTCCACAAGTATTCACGAGGGTGTTCGCCCTGGTATCGGTCTGGACACACACACAGGGCATTGCATGCCGCCTGTTGTAACTTAAAGACATTTTTGTTGAACAAATACCGGACTGCTCAAAAAAAGCCGTTGTAGCTCAGTTGTTGTTAAGCAAACAGTCGTTAAATGAGGAGTACCTGTACACAGAAGTTATTAGCTGAAATACCACAAACTTCAGCAAGAAATCCTTTGAAGTTGCAATGACACAGCCTTCGCTTATGAATATCTAAAGCGCAGCAAGGTACTGTGTTTGTGCGAGTTGGAGAGAGATGTACCTCGCTGCAAGACGTATGATCACCACATTTCAGACCTATTAGAAGGTAAACAATGGACATTTCCAGTTTTCACAGAAAATGTTTGTCGAGTTTTCCTCGTGGGAAAACTTATCCACCCAGACTGTAGATGGAGGCTTCTATTGGCCATTTAGTGCAGTATTAGTTCTTGAGGAAAAATAGGAGGGATGATCATACAAACCAACTACTAATCCTGAAATTTTAAGTTTGTTAACCAAACTGCACTTGCAAAATGTATAGCACAGTGAATTTTGGGTAAGACAAGATTAATTTTAGTCTTCTTTTTTGACAAAATTTGAATAAAAGCAGTCCTTGTTTCCTTATTGCTATTTTTTTTAAATGGTAGGATGTCAAACAGATACAGTCCATTGAGGAAGTGATATGGAGGTTTATTTTTTAATTTCTTGATTTTTTTCAGCAACGATATTCGGCAGCCAAACTGAGTATGACGGAAAGAGGGAGCCGAGTAGCTGCTGTAATTGAGAGCCTTGAGTGTGATTTAGAACTATTATGTCTCACTGGTGTTGAAGATAAGCTACAAAATAATGTTAAACAGACACTTGAATTGCTTAGAAATGCTGGAATGAAGGTAAACAAAATTTATTTTTTTATGTCATGTCATTTGTTTCTTGATGCTTTTTTTCTATTGAGACGACATTCTAAAATATAAAGATCCTATAACATAGTTCTGACTATGCAATCTGTAGAATTCAGTTGCTGTTAAGTTTTATTGTAGAGTATTATCTGATAAGAGTTAAAAACTTACATCATTAATATGGATTGGAACCTCTAGATTTCATTATAAATTGACCGTACACAGTAAGAGTCCAGCACATGAGTAAATGCTAGGGTGCATGATCATGCAATACATTTATTAAAGTTCTCAGATGGTATATAATGTGATAAGTTCAAGGTCTATATGTAAAAGGGACCCACATTCACTTTGTATTTATTGCAGTAGTAGTGGTCACTTCCAGAAAAACTTCAATTAAAAATCTGATGGCTGGTCTAGTGATGCCAGGAAATTATTTGGTGTTATGGAATGCCCGTTTATACGAGAATAATCCTTTCTTTTTTTTAAATTGTTGTTTCCTGCTTCTCTTTAAAATAGTTGAATGCAATAAAATGGATAAATATGGGAAAACTATTACACAACCTAAAGTTTTCAAATTTATTAAGGGTTCCCTCAGTGGAGTGCATTACTATGAATATGAACAAATAAAAAGGGTTAGATTTTAGGCCTGTACCGGTACACATACCCTATTAAGAATCCTAGTAAGCAGTGGCTATTTACAGTACTACTTATCTAAAAGTTCTGATCCCCTCCCATCCTTTTATTGGTTTTTGGAATTTATTCATTTGAACATCTTTCGATGACTAACAGATGAAGCCTTCTGATTGATTTGTTAAGGAGAATGACTACCTACCTCTGCTTGAAATTTGGGAAATTCAGATTATTGTATTTATGGTTAGGAGAATATCTATATTTCCTGTTTCAAATATTGCTTTTAATGAAAACAATTTCTTTTATTACTAAAAAGTCCCTTTTTTATATATACGCAAGCATATTTAGTCTCTTACAAGACCCTTTTCTGACCGGGGTACCTATTTATTTACATTTGCTTAAAGAATTTGAGGGGAAGATATCTATTAGTTTCCCATGTACTGTAACACCACAATTTTCTCTGCCTCCTTTAGATAAACATATCGGTTTTCTTCATTTCTCAATGGTATCTTAAGTAAATGTTTTCTTCACACTTTTCTAAGATATTTTCATCGTATTTCTTTGTCTTCTCATTTATATGCTTACAATTTTTATATTATGTTGATACTGAAAGATGCAGAAAGTGTCGGAGACAAAAACTAAATATGCTTAAAGCGTAAAATTTTTCAAGAACACACCCAGATGAGGATATATTATGCTAGTACTATCTTACTCGTGTGGGCGTTTAGTAAATGTAGAGTTTATATTTCTGTATTTGAGGAGAGGGGCTCAAGATAGTAAATAACCTTGAGATGTGGTGATTATGTCCTTATGATCCCAAATGGTTCGGAAAATTACTGGTAAAAGCCCATGCTGATGCATACTGAAGTACAGGTGGTCATCAACTGATATGAAAGAATAGTATATCGCTAATGTTTTGATATGTGTAGTAGCATTGTGCGTACGTACATACTGTACATACACATAATACAATAGATATTAAAAGGGAAAAAATATGTTATCTGTAATTTATTTATCGAAATAAAGTAATATATCGCTAATGTTTTGATATACGGACAATAGTAGCATTGTGCGTATATATACACTACATACATATAATACAGTACTGTTCATTGTATTTTTTAGCTTGAAAATTTACTTACAGTATTGATATAAAATAGGAGAGTAGGATGATGGTGCCGAGTTTACAGTTTTGCGGCGCGCAAATTTCAAAATTATTTTTCAGCAGCTGGGCGAATCTCATTTCGTATCATGAGGTGTTTTTTGTAATATGAGACGGAAAAATCATCATATCTCTTTTCGTATCATGAATTTTTCGTATAAAGAAACTTTCGTATCTAGAGGTATTATTGCACTCTCAGTTTGATTGTTATAAACCGGCATCTCAGTGTATCTTAATGTTTAACTTGATAGATATAACAAATTTGAAATTATATTTTATCAGAACAAGTAAGCAAATTTTCTCACTTTAGGCAAATTGAGAGCTCAGTAGATAAGTTATACATACATGTATCTATTACATGAGTATCTTCCTGTATACTGTATTTAGTCACAAGGTGCTTGAAATTGGTTGAAGAGAAATAGTCAATTGAAACTAGTTTATTAATTCAAACAAAACTTGAAAGTCAATAGGAGTTTCATTATCTCTGTATATATTACATAAGTTTTCAGCTGCGAGAGCTTTGCATAAACATGCTCGGAAATACTATTTTTTAGTACATTAAGAGATAACTTATTTAACTTTGCCTCTAAATTAGAATCTTTTTCCAGATCTGGATGTTGACTGGTGATAAACTGGAAACTGCCACTTGTATTGCCAAAAGCTCTCGTCTAGTTTCACCAAATCAGGGACTTCACGTAATGGGTAATGTGTCAGCCAGAAGAGAAGCACATCTTGAGCTTAATGCTTTAAGAAGAAAAAGTGATTCGGCTCTTGTAATAAAGGTGATTTTTTTTTCTTAAAAGTAAAGATAATCTAAGCAGCTTTTTTTATGATAGGTATGAAAGTGTTTTGTTACTTTAAGATTCAAATAATTTTTTTCCAAATCAAGGGCACAAAGTAATTGATTCCTTTAGCTATTAATAATTTTTCTAATTGTTATCTAGACTTTTCTAAAGACGTTTAGATGAGAATGAGTGTGAATATATTTTATATGGTTTTTCATGATTGCATTCATTAATCTGGTGAGATTATCATGATTTTTATCACCTCCTAGTAATGAAGTTTGCCGAGCTCAGTTTTCTTATGGTGTGGTACATCTTAATGTATTGTTTCCTTGAAAACAATACATGCCCATAGTAAAGTTGTACGTTTTTAGTTATTTGTCATTTTGGTTACATGAAGACATATCACCTGTCCAGTTTGTGATAATTGTTTGTCGTATTTCAAGTTGCTCTCCCGTCTGAATTTGTTAGCATTTTTGCACAAGGAAAGCACTGTGCTTAGACACTCCAATCTCTCTTTGTCTGAAAAATAAATAAAATGGTTGTGATGTGTTTCCATGAACAGAAATCCTAGTTTCATGGATCAATAGGTCTCAGTTGCATACTTTAAAAATCATTTATCCTTGTTTACTCTTAGCTCAACAAAAAATTTCAAACAATTCTTAAATTTCTTCAATGTTAGTGTGCTCAACTATCATTTCTCTTAGATGTAGCTCTTAGCTGTGTTATCATTCTTTTGTTATGCATTCATTCATCAGTGCTAATTTGTCTCGAACTTTATTGTTGTCATGATTTTATATTCATGGTAGATTAGGTTCTTATTTTGAAGCAAGTCTATGTTGCTACAAAGACTCCAGTTGGTCTTTTTTCATGTGCTCTGATCAAACTCTTAATACTCTATATACAGCATAGAGAAAGAAGTTTATAATTTTTCATCTTTTTGGTCAAATTGGTTTTTATATTAAAGCCAAATATGGATAATATTTTAATTAATGGCTATAGATATTAGTTGTGTGTCAATTTTTCTTGACTTGAAATTATTTGTTTTAACATACAGGGTGATGCTCTTGAAACCTGTCTTCAGTATTATGAGCATGAATTGATGGATCTTGCAGTTCAATGTCCTGCTGTTGTTGTGTGCAGATGTTCTCCTACACAAGTGAGTTTTAACTTTAAAATATAAATTTTTAATACACTAAAGTCCATATATTTCTGCTTGTATTATATTGTTTTTCTTAACTTATAAATATTCAGAATTTTAATTTGTAGTGGTTTTCATGTTCTTTTAAATAATTCCTGTTGAATTGTACACAGAAAGCTGCAGTTGTTCGCCTCATCCAGCGGCATACAGGAAAGCGAACAGCAGCTGTTGGTGATGGTGGGAATGATGTTTCCATGATCCAAGCTGCAGATGCTGGAATTGGAATTGTTGGAAAGGTAAGTTCAAATGGTCATTGTTAGCCTGTGACAAGCCTATTCATCTGTTAATGTGAATTAATTTTCAATTCCTCTAATTCCAAAATATTTTTTCTTATACAACATATTAATGTAATGTATATAGTAAAAAATTTCCAGATAAAGTTAGCATTTAAAATGCAAATTCATTCAAAATTTGTTCTTACTCATATACAGTACAAACCTGAGTCCTTTAAAATGGGGAATGTCTTCATCAGAGCTGGATTGCCGTTGTTTGTTAACGAGGTAGTTAACAGTAGGTGGTGTGCACAGGCAAGTAACCCCACCCACCTTGTCAAAAACTCTACTTTAGTCTTCTGATGGAGTGAGTATGGACATATTATTGCAACCTATCAAAAGCTTTTGATCTTTTTCTTTTACTTTCCAGAAAGTAATTGCTGGCTTTTGATAATGGATGTGAATAATCAAGAGATTCTTGTCAGGGAAAGGATGCATGCTGCAACAAGCTTATGCTGAAATTGGCTGTAGATCCACACACTTTTTATATTTCTTGTAGGGCGCATGATTGTTAGCAATCATCACCATGTGCTGAGCACAGATCATGGCCTCTTGTGCCGTGGCAGGCGTATGCTTTGAAGGGGAGGAAGAGAGCTAAGCCTTCTCCAGTGTTGATTTTAGCAACACCCAAGAAGAAACAGAAGAAGTCCTTCACCTCTTTCTTTCCCTCATTAAATGTACCTGTTACTGCAGAAGTGTATTACAGTCTTGGATTGGGGCCCAGGGAGTATGTGAAGACACTAGAACTTCTTTTTTGGAGACTATCCACCATCTCCTCCGAGCAAAAGACTTTTCGAGAGGCACTGCACAGATGTTTACATACCTGCGACAGTTCTCTGCAGCTGTCTACCAAGGAAAGTGGGCCATCTTCTGCAAGTGGTGTTGAAGAAGGGATACTTCTCCGGTTGGAGCATCTCTTGTGCAGATAGTAGATTTCTTCATCTTCCTTCACCAAGAGAAGTGCATCTCAGTCAAAGGCTACTGCTTAACCTTGAGTATGGTCTTTGGATTGAAGGGTATAGACCTCTCTCTCTCATGGGGGTTGTCTATACTCATGAGAAGCTTTGAGCAGTCTTGCCCACTCCGGACCCTAGTCCCGAGATTGGTACGTGACCCTGGTTCTGAATGCTCTTTTATGTAGTTTGTTCGAGTTTTAGAGAAGGTCGTCAGACAGAGATTTGACTCTAGACTGCTTTTACCAACTGTAGCATTGCCAAAGAGAATAGGTCAATTACTGCCTCTTATTTACTCACCTACGCTGAGGATTTAAAAGGAGGCCTCTTTTCAAGTTTGTGCCAGAGTTCGTGGCTAAAACTCAGAACACTTCGGTGCAAATAGCTCAGGTTCGAGACCTTCTCCATCTCCTTTCTACCTGAAGTGTCAGGTGGTGATAGAGAGGAGATACTTTTTTGACCCATGAGGACTCTGCGATGCAATCAGCAGAGGACCTAACACTCAGACCTAAATGTTGGTGCTTCTTCCTTAGCACTGTCTGAACTGGTAAAGAGGTGTCAAATAATGCAATCTCTTTATGACCTAGTGAAACAATCTATGGGGCATATGCCTCGACAATTGAGAGGGTCAAGGTACCAGACAGGACCAGGGATCACAAAATAAGGTTTAAAGTCCCCACCGTAGCCTTCAAGAGAAATCTTTTAGATGGGCAGGAGTTTGGAAACGGAAAACAACCATCACGGTCTTTTACCTATAGGAGTCTATTCACCAATGGCAGTATACCCACAATTTCCTTGACACTTTTATTCTTGGTCCTGTGGTGGCTACTCAAGTGGTTATGTAGCCAGCCCAGCTCCTGCACAGGACAGGAAGCATTATGTATATGGTATTGTGTATATCTAATTCTGGAAAGATATGTAGAATAACTGGCTCTTCTCCTTTATCTTCTGTTTCCCTCTCTTGGAGTAGTCAGACTGTTACTTGCTGGATCATACTTCATGCTTGTGAACTACACTTCTGAGCACTACACTTTCTAATCAAGAAAAGTATCTACCTCATCCTCCCATAACAAAAGAATGATTGCAGAATATATACCAACTCATTGATCATCATACACCAGTTATATCATTCCAGACTGCTATCTCCCTCAGAGAAAGAAACCCCTCCTTTAACCATGTATTATTATTCTTAGTACAAGCCAGGCCCTACCAATCTCTTCATCCCTATGATGGACAGATAGATGGTTGCTAGAGTCATTTCCTTTGTTGCCATATGGGTGCTGGCAGACTTACATTTCACAAGAAGAAAAATAACCAACCAGTTCGATTCTAGTGGGACTTCCTACTCAGCAGTTAGTAAGTTTTCTTATTTCAAAGGATAAAAGTTTTGTATATGAGTAGGAACAAATAACATTTTAAAAGTCATTTGTATTTATCCTAGCTATGCAAACTTGAGTCGTTTAAAGTTAAATTTCTCATTTCTACCACCCTTCTCAGTCCTGAGCAGAAGGTCAAAAGTAAAGTCTTTGACAGGCGGGTGAGTTGGGCTACTCACCCACAAACACCACTTGTTAATAACTACCTCATTAACAAATTTAACGTTCGTTCCAGTGTCACTCAAGATATTCCCTATTTTAAAGGACTTGGGTATACAGTATATAGTAAGGGAAAATGCAAATTAATTTTAAAATCTTTTATACTTTATAATCCAGATTACCAATACTCAAGTAAAGTTTGAAATTGATAGGTAGAGGGGTGAACTTGGTTTTGCTTTTCAAATTGCCAAAGGTAATTGAGCCTAAGCAAAATAGATTTAATGTTTACACTTTCCAAATTTCAGGAGGGAAAACAGGCTTCATTAGCAGCTGACTTTAGCATAGAGCAATTTCAACATATTGCCAGGCTTTGTCTCGTTCATGGTCGGGACTCGTACAAGAGATCGGCAGCCTTGTCACAGTTTGTTATGCATCGAGGCTTAATCATTTCCACCATTCAAGCAATATTTTCTTCTATATTCTATTTTTCAAGCGTTGCTCTGTACCAAGGATTTTTGATGGTTGGGTGAGTACAGTGTGATGATATCAAAGAAAAAAGTAACTTCTTATGTATTGTATTACAGTATGTCCATTTAAGATCCAGACATTAATTCTTTTTTATCAGCTGTTTATCATTGCAACTAAAATTTTACATTAAACGTTTTCCTGAAGAAAATCACAGCCATTATTAGCAGTATGTTTGCCCACAAGTAGAATAATAATATCCCACTATCCTTGCTATTTCTAATGATCATTAGGCTACCTTTTTAAACATAAAACCTACCCGCTGGTTATATAAGAATGGCTATAGTCCCTAGACGCCTGGCAGAAATTCAAAAACTCGTAGCAATCGCAGATATGCCAGGTGTACACTAGCGCCCTGGCGGTAGACAGGCTGAACTATTCCAATCACTTCAGACCTTCCCTGTCGGCTCTCGCAGGTACAAGTATTGGAATTCACTCGTTATTAACCTGGATTTTTAGCAATATTTTGGTGATGTACTCCTATTTTTTGAGTTCTAGCACTCGCTTATTTGTTTGTTTGATCTGTGATCAAGTGTTTATAACTTAAAAGGTAGAATTAGGAATTTTTTTCAACCTTTTTTAAACATAACGAAAGCTTACGGTGGTATGTAAACATCTCACCATTGTCTATGACGTCACAGCCATATGACGTAAGCTTAAGTCTGTTTTGCTTTTTTCAAAGAAGATAAGTCAATACTTTTTTACAGAGTATTTAGTTATAAATTAAGTTATAAATTAAAAGGATTATATTATTTTTGAGAAAATTTTTGTCCTTTTAATAGGTTTTCTTTGGATAATCTCCGATCTGTTTTCAAAGAGTAACTAGCGTTCCGTTTGTTTATGCTACGCAGTTTTCAGTCTATCGTCACGATATTACGTTTTCTCTTTGTATCGATTTTTATGAATAGTACATTCTTTTTACAAACTCAAGTTTTTAAGTTGTACTGGACAAAAGGAACATGTTATTTTACAGTTAATTGCTCCTTTTAGTATTTTTCTTTATTCAAAGATTAAAGAAAGTTATGATTCAGTTATTGTTTATACGACTTAGTATTCTTGACAATCGATGTAACTCACGATTCTGTGTATCGTTGTTTGCTTGTTGGGTTTTGGAATACTAAAAATTTGTCATATATTATTGTACATGTTTAAATTGTTACGGGTGATAATTCGCCTTTTATTGGAATCCCTTAATTTAAGGGTTAGTTTATAGGTATATTCTTTTACTATATCTATTCAAGTAATATATTTTATATTTTACATTTAATATTTTGTTGCATTTATATGGGATTCAGTGTTTTTTGCATTCCCATTCAAATCATTGACAAGCGTGTATACTTTAGTTTTGAAACAATTGTGGAAATATCATTTTTACCAAAGAGTAAAATGCTAGAATTTTAGTGCTAAATTAGTGCAGTGAATTTTATTCAGTAGAGGGTGCTTCTGTTTGGACCTGTCGTTATCCTAGCCTTAGACCTCTTTCAAGCTCCTGGACCCAGGGGAGAAGTTAAGTCGAACGGCAAAAGGAATCGAGAGGCGTAGCCGGGCGTTACAGTCTTTTAAGACCCGAACAGAAGTCCCCTCGAGCGTTTTCTGTCGATTCTCAGAACGCTCACCCTCGCTATAGGAAAAGCGAGGTAAAAGTGTTTTCTAACATTAGGCGATGACGCACATCAAGCGCTAAGCTGTAAACTAAATAAGAATCATTCTTCGTGTGTTACGATTCACGCAAGCGCAGAATCGACGATGAAAGCGGATCCGTGTTTGAAAATGGTGCACGCTTGTCGACTAAGATTAATCCTAATTGGTCTTTGCTGTTAGACATGAAACGGAAACTATCTTTATTTATACGGTCTTATCAGCCTGCCGTTGGCAGTGCGGTTGGGTGTCACGCACAGGGGACTTGCCTATTCCGGTGATGACTCGTCGCACAGGCGGCCTATCAGCCGCAATGTTCAACGGCGGAGGAACATGGATGCATCGCTCCGAGTACCTGCTTCTCAACGTCAACCGACCGCTCATAGCGCCGAATGTCAGTCTATCCAGGCACACTGACGATCGCCAGGCAGCAGAGCATGCTACCAAGTGGCATGACAGGCGTCAACGTCAGTCAGACGCGGTATGGGGGCGGAGCGGTACCGGGCCAGGGCGGTAGCGGAGCGTCAACGTCAGCGTCAGTCAGACGCTACGCTTCCCATGACAATAGATTTTGATGTCTACATGACCATGAACATCTAGCGTTGGAACATGGTTGCGCTAGGCGCTATATCGAGAAATAAATCTTAATTAGAAAGATATTATGTTCTCGGACCAAGGCTTACTTGCTAATTCTTGGTTGGGAGAGCTAGAATTAAAGATTCTAAGCATTGAGGTCAGTATCCAGAAGCTTAAGGAGTTGACTCCTAGGAATCCAGACTTCTCTTCTTTGGATAAAGATTTGTAAGAGGAAGGGAGTGACTTTCAGAAATTCATGAGGGTTTTTCTGAAGAGTTTCCATTTTAGTTTATACATGCTGCTCCTCGTTCCGACTTCAGAGTTTGTCAAAAGGTGCGTTGAAGCTAACGAGGCTACAAACCTAGTTTGGAAAGCCAGAGGCTTTAACCCAAACTGCTCCAATAGGGAAAGATGGCTCAGTGGGGAAATAGGAAAATAAAAAAAATTAACATTAAATCGTTATCAGAAGAGTAACAAGTGCAAAGAGTCAGTGCTGCTAGGTCAGTGCAATAACGCGTCCTCAATGCAGAATAACGAACCTAACTGTAGAGGTTGGTGCAGCAGCGCCTGCAGCTGCAACACTAGGAAGTGCATTAAGGCCTTTATGAGAATAGAGCATAAAAGTATTTCTCCCACAACGGGCAGATCTTCTATGATTTAATGTAATAATTAAAAAAAAAAAAAAAAACGCAATTGCTCAGTGACTCATAGGCATAGCGCAATGCACTGGAGGATGTGTTAGTTCGTGTCCTTCTTACTTCTAGCCCGACACCTCTTCCTTACTTCCCAACCCTGGGAGAAGGAATGTCGTAAAGCTAAGGTATATCGCAAATCCTGTTGATGCATTCCAAGACGTTTGCTCTCCGCCTTAGAATGACGAAGAAAAGGTGTTTTCTTCGCCTTCTATTGACCAATTATGACGTCACAACCATGTGACGTATTCTCTTAAGCAGAGCAAAATTTGAATATCTTGAAGCGATCATTTCATCATCGCTATGGCATCACTGATCTTGTAAAATTTTTTCTGTGTAATAGGACGCAGTTTTCTGACGAGGATAGCGTTTTACGTTTTCCTTTTCTACTAGACTAGAAAGTGACTCGTCATGAATGCACGCGAACAGGACTTATCCTCGCAGCAGGCGTGTCGCAATGCTTAAGCTGGAAGCAATCGAGTGTATTTTCTTCCACGAGAGAGGGGGAAGTCAGACGAGTCGCATACAAACCTAACTCTTCCTCTGGAATCTTATGCTCTTTCTGGGAAGAAAGCGTTCGTCCTCGTCGAAGGACGCAAAAATCTAGCCTTGGTTGACACCAACCAATACGTCCAAGTCCGGTCATGAGTTGTATGCTCCCTAACCTATCCTGCAGTAACTGATGTTCGCCGTTTTCTTTTCAGAAGAAGGCGGCGTGTCAGCACCTAAAATCGCGTAAGACACGTAGTTCATCGGGGGATAGGGTGCTCAGTTTCTTCTGTTCATGCTTCTTCCCCTCCCCCAAATTGGGAGAATGTCTAGTACCTTCCTTTGCGGGCCATCGACTATTGTTGACGATATCTCGCAGTATTAGGTACGTTCAGGTCGCACACAAGGCGCGCTGGAAATGTCATAAGGACTTTCCCAGGTCAGTCACTGGACTACGGTTGTTGATCTCTCACAGCTATCGCTCACGTTTGAGTTAGAGCACACGGTGCCCCGCAAGTGTATGTTATGTGTGAGCTGAAGAGGTCAATTTCATCATTTGGGCGCTTACGATTCTCGGGCAGAAGAATTTCACCTAAAAGAATCTAAGAACACCCATAGACCAAGAATACGGTCTCCCATTAGTATCAGACAGCATAGTTCTCCGATACTCAGCAACACTTCCTCGCAACAAACAGCTTGCGTTACGGAAAGCGCTAGGGCGGACGTATGGGGCAGTCGGGTCTCTCACTTACAGCAGACACAGACACCAGTCTGGTCTCACGCAGACGCAGACGCCAGTCTGGTCTCTCCTTCACGCAGTCGCAGACGCAGACGCCAGTCTGGTCATATGTTGGACTCTAACAGTCAAGGTTGATCTTTTCAACAAGTTGTCTCATCTTTGCGTTCTGCGGGACACGCGACTACCGCTCATGGCGACGCATGCTACACGCGGATAGCTCTCGGCAAGCTGATCAATCTGAAATCCCACGGCAACCTAGAAGCATGTGTTAGCCTGGGCATATGCTGGTTAAGGTCAGTCAGTTTTTTTCCCGCGTCATGATAGACAAACAGTTGTTTCTTTGCATCTCTGACCGGACGGGATACTATCGCCTCCTCGCGACAAGCTGTAGATTGGCAACAGGCGGGAAGCAGGCAGCGTGCTGTATCCTCACAACAAGGTGAACGCATACAGCACGCTAACACCTTACGATAATGCGAAGGCATGCGGCAATCTGGTCACATGCTAGGCCCATACAGTCAAGTCTGTTTCTCACAGCAGTATAGGCAGATTGTTGTCTCTCCTTCGCGACTCTTTGGCCACGCAACTAACGCTCCCTCGCATCAAGCTTTTGGCTTAAAGTATGTTAAACACTCGCTGGTTACACGCGATCAGGTCTTAACCTCACAGCATGAGGTTCACATTGTTGATGCCACTTTCAACAAGCCTAGCTTTGATATCGGTTCCTTGCGACCGATCTGAACGCGTTTCGGGAGGCGGTATAGACCTTGACTCTCCCTCACGACATGTTTATCATAGGCAGCATGCTGGAACCATACTGGACTCATGCTGGGCCCATGCTGGATGTATGCTGGACGCATGCCTTCGGGCAGTTTCCCCGCATCAGGATCACGAACGTCTTATTTTAAACTATCAAGCTTTAGGTCTGGCTGCCTTCAGTATTGCAGAAAACCCCTATTTCTAAAGGGTTGTTCGAAGGAGGCAGATGAGGCTATCGCTTGTACAAAGGACTTTTACCTCAAGGTTTTGCAGCCTAAATAGGAGGTTTTAGGGAGTAGTGTAGAGCTAATCAGTCTCTTCATTTAGTAACTCTAAAACACAAGTGGCCTATTTCTTCTTAGAACTTAGAAGAAAGCACATTTTTTCCTCCTCGACCCTCAAGGGGCAGCTGTCTTCAGACGCAGGAAATTGAATCTATCAAATAAAGACCTTCTACATCTTCTCAGATCGTTTGAGATGATTTGGAAGCGTCAGCAAGATTCGCCAGCCTGGAATTTAGAGGTGGTTTTAAAAATTCCGCGGTAGTGACAGATTCGAGCTTTTACATTCGGCTTCTTTTGTAAGATCTGTCTTTGAAGACAGTTCTTAGTAAGTCTAGCAACAGCTGAGAGTCAGTGAAGTTCACTCTTTTAGCAAGAACATGGACTTCAGAAATGGATAAGCCATATGCCCCTTGCAACTTGATTTCTTGGTCATAAACAAACGTTCTTCTCATTCATGGCCTAAATATTTCGAGATCACTATTCTCTCGGATATGGTTTGTGAAGAGTTGAGGAGAGTTTTTTGTCCGATTAAAATGTTGAAGTTTTATCAAGACAGGACTAAAGGAGTTAAGAGACTATTCAGAGGCTCTTTGGTGCGCAGTCAAGAAACCTGCGTTACCTATGTCTAAAACGCCCTATCGTTTCTTATAGACTTTAATTACAAAGGCTCACTCACACTGTGGTGAGGCGGACATTAAGCTGTCTAAAGAGTAAAGACTAATGAAGTTAGAGCTGTGGGAGCTTCTGTAACTTTTAAACATAACTGTTCTCTGCAAAGCATCGTGAATACAGCCTTTTGAAGGGGTAATCCTGTATTCGCCTTGCATTACTTATACCGTATCCAGTCTCTTTGTGAGGACTGTTACGTTTTGGGATCATTCGTAACAACGAGTGCAGTAGTAGGTGAAACATCCACCACTACATTTCCCTAAATTCCTTGTACCCCTGTTCTCCTTTTGGAACTTTTATATATTATGATTGTACGTGAAGATTGGTCGGCAATCTTCCGCAATCTTTGATTTTGTCAGGTGTTCATTTTGTTCCTGGAGAGCGCCCGGAACAACTCCTAGAGATCTCCAGCCCCCTGGGTGGACCGCTGGATCTCGTAAGGATAGCAGACAGAATGAGACAGAGAACCATTGAAGTCAGCTTCCTTATCAGGTACGAACCTCTTAAGTGGTTATATTTAACTCTTAAGTGAATTTCCAATTACAGTGGAACCTCTACATACGAATGTCCTAACATATGAATTTTCCAACATCCGAAGTAAAATTCGACCAAATTTCTGTCTCGACACCCGAAGTGTTGCTCCAACATACGAAGTAAACATTATGCGTACGCGTGGAATTTTCTCGAAAGCGTCCAGCGTCATTTGTTGTTGATGCCGCTAAACGGCAGCACATCGGAGGGACGCCAATCGAGCGTCATCTTGATCAGTCCTCTCATCTCGTGCGCATCGTGTGGTTGTCCTTTATTCGTTCAGTTTTACGGTGTTTTTTATCTTCCTTTTTCACGTGTTGTTTTCTGTGTTCCGTAATCATGGGTCCTAAAAAGCTTAGTTTCGGTTCAGGAAGTAGTAGTAGTGGTGGAAAAGGAGGAAGTCTATGCTTTCATTAGAATTAAAGCAAGAAATAATAGAAAAGCATGAGCGAGGTGTACGTGTTAGCGATCTGGCTAAACAATATGGCCTGAATATGTCTACGATCTCGACGATCATAAAACAGAAGGCAGCCATTAAATCAGTGAAACCTTCGAAGGGGATCACGATTATTTCCAAACATCATAGCCTTACCCTTGAAGAGATGGAACGACTTTTGTTAATATGGATCAAAAACAAGGAGATTGTTGGCGATACGATGACGGAAACGATCATTTGTGAGAAGGCCAGCGCTATCTACTGTGACTTGAAGGCGGCGCGCTCTAGGGGTGACGCGGGGGAGAGTTCAGCCGATCCTACGACGGAGGAATTCAAGGCGTCTCGAGGTTGGTTCAAGAAATTTAGGAAACAGACTGGGATTCATTCAGTTGTTAGTCATGGAGAAGCTTCGAGTTCGGACACCAAGGCTGCTAAAGACTTTGTTAAAAAGTTCGAAAGCATCGTGGCGGAGGAAGGTTACGTAGAGCAGCAGGTGTTCAACTGTGATGAAACCGGTCTGTTTTGGAAAAAGATGTCTAGTCGAACGTACATTACCGCCGAAGAGAAGAAAATGCCTTGACATAAGCCAATGAAGGATCGGTTGACTCTTGCGCTTTGTGCCAACGGCAGCGGGGACTGCAAAATAAAGCCGTTACTGTATTGGTTTACCATTCCGAAAACCCTAGGGCATTTAAAGCACATAGAATTAATAAAGACCTGCTACATGTTCCATGGCATTCTAATTCTAAGGCTTGGGTTACTAGGCATATCTTTGTGGAATGGGTAAACGTAGTTTTCGGCCCTGCTGTCAAGAAGTATCTTCAGGAGAGGAATTTGCCTTTGAAGTGCTTGCTTTGTTTGGACAATGCACCCGCTAACCCCCCAGGACTCGAAGATGATATCATCGACGAATACAAATTCATCAAGGTGTTGTATCTTCCACCGAATACCACCCCTATCCTCCAGCCCATGGACCAGCAAGTCATCTCTAATTTTAAGAAGCTGTACACCAAGCAGTGCTTTAATGTCACGCAAAGCACCAACTTAACTTTGCGTGAATTTTGGAGGAGCCACTTTAATATCGTGCACTGCTTAAAGATCATTGATCAGGCTTGGGAGGCAGTAACTCGTCGGACCCTGAATTCTGCTTGGAAGAAGCTTTGCCCTGATGCTGTTGCTCCCAGAGATTTCGAAGGTTTTGGCCCCGAGAATGAACCTGTGGTTGCCGCCAAGGAAGAGTTCGAAGAGATTGTATCCCTTGGCAAGTCCATGGGTCTGGAGGTCGATGAAGATGACATCACCGAACTCGTCGATGAGCATCATGAAGAGCTCACCATCGAGGAACTCAAGGAGCTGCAAGCCATGCAGCATGATGAGTTCCAAGCGCAGTTGAGTGAGTCGGAGGAGATCGAGGAGGTAGGCCAAATCTTAGGTACGGCGGAAATAAAACAGATATTGGCATATCATCAACACGTTGTTGATTTCATCGACAAGCATCACCCACAGAAACTTCAGGTTCGCCGTGTTGTTGCACAGTTCGATGATGTTTGCTTAACGCATTTTAGAAAATTCCTCAAAAGCCGTACCAAGCAACTTCCACTCGATAGTTTCTTTAAAAAATCTTTAAAACGGTCAAGTGATCATGATGAAAAGAAAGAAAGTGAAGCAAAGAAAAGGAAGACCAAATCAAGTGAAAGTGATGAAAATTAAAAATAAGAAAAGAAAAAATGTAAAAAAAAAATATAAAATTATAAAAATGAAAAAAAAAAAAAGCTAAGTTAAGTTAAAGTTCACGTAGTAGTGTAAGTTAGTGTAAGTTATCGTACACGTTATCGTACACGTTATCGTACAAAGTCACCGTCCCTACCTCCTCGCTGATCTTCCGTCTCCTGCCTAGCAGTCCCTACACCTGCGCTGTCCTGTCGCTAAGGTAAAGTGTTACGTTAGAACCCCTTTTTTTATTTATTATTTCATTATTATTCTTTTTTTTTGGTTTGTGATATGTATTTATTATACAGGTATTGTATTAATGTAATGTGTAATTATGTGTAGCCATTTATTAAGGATTTATTATGGGTTTTTAGGCTGAGGAACGAATTAAATAAATTACCATGTATTCTTATGGGAATATTTGCTTCAACATACGATCGTTTTAACATACAAAGCAGTTTCTGGTATGAATTGAGATCGTATGTAGAGGTATCACTGTATGTTGCTGTCTCTGACCCGCCACCTAAGGGTGTCAATCAGCCATTCTTATATAACCAGCGGGTAAGTTTTATGTTTAAAAATGATATTTTCATGATAAAATAAATTTTTGAACATACTTACCCGCTGGTTATAATCCCACCCTCCTCCCCTCTAGAGACCAAGGGGCATGGAAGGTCTGAAGTGATTGAAATAGTTCGGCCTGTCTACCGCCAGGGTGCTAGTGTACACCTGGCATATCTGCGATTGCTACGAGTTTTTGAATTTCTGGCGGGGGTCTAGGGACTTTAGCCATTCTTATATAACCAGCGGGTAAGTATGTTCAAAAATTATTTTATAATGAAAATATCATTGTTCTGCAATTTTGGTATACCCATCATATATTTTTCAATATTAAACTTAGCCGGTGATCATATAAGCTGTCAGCTCTGCTGCCCGACAGAAAAACCTAAGGACAAAATACGCCAGCGATCGCTATACAGGTGGGGGTGTACATCAACAGCGCCATCTGTCGAGCAGGTACTCAAGTACTCTATGTAAACACAGAACCAATTTTCTCTCTGTCGTGCCACCGGCAAGACCTACTAAATACGCTGTTGCTTACTGGATTGATTTTCACAGATTTTGGTGAAGTACTCATTTCTAGTTATTAGCTTTCGCTTTGCAGAGGTTATCTTCAATACTTCCTTGCATTCTTTGATTGAATTTTGGATTATTTGTTGACGACTTGGATAGATTTTGAATTCCCCTTTTGACTAATTCAAGATGGCTGACCCTTCTCAAGTCCCTAAATACAGAAAGTGTAGTGCTAGGGACTGCTCAAGGCGTCTTCCGAAGGCCTCTATCGATCCGCACACCATTTGTTCCAATTGTCGGGGTAAAACCTGTCAATTGGAAGATCGATGTGAGGAATGCGTTGGGCTTTCGGAATTCGATTTTAACGAATTCCTGAAATATTCACGTAGGCTAGAGAGAGATAGAGTCAGGAGGAGTTCATCTTGCTCAGTTGATTTTTCCTCTCCCCATGCCCCACAACCTATTCCTTCCCCTGTAGTGGTTGCTCCTGATCCCCCTTCTAGCACTCAACAACCTTCGATGGCAGATATGATGCGTGCCATCCAGGCTCTGGGTGAGAGAGTCGAGTCATTGGCGAGTGACCGTAACCAACTCATGGCAGACGTCAGGGAGTTGAAGGGTAAGAGTGCAGTGGGTAGTGACCAAGTGAGTGGAAGTGTTGTGAAAAGTGTTAGTGTTGCGCTTGAGGGTGCGTCTGTTCGTGCCTGTCGTCCTCCCAGTCCGGGACCTCTTGCAAGCTCCCAAGCCCAGGGGAGAAGCAATGTCGTACGACCAAAGGGTTCGACAGGCTTTAATCAGCGGACAGACGTTCCCTCCGTGGTTTCGGACGTATCTTGCCAAGATCGCCCCACCCACAAGAAGACGAGAGAGCCCATTTATTCCTCGTCTGCGGAAGATGTTTCTAGGAAGAAACAATGGACCAAGGTCTCACGACCTCTCAAACGCAAGGTCCCTTCCGCGCAAGTCCAACGGCCCAGTTGTAGCCACTGGGTCAGTTCGGACTCGCTGCAGTCTTCCGATGACTGCACACCTCCTAAGAGAGGCAAAGCGGTACCGCAACAGGCAGTAACACCGTCTGTTGCCGCACCTGCTACTGTAGACCCTAAGTGGGCTTTGCTGCAGACCATGCAGACACAGTTGTCATCTTTAATGCAGGACTTTCGTGCGGAGAAGGTTGACGCTGCACTCGTTAGCCTACAACCAACCACGGTTGTGCGTCCAGTTGACGCTGAGGCTACCTTCTCCCGCACTCCAGCTGTGAGAGTCCCGCCACCCATGCGCACTGTACCCTGCCAGCCGCATGTTGACGTTCGCCGACGCACGGAACCCTCCGTTGACGTTCGTGAGTTACAACAACAACAACCTAAGTTGTTTTGTTTTGACGCGGTGCGTCAACCTCCGCAACACACTGTGGTTACCCCTACTCGCCCACAGCAGACTAGACAGTCGGGAGTAGACGCTTTGCGCCCCCGCGCAGCTATGGTTGTTGCCTGCTCTCAGACTGACCAACAGTTCCATGACGTTGCGTCCAGTGCAGTCACGCATGCACCCGTGCTGCCGGACTCAGCTGACCAGCCAATGCCTACTCCTTTGCCGCTTCCTCTTCAGCATTCAGACGATGGACTCTCTGATGATGACGACGCTGCACACCTTGACGACCCGCACACGGACATCGACGAACCCAAGACCACGCCTCCTTCCTTGGACTTTAGAAAAGTACTTGCACTGTTCAAGGATTTGTATCCCGACCAGTTTGTTTCTGCGGCCCCACGCTCACCTCCATCTGAGT
>NC_090731.1:131253003-131285503 GCF_036898095.1 Palaemon carinicauda
GAGTTTGCTTTAGGCACGCAGTCATCCGCGCCTGCCTTTACGAAGCTCGTCCTCGCCCGCTCGTCCAAGAGAGCTTTAAGGGTGTTGGGTGATTGGATGCAATCCAAAAAGCACTTGGGGAAGACAGCATTCTTGTTCCCCCCTGCGAAACTCGCTTCCAGATCGAGCGTCTGGTATGCCACGGGAGAAGTTCGCGGCTTGGGAGTTCCTGCCTCTGCCCAGGGCGACTTCTCAAGTCTAGTAGACTCTCCCCGCAGGCTGGCCATGAGACGCTCCAAGATTTGTTGGACTCCTTCAGATTTAGATCATCTGATGAAAGGAGTGTTCAGAGCATTCGAAGTGTTTAACTTTTTGGATTGGTGTTTGGGAGCGTTGAGCAGGAAGACCTCCCCGTCTGACAAGGAAACTTCCATGCTCATTATGTCCTGCATGGACAAGGCCATACGGGATGGTTCCAGTGAGCTTGCGGCTTCGTTCGTTTCCGGGGTCCTCAAGAAACGAGAAAACCTTTGCTCCTTCTTGTCAGCTGGAGTAACTCAATGTCAGAAGTCAGAACTTATGTTTGCTCCTCTCTCGAAGTGCCTTTTCCCAGAGGAGTTGATCAAGGAGATTGCTGCCTCCTTGATTAAAAAAGACACGGATGACCTAGTTGCGTCATCTGCACGCAAAGCCACCCCTTTGCCTTCCGTGTCTAGACCCAGGATGGATACTCCAGCGTCAAGATTCATTCCGCCCTTTCGTGGCAGAGCCTCCAGCAGAGGAGGTGCTCGTGCCGAAGGGAAACGTGGGAGCAAGAAGAAAGGTACCAAGTCCTTTAGAGGCAGAGTCTGACTGCCACCTTCTTCAGACAGCAGTGGGAGCCAGACTCAAGAACTACTGGCAGGCCTGGGAGAACAGGGGCGCAGATGCACAATCTGTGAAGTTGCTCAGAGAAGGGTACAAGATCCCATTCTTGCGCAAGCCCCCTCTAGCAACGACTCCCATCGACCTCTCTCCCAGGTACAGAGAGGAGGACAAGAGACTAGCTTTGAAGCAAGAGGTGTCTCTCTTACTAGAAAAGGGAGCGGTAGTCAAAGTCCGGGACCATCAATCCCCGGGCTTCTACAACCGTCTCTTCTTAGTGGTAAAGAAGACAGGAGGGTGGAGACCGGTGCTAGACGTCAGTGCTCTGAATGTCTTTGTCACCAAGCAGACGTTCGCCATGGAGACGACAAAGTCTGTTCTAGCAGCGGTCCGGAAGGAAGACTGGATGGTCTCTTTAGACCTCAAGGACGCTTACTTTCACGTCCCCATCCACCCAGATTCCCAACCTTTTCTAAGGTTCGTTTACGGGAAGGTTGTCTACCAATTTCAAGCCCTGTGCTTTGGCCTAAGCACGGCGCCTCTTGTCTTTACGAAACTGATGAGGAATATTGCCAAATTCCTGCATTTAGCAGACATCAGAGCCTCCCTCTATTTGGACGTCTGGCTTTTAAGAGCTCCGTCCAGTCGTCGCTGTCTGGAGAATCTAAAGTGGACTCTAGATCTGACCAAGGAATTGGGTCTCCTGGTCAATATGGAAAAGTCCCAACTGGTCCCATCCCAAACTATAGTGTACCTAGGGATGGAGATTCACAGTCAAGCTTTTCGGGCTTTTCCGTCGGCCCCCAGAATAAGTCAAGCCCAAGGATGCATCCAGAACATGCTAATGAAGGACCGATGTTCAGTCAGACAGTGGATGAGTCTGATAGGGACGCTTTCATCACTGGACCAGTTCATTGCGTTAGGGAGACTGCACCTCCGTCCCCTTCAATTTCACCTGGCTGTTCACTGGAGAAAGGACAAGACGCTAGAAGCGGTCTCGATCCCTATTTCCGAGAAGATGAAGTCATCACTGACCTGGTGGAAGCACAACATCAACCTCAGAGAGGGTCTGCCCCTGACTGTTCAGACCCCCAACCACGTTCTCTTCTCGGACGCATCGGACACGGGCTGGGGTGCGACGTTAGACGGTCGGGAATGCTCGGGCACCTGGAACTCGGAGCAAAGAGTGTTACATATCAACTGCAAGGAGCTACTGGCAGTTCATCTGGCCTTAAAAAGCTTCAAGTCCCTCCTTCTAGGCAAGGTGGTGGAGGTGAACTCCGACAACACCACGGCCTTGGCGTACATCTCCAAGCAAGGAGGGACCCATTCGATGAAGTTGTACGAGATCGCAAGGGACCTCCTCACCTGGTCAAGAGATCTAAACCTGTCTCTAGTAACGAGGTTCATTCAAGGCAACATGAATGTCATGGCGGACCGCCTCAGTCGGAAGGGTCAAATCATCCCAACAGAATGTACCCTTCACAAGAATGTATGCAAGAGACTTTGGGCCACATGGGGCCAACCTACCATAGATCTCTTTGCAACCTCAATGACCAAGAGACTTCCAAATTATTGCTCTCCGATCCCGGACCCAGCAGCAGTTCATATAGATGCCTTCCTACTGGATTGGTCCCATCTAGACCTTTATGCATTCCCCCCGTTCAAGATTGTCAACAAGGTACTGCAGAAGTTCGCCTCTCACGAAGGGACAAGGTTGACGTTGGTTGCTCCCCTCTGGCCCGCGAGAGAATGGTTCACCGAGGTACTGCAATGGCTGGTGGACGTTCCCAGAACTCTTCCACTAAGAGTGGACCTTCTACGTCAGCCACACGTAAAGAAGGTACACCCAAGCCTCCACGCTCTTCGTCTGACTGCCTTCAGACTATCGAAAGACTCTCGAGAGCTAGAGGCTTTTCGAAGGAGGCAGCCAGGGCGATTGCTAGAGCAAGGAGGACATCCACTCTTAGAGTCTACCAGTCGAAGTGGGAAGTCTTCCGAAGCTGGTGCAAGTCGGTATCAGTATTCTCAACCAGTACCTCTGTAACTCAAATAGCTGACTTCCTTTTATACCTGAGGAAGGAAAGATCTCTTTCAGCTCCCACGATCAAGGGTTACAGAAGCATGTTGGCAGCAGTCTTCCGTCACAGAGGCTTAGATCTTTCCAACAACAAAGATCTACAGGACCTCCTTAAGTCTTTTGAGACCTCGAAGGAGCGTCGTTTGGCCACACCAGGTTGGAATTTAGACGTGGTACTAAGATTCCTTATGTCAGAAAGGTTCGAGCCACTACAATCAGCCTCCTTTAAAGATCTCACTTTAAAGACTCTTTTCCTCGTCTGCTTAGCTACAGCTAAAAGAGTCAGTGAGATACACGCCTTCAGCAGGAACATCGGATTTTCATCTGAAACGGCTACATGTTCTTTGCAGCTTGGTTTTCTAGCCAAAAACGAACTACCTTCTCGTCCTTGGCCCAAATCGTTCGATATTCCAAGCCTTTCTAACTTGGTTGGAAATGAAATAGAAAGAGTCTTGTGCCCTGTTAGAGCTCTTAAGTTCTATTTGAAACGAACTAAACCTTTACGAGGACAGTCAGAAGCTTTATGGTGTGCTATTAAGAAACCTTCTTTACCTATGTCGAAGAATGCAGTTTCCTATTATATTAGACTGTTGATACGAGAAGCTCATTCCCATCTGAATGAGGAAGACCATGCTTTGCTGAAGGTAAGGACACATGAAGTTAGAGCTGTCGCAACTTCAGTGGCCTTCAAACAAAACAGATCTCTGCAGAGTATAATGGACGCAACCTATTGGAGAAGCAAGTCAGTGTTCGCGTCTTTTTATCTTAAAGATGTCCAGTCTCTTTACGAGAACTGCTACACCCTGGGACCATTCGTAGCAGCGAGTGCAGTAGTGGGTGAGGGCTCAACCACTACATTCCCCTAATTCCATAACCTTTTTTAATCTTTCTCTTGAAATGTTTTTTATTGTTGTTTTTGGGTTGTCCGGAAGGCTAAGAAGCCTTTCGCATCCTGGTTGATTTGGCGGGTGGTCAAATTCTTTTCTTGAGAAGCGCCTAGATTAGAGGTTTTGATGAGGTCCTTTAGTATGGGTTGCAACCCTTGATACTTCAGCTCCTAGGAGTCGCTCAGCATCCTATGAGGATCGCGAGGCTCAGTAAGGAAGACGTACTTAAAAAGGCAGAGTAATTGTTCAAGTTGACTTCCTTACCAGGTACTTATTTATTTTACGTTTGTTATTTTGAATAACTGCTAAAATGAAATACAAAATACTTAGCTCTTAATAATGTAAACAAGTAATGCTGGTCTCTACCCACCCCCCTGGGTGTGAATCAGCTTATATGATCACCGGCTAAGTTTAATATTGAAAAATGTTATTTTTATTAATAAAATAAATTTTTGAATATACTTACCCGGTGATCATATATTAAAGGACCCTCCCTTCCTCCCCAATAGAGACCCAGTGGACCGAGGAGAAAATTGGTTCTGTGTTTACATAGAGTACTTGAGTACCTGCTCGACAGATGGCGCTGTTGATGTACACCCCCACCTGTATAGCGATCGCTGGCGTATTTTGTCCTTAGGTTTTTCTGTCGGGCAGCAGAGCTGACAGCTTATATGATCACCGGGTAAGTATATTCAAAAATTTATTTTATTAATAAAAATAACATTTTACATTTTTACAGTGACATTTATTTGCATTTATTCCTCATTATTGAATATCATTTTCCTATATATCTCTCATAAATTTATCCAATCTGAATGCATGTAAAGTAGTGTAGAGCTGAGTTTATTATCATTGATATTTATTCATTACAGTAATTTTATCTTTTCTTTGGAGCAAAGAAGAGTGTTTTCCTTAAGACTGGGTTGGAGAATGAAATTAGTTTCTCTCTTTTGTTCCTGGTGGTTGATGATTGAAGCACATGTCTGAAAATGAGATAACTTTAATTTTATTTTTGTTATTATTTTGTTATTGTTAGTTGTTGTTATTATTTTTGGGGTTAATATGCTCTGTGTTCTCCAAGGACTTCCCTGTGAAAGGGTAGAATGGTGAATCCAATACGAAAAATACGGAGGAAATAAAGTGAAACCTCTAGATACAGTCAGACCTCATTAATCGCGGTTTCTTGCTTCCCCGGTTTCGTTTTTTCGTCGCCAAGGAAAAAATAAAGAATTCTTTATGATGATGGTTTACCCAACTATTTCTAATAGTTGGCAACAGCATTAGGACTGGCCAAGAACAATTGCAATACCTATTAAATAAAAAATTCTCTCTAAAAATTTCAATAAAACTCAAGCAAGGCCATGATTTCAAATAGCCCACACACCTTTACAACTGAGAGAGCGCTGCGCGCCACTTACCTATCTCTACACCCTGTTGGTCCTAGCTCTCTCAGTAGAGAGTGTATCTATTTACAGTGGTAATAACTTATAGCTAAATTTGAAATAAAACCAGATTTTGAATAAACTGGTGTTTCACTTAACTGTATAACAATAGTAATGCATGTAATATTCACATTTTAGTATCTTATTTATAATTGAAAACAGAGCGAATTATAATCTCATGCATTGTGCTAAGGTAAAGTTACCGAGTCGTAATATTCTCATTCTCTCTCTCTCTCTCTCTCTCTCTCTCTCTCTCTCTCTCTCTCTCTTCTCCTCTCGCTCTCTCTCTCTCTCTCTCTCATATCGAGTTTCCTTTCAGAAGCATTGTTGCATTCTAGAAAATTTATGTACTTTTGCTTTAAATTTCGGGTATATTTTATCAACCTAAGTATTTTGGGTGAAGAGAGAGGAGAGAGAGGATGCAGAGAGAGAGAGAGATGAGAGAGAGGAGAGAGAGAGAGAGAGAGAGGAGAGATGAGAGAGCAGAGAGAGAGAGAGAGAGAGATTTTATATAAATGATTTTAAGTTTTCTGGCATCCTGACATCAAATCAGATTTTATGATTTTAAGTTTTCTGGCATCCTGACATCAAATAAGATCTCTCTATCTCTCTCCTTCTCTCTCCTCTTCTCTCTGCTCTCTCCTCTCTCTCTCTCTCTCTCTCCTTCTGTGTGGTCACACGACACCCAAAATACTTAGGTTGATAAAATATACCCGAAATTTAAAGCAAAAGTACATAATTTTCTAGAATGCAACAATGCTTCTGAAAGGAAATCGAATGAGAGAGAGAGAGAGGAAGAGAGAGAGAGAGAGAGACGAGAGAGAGAGAGGAGAATATTACGACTCGGTAACTTTACCTTAGCACAATACTGTAATGTAACCGTACTGTGTCCAGTACGTAGTGTAGATGTGTGCAAATGTACTGCTCACTGTACATATGATTATAAACTATTGTAGAAACCAAATTAAAACAATATTAGGCAGTATATACTGTGCTAATTATCAGCTTGGGCCACCCCGCTCATGGTAAGGGGCATTAACTTTTTAGGTTAGGAGTTAGCCCACCCATAGTGTAGTATTTAATTCACAAAAATTGATTTCTGGGCTCCGACCCGTGCCGCCCAGTGAAATGCTCCCTTTTACATCATTTTCTAAGGTAAAAAACTGCTATGAATTTACCAGAGAAAATTTGTATAGGAATGCTAGGTTGAACCCAGCTTGCTCACCTTAATAAGGTGTCGGTATAATACTGGGGCGTGAATAAATCACAACCAGAGGTCTCGCACCATTTAGATATCTCCTGTCAATATCCCCGAACAGCGAGGCGCCGTTCAACATCCTACTACTACTAGCGATCCCACGCCAGTGACGTCACTCCTTTTTCATACACGCGCTATCCAAACATTTTTTTGCCTCGATGTGTGAATTTCGCTGGTTTACCTGGATTTACCTCAAGATGTCGGACTCTACCGTCACCCCATCTAAGTTAAGTACCAGATCTATGAGTTTTGAGATTTTGGAGGACTCATTGTAAAGCATTAAGAACGACGAGAGAGAAAGATAGGAGGAGGCCGAGCGCCATGAAAGACCCACGCGGGGTCGTGAAATATAAAACTGTCATAATATAAGCAAAAAAGGGCAAGGCCCCCTCCAAAATCTCAAAACTCATAGATCTGGTACTTAACTTAGATGGGGTGACGGTAGAGTCCGACATCTTGAGGTAAATCCAGGTAAACCAGCGAAAATTCACACACCGAGGCAAAAAATGTTTGGATAGCGCGGTGCTATGAAAAGAGGAGTGACGTCACTGGCGTGGGGATCGCTAGTAGTAGTAGGATGTTGAACGGCGCCTCGCTGTTCGGGGATATTGACAGGAGATATCTAAATGGTGCGAGACCTCTGGTTGTGATTTATTCACGCCCCAGTATTATACCGACACCTTATTAAGGTGAGCAAGCTGGGTTCAACCTAGCATTCCTATACAAATTTTTCTCTGGTAAATTCATAGCAGTTTTTACCTTAGAAATGATGTAAAAGGAGCATTTCACTGGGCGGCACGGGTCGGAGCCCAGAAATAGATTTTTCCTACGTCAAAATCCCTTTATCGTGCCTGTGTCTGTAACTTAACTATTGCGAATAATAAGGCTTGACTGTACCAACTGGAAATCCTTACCAGGTTGACCTAAAGGAAGATCTTTATGATTAACTTAAAGGAAAATCTTTAAGATTCTATCTTTAGAGAAGAAAACTACAGTTTTTACTCTATACAGTACTCCTGTTAGGACTCAAGATTGTGATAGGAAGATTAGGCTATGGAATATGGACCCTCTCTTCCCAAACTTAAGGAAGGGAGCAAGCCCTAACTAGTGACGGCCAGATGTCTGGCCATAAACTGGCACTTTTCCATTTTGTAAAGAATGATCGTCCCCAAAACCAGAATTTAGATTACTACCTTTCTCTAGAAAAAGACTATCACATCCAAGAAGCAGGTCTGCTCTTGTATCCATGTTACGAGTGGTGTTTAGCTTGAGAAGATTATGAGTCCATAGAAATCCCTGGTCAGAAGAAACTTGGCTTCCCATGTCCATGGGTAGGATGGGAACATGACACCTTGAGAATATACCCACTGGGAAGTCGATAATTGCCCTCCTGCCTTTTCGTATCCATCGTTTGAACAGGATTTCAGTATTTTCTTCCCAGTCTAGGAAGACTACAAGCCTCCCTAGAAAGGACAAGAATCACTTAAGGATAAGGACCTCAAGAGCTGTAAATTGCCTCTACCCCTGTCAGGTACGAAGAGGCCTAATCCAGAAATCCCCCCCCCCCCCCCCCCCCCCCCCCCGGGGAGTCAAGACATCACCAAGGAGAAGCAGTCATGACTACCTATGGGAATTAACCAGGTATGACCAGGAGAGCTATCCCCTCCATACCTCCTAACCAAGCTTGGCCTTAAATGCTTTTTCCTTTGATGAATCTTTTAACTGTGCCAGAATGCTTGTTAGCACTGTTTTCAACCAATACTATGGTAATGGCCAGTGTCCTCCTCCCTCACTTCCAAAATATATGACCAGGAGATACAAGGGAGTCAGATGGATATCTCAACTTATGAATAAAGAAGATTTCTCTTAGACCACTCCCAATGAGCTTGCTTGACTCGTCACTTAAAATCTTAACAAACATCTTCCCTGGGAAGAGTTAATCAACAAATGAGGACCTTCCAGGTCAAAGAAAACCTTTACTAGGCTGTTCTAGTATTGAGAGCATTCCAAGACCTTGTCACCTTGGCTAAGGACTGCTTGACAATTTTGAGAACAGTTCCTATACCTTTCATGAAGGTTCAGATCTAGTTAATATATCTTGAAGCAGATTCTGGTTTGAGATACAGTTTTAGAATTCTCTGCCTGAAAGAACTATCGACACCCTCATTACCAAGGCTTCTGGTGGGCGGAATGGTCTCATAGAATAATCTCCCCCCCCCTCTACTATTGAGTAGGGAAAAAAGGTTTTGCTTTATCTCCTGAGATTATCCTTGTGATCCCAGTCAGAAGGGTCTAAGTCAAGGATCTAACAACCCTTCACCTTAACTTTTATCCTCCAGCTAAGTAAACAAGCTGTCTCGAAGGGTTTCCTCCTGGAAACCCAACGCAGAAATGCTATATTTCCTTGGGTGATCATGTTCTTTTAGAATGAGAACCGGATCTGGGGATTTTTACTTGGACTTTTCTCGAGCTTACCTCTCAAAAGTCCAGGGATGGACAGAGCGCTCAACATCCCTGCACAGGGATACTAAGGATTTTCTCCTGTGAATACCCTCAGATTAGAAGCAAAGTTCTTCCTGAACATGGACACTGTGTTGGCTAAAGCAATAACATGACATCAGAAAGCTGCCACCTTGTCCCGTCTCTGGTTCTATGAGGAATCCAGATGCAGGCAAGAAAAGATCTCAGGTTAACTCTTTCATGATGTTGTCTCCCAAAGAGGTTCCTGATCTTATAAACAACTAGTTATTCTGTTCCATAGAGCTGTGCAATTTTCAATATTAATCTTACCCGATGATCATGTAGCTGTCAACTCTGTTGCCCGACAGAAATCTAAGGTCGGGATACGCCAGCGATCGCTATACAGGTGGGGGTGTACACAACAGCGCCATCTGTGAGCAGGTACTCAAGTACTTCTTGTCAACAAGAACTCAATTTTTCCTCTGTCGTGCCACAGGCAAGACCTACTAAATACGCCGTCCCTAACTGGATTTGTTTTCACAACGTTTTGGTGAAGTACACTATTCCAGTTTTGAGCTTTCGCTATACAGGGGTTTTATCTTCATTTCAAAACTTGAACTCGTTTTGGATAGATTTAATTATGGTGATGAAGAGAGTATGGACTCTCTTTCACTTTTAAATGGCCGACCCTTCCCTTAGACAGAAGTGTTGGTGACGAAGAGAGTATGGACTCTCTTTCACTTTTAAATGACCGACCCTTCCCTTAGACGGAAGTGTGTTTAGGTTTTTGGTAATTTTGCTTAACAAGTTATAGATCTTTTTATTTTATATCTCTCCGCCATTTATAGGCCTCTTCGATTAACTTTCCATTTTTTATAAACTTATAAAAATTAATTTTTATGTTTGTTTATATGCGACCTTTCCTAATAGTAGGCGGTCCTTACTTGGAACCGAAGTTAATTAACATTGAGCCCGTCATATCGTATTTCCTTTTAAGAATTTATACTTTTTTAATTTTAATGTTTTTGAAAGAATTTCTTTGATAGTCTCGTACTGTTTTCAAAGATGAACTAACGTTTAGTTTAGTCTCCGCAGTTGTTGACGTTCAGAACGTTCAACATGCGCTCTATCGTTACGATAGAGAGAGAGTATTTCACGGTTTCACGTTGCAGTAAGAGTAAACCGATTCTAGCGTTTCGTTCATTCTTTCTTAGCTTAAATGGTTTTAATTCTAATAAAGGAACTTTTTATTTGGGAAACCTTTCAGTTTTTTTCCTTTAACAAATAATATGTTTTAACGATATATATTTGGGCTCATCTCTCAGGTTCTAAGTCAAGAGAGAGAGAGAGAGATAGAGACGGAGGGAGAGAGAGGAGAATAAACGTTTCGTTCAAGCGGGTAACGTTGTTCTCGTTTTTTACTCTTCTCCCTAGTCGCTATAGGGGAAGAAGGTAAAACTTTTCTAGAGTTTTATTCTTGTTCCCAGGCTTTATGCGGTGAGAGATTTTAAACGTAGTTTATTTGATCTAGTGTTTAGTCTCTTTTCCAGCCACTGAATTCTTTATCTTTCATTATGTTTTTCTGTTGCATTGTAAAACTGTTTTCGCAATTACTACCTTTTAATGAAGGATAGGATTGCGTGTTTCAGGTACAAATCACTTAAAGTTTCGAGTTCAGTGAAATAAGTGCAAACAGAAAATCAAAAGTGATAAAGTGATATGCGCAAAGTGTTACAGAGTTGCGTTCGAGGGTTCGTCTGTTCGTGCCAGTTGTTCACCTAGTCCGATACCTCTTACAAGCTCCCAAGCCCAGGGGAGAAGTAATGTCGAAGGACTTATGGGTTCCACAGGCCTTGATCGACGAACAGACGTTTCCCTCCGTGGTTTCGGGTGTATCTACACACGTTGCCGACGTGATCGCCCCACCCACATAAAGACGAGAGAGCCCATTTATTCCTCGTCTGCGGAAGAGGTTTCTCGCAGAAACCATGGACCAAATCTTGCAGCTTTTAAGTGCAAGTCGGTCCCTTCCGCGCAAGTCCAACGGCCTAGGTGTAGCCACTGGGTCAGTTCGGACTCGCTGCAGTCTTCGACGACTGCACACCTTCCGAGAGAGGCAAGGTGGTACCGCAACAGGCAGTAACTCCGTCTGTTGCCGCACCAGCTGTTTTAGACCCTCAGTCACAACGGACAGTAGCTCCGTTTGTTGCCGTCTTTTATAGACCCTAGTGGTCCATGCTGCAGATATGCAGTCTCAGCTTGCTTCCTTCATGCAGGAGTATCGTGCTGATTAGGTTGACACTGCACCTGTTAACCTACAACCTGCCACGGTTGTGCGTTCAGCAGATACTGCGGCTGCCTGCTCCCACACTCCACCTGTGAGAGCTCCCCCACCGATGCGCAGTCGACCCTGCCAGACGCATGTTCATGCTGCACCCTCCGTTGACATGTGTGAGCTTCCGCATCAGCAGTGGGAAGGTGCTGTCAAGCTGCCGTGTTTTGCCACAATGCGGCATGCTCCGCAACCCACGGCAGTCCCTCCCACGCACCAGCACTCCGCTTTTGTTGTTGCCAGCTCCCACACTCCGACTGCGGAGAAGGTTGACGATGCTCCCGTTGGCCTACAGCCTGCCACGATTGTGTGCCCGGCATGGCTGCCTGCTCCCACACTCTTGTTGTGAGAGCTCCTCCACCCATGCGCAGTCGACCCTGCCAGACGCATGCTGACTCCCACAGACACACGGAGCTCTCCGTTGCCGTGCGTGAGCTACCACAAGCTGCCGTGTTTTGACACGGTGTGTCAGCCTCAGCAACACACTGTGGTTACCGCCACTCGCCCGCAGCAAACTAGTCAGTCAGGAGTTGAGGCTTCCCCACACAGCTTTGGTTGTTGCCAACTCACAGACTGTCTAACAGTTACATGACATTGCCTTCTGGTGTGCTACTAATACACCAGTGCTGTATGTCCTCACGCACCTGTTGGGGTTGACAGTTCAGTTTTTGACAGTTCACAGACTGTCAAGCAGTTTCATAACGTTGCCTTCTGGTCTGCTGCTTATGCACCAGTGAAACCCTCACTGAGATAACCTAGCTTTTCTCGGACATGGTTCCTGTAGATGAGAAAGTGCTGTTCTCCCTCCTTCTGATATTCCCTTGAGGACTCTGTCATTTGGAGAGGAGCCTTAAGCTGCTTAGCCTCCTATGGACTTTAACCCTGGATAGGTACGCTCCTCGGACACCCCTTTAAGGGTATACTCGGACGCGAACGACCCCGACGCCAAAAAAAATTCTTGAAAAATCAGTTTTTGCAGTAACCTCCTTTTTTTCTTTTGCCAAAAAAAACTTCAATGAATGCTTAAAACAACTGTAAAGATAAATACTACTCATCTGCAGAAAAACTATTTATTATAAATATTTTAAAAAATTAAGTAGAAAAAAAAAAGACCTGACATAAAAATTCATAAAAAAAAAGTTTATACATATATACACAAATCCTTTTAGGAATTGATTCTTGAATGTTCAGGACACATCTTGATGTATTTTGGATGAAGTCAGACCCATGGAGGTGAAGATCTGAAATGAGAAAAAAAGAGTAACTTTTTTTGGCCAAAAAAATTTGTCCAAATTTCATGAATTTTTTTGGGTACCCAAATGAAATAGGAAGTTGCTAATTTTTTTAGGGAATAAACATATGTTATCCTAAAATAGAAATATGTAAAAAAATCTTCATTATTTTGTAAATTACATTTATATCAGGGGCCATATCTAAAGGTAATTTTTTGAGTACTTAGAAATTTCGTAAAAAAATACATATATTTAATATATATGATATTTATGCAGGTAAAAATATACCAAAATATCACAAATTCTATAGGAAACAAGAATATATATAGATAGGGCAGCTTACGCTTCGGATATGTCCACAAAATGGCCGCCAACCACACTGACTCAGACTCCCTAATCTGCCACTTGAAATGTAGGAAGGGTATGTCAATTTCAAGGTGTTATTTACTAATCTAATTATTATTGGATATGCATAAAAATTGTATGGTGGGTTGCTGGATAATTGTCGATTATTTTACGACTATAAAATTGAAATTCTGACCCAAAAAATTTTTTTGAAGGGAAATAAAATCGAAAAAAAAAAAAATGTAAAACAATATAATATTTTAGCTAAAAAAATTTGATGATATTCAATCAAAAAAAAAAGTAAACAAAATTTTCCGACAAATAAACATCTAGAGGAATCATTACTCTGTGATAGTTCCTTAGTACGTAGTAATTTTGAAAGAATTGGGAAAAAACGAAAAAATGGCAATCACCGGAAAATCGAACACATACCTATATATACGCCATATCTGGCTAAAAAAAAGATAGGCATGGGTAGCCAGATCATCTAGAAACACTTTCCAACACTATAAAAATATAAGTTTTGCGACACTACTTGCCAATTCCTTACGGTAACATGACTAAGCGAAAAAATGCAAAACAAATAAAAAGGGGCACTCGCGGAAAAATGGCTAACATTCTAATATACGGCATTTCAGAAAAAGAAAATTCAGCCACGTGCTAGGCAAACCATCAAGGCACATTTTCCGACAAATAAACATCTAAATGAATCATTACTCTGTGATAGTTCCTTAGTACGTAGTAATTTTGAAAGAAATGGGAAAAAACGAAAAAATGGCAATCACAGGAAAATCGAACACAAACCTATATATACGCCATATCTGGCTAAAAAAAAAAAGATAGGCATGGGTAGCCAGATCATCTAGAAACACTTTCCAACACTATAAAATTATAAGTTTTGCGACACTACTTGCCAATTCCTTACGGTAACATGACTAAGCAAAAAAATGCAAAACGAATAAAAAGGGGCACTCGTGGAAAAATGGCCATTCTAATATACGGCATTTCAGAAAAAAAAAATTTCAGCCACGTGCTAGGCAAACCATCAAGGCACATTTTCCGACAAATAAACATATAAATGAATCATTACTCTGTGATAGTTCCTTAGTACGTAGTAATTTTGAAAGAAATGGGAAAAAACAAAAAAATGGCAATCACAGGAAAATCGAACACATACTTATATATACGCCATATCTGGCTAAAAAAAAAATAGGCATGGGTAGCCAGATCATCTAGAAACACTTTCCAACACTATAAAAATATAAGTTTTGCGACACTACTTGCCAATTCCTTACGGTAACATGACTAAGCAAAAAAATGCAAAACAAATAAAAAGGGCCACTCGCGGAAAAACGCCCAACATTCTAATATACGGCATCTCAGATAAAAAAAAAGACATGCACGTGTTAGCCCAACCATCAAGGCACACTTTCTAACACATAAAAATGAAAAAAAAATGAATAATATACGGCAATTCCTTACTACGTAGTAATTTTTACAAATATTGAAAAAAAACAGAAATTGGTAACCGCAGTTAAATACCCAATATACCAATAACTACGTCGTATCTGACAAAAACAAAGTCATGCATGGGTAGCCAGATCATCTAGACACACTTTCCAACACTAAACAAGCAAAAGTTTTACGACACTATTTGGCAATATCTTACGGAAAAATGACTTGGCAAAAAAATGAAAAAAAATGAAAAAGGGGCAATCGCGGTAAAATGGTCCTCGTGGTAATGAACGACATTTTAACTAAAAAAAAAATCATGCACATGGTAGCCAAACAATCCACCAAGACTTTCCACAACTGATAACCTATACAAGTTGCACCATTCTACGACAATTTCATAATACGTAATAACTTTGATAATTATGCAAACTACCTTAGAAGGGTAAACTCGGTCGCGCTCGACCCCGACGCGTCTCAGAAATCGGGGAAGGAATACAGCTACAGCAATGAACATCTGGACACTACTAGAGAGTGTAGGGGAGACACCTCCTGCAGGTCGATCACCCACAAATTCAGTCACGTGAGAAAAACCTGTTTTTTTTTTACGCTCGGGGTCGCGAACGACCCATCGTACCTATCCAGGGTTAATTAAAGCATAACATGCTTCCAGGGAGGGTAAATGGTTCCGCTTCAGTCGCTAACCCCGTCTGTTGCCACACCTGCTCCCATAGACCTTGGGCTTTGTTGCAAGACATGCAGTCCAAGCTTAGTCCTTGATAGAGGATTTTTTACGGAGAAGAACCTTCTTGCCAACAACCTTCCTACCGGTTGGTTGTACGCCCTGTTGACGCTGAGGTATCCTACTCACGTCCGCCAGTTGAGATGGTTCCTCCACCGGTGCGACCCAGTGTGGGTTGCCAGTCGCACGTTGACGTTAAGCTACTCTCGGAGGTGGTTGTGGACGTTCAGTGTGTCACTGGGAAGACGTTCAACAACCAGCAGAGGTGACTTGTTGTGACGCAGTGCGGCAACCTCAGCAACCCGATAAGGGGTTGTCTGCACTACCCAGACAGTCTAGACAGTTTTGGGTTGTCGCTGTACTTCCTCGCATCCCCATGGTTGACAGTTCACAGACTGTGCAGCAGTACCATGATCTTGTGTCCGGCTCCGTCACGCATCCACCAGTGCGACCGGATTCAGCGAGTCAGACGTTGCCCACTCCGTTGCCGTTTCCTCATCAGTTTCGGATCAGGAACCCTCTGATGAGGACATGGCTGAACAAGACGATCAACCCCCAGCCCTGCTATCCATCCAGAAGATGCTGAAGAAGGAACACGGCCCTGTCAGGCTGTGGATGAGTCTGGTTAGGACACTGTCATCCGTGGTTCAATTGGTGTCACTTGGAAGACTACACCTCCGTCCTCTTCGGTTTCATCTAGCTCTTCACTGGAAAAGGACAAGACGCTAGAAGCGGTCTCGATCCCGGTTTCCGGAAGATAAGTCTGGTCTGACTTGATGAAAGGACTTTATCAACCTTTTATAGGGTCTTCCCCTGACTGTTCAGTCTCCCAACCACGTTCTCTTCTCAGACGCATCGGACGTAGGCTGGGGTGCGACCTTAGGCGGTAGGGAATGCTCGGGATTATGGAACTCGAGTCAAAGGACAATGCATTTTGACTGCAAGAAGCTTCTGGCAGTACGTCTGACCTGGAAAAGCTTCAGGTCTCTCCTTCAAGGCAAAGTAGTGGAGGTGAACACGGACAACTCCCTGCTTTGATGTTCATCTCCTAGCAAGGAGGGACCTACTCTCTGACATGGTGCGAGTTCGCAAGTGACCTCCTCTCCTGTTCAACAGGTCTAGACTTTTCACTAGTAACAAGTTTCTTCCAAGGCAACTTGAATGTCTTAGCAGATTGTCTCAGTAGGAAGGGACAATAATTCCGACATATTGGACCCTCCACAAAGATGTATGCAAGAGACTTTGGGTCACCTGGGGCCAGCCAACCATAGATCTCTTCGCAACCTCGATGTCCAAGAGGCTCTCAATACTTTGCTCACCTATCCCGGACCCAGCAGTGGTTCTTTTAGATGCCTTTCTACTAGATTAGTTTCATCTAGATCTATATGCATTCCCTCCGTTCTAGATTGTCAACAAGGTACTGCAGAAGTTCGCCTCTCACGATGGGACAAAGTTGACACTAGTTGCTTCCCTCTGGCCCGCGAGAGAATAACTTACCGAGGTACTTCGATGGCTAGTAGACGTTCCCAGAACTCTTCCCCTAAGGGTGGACCTGCTACGTCTGCCACGCGTAAGAAGGTACTCCAAGGCCTCCACGCTCTTCGTCTCACTGCCTTCAGAGTATCGAAAGACTCTCGAGAACTAGAGGTTTTTCGAAGGAGGCAACCAGAGCGATTGTTAGAGCAAGGAGAACATCCACCCTTAGAGTCTACCAATCGAAGTGGGAAATCTTCCGAAACTGGTGCAAGTCAGTATCCGTATCCTCGACCAGTACCTCTGTAACTCAAATAGCTGACTTCCTCTTATATCTGAGGAAAGAGCGATCTCTTTCAGCTCCCACTTTCAAGGGTTACAGAAGCATGTTGGCATCAGTCTTCCGTCACAGAGGCTTAGATCTTTCCAACAATAAAGATCTACAGGACCTCCTTAAGTCTTTTGAGACCACGAAGGAGCGTCGTTTGGTTACACCTGGTTGGAATTTAGACGTGGTTCTAAGATTCCTTATGTTAGACAGGTTCGAACCACTTCAATCAGCCTCCCTGAAAGATCTCACCTTTAAGACTCTTTTCCTGATATGCTTAACCACAGCTAAAAGAGTCAGTGAGATTCATGCCTTCAGCAAGAACATCGGATTTTCATCCGAAACGGCTACATGTTCTACATCTTGGTTTTCTAGCCAAACACGAGCTGCCTTCTCGGCCTTGACCAATATCGTTCGATATTCCAAACTTATCGTATGGTTGGAAATGAACTAGAAAGAGTATTATGTCCTGTAAGAGCTCTTAAGTTCCATTTTAAAAACCTTTACGAGGCCCGTCTGAAGCTTTATGGTGTTCAGTTAAGAATTCATCTTTGCCTATGTCAGAGAATTCTTTATCCTATTATTTTCAGACTGTTAATACGAGAAGCTCATTCCCTTCTGAATGAGGAAGACCAAGCTTGGCTGAAGGTAAGGACACACGAAGTTAGAGCTGTCACAACTTCCGTGACCTTTAAACAAAATAGATCTCTGCAAAATATATTCGACGCAACCTTTTGGAAAAGCTAATCAGTGTTCGCGTCTTTTATCTTAAGAATGTCCAGTCTCTTTACGAGAACTGCTACACTCTGGGACCATTCGTAGCAACGAGTGCAGTAGTGGTGGGGGCTCCACCACTACAATTCCCTAATTCCAGAACCTTTTTAATCTTTCTCTTGAAATATTTTTGGGTTGTCCGGAAGGCTAAGAAGCCTTCCGCATCCTGGTTGATTTGGCGGGTGGTCAAATTCTTTCTTGAGAAGCGCCTAGATTAGAGGTTGTGATGAGGTCCTTTAGTATGGGTTGCAGCCCTTCATACTTCAGCACCTAGGAGTCGCTCAGCATCCTAGGAGGATCGCTAGGCTCAGTAAGGAAGACGTACTTAAAAAGGCAGAGTAATGGTTCAAGTCGACTTCCTTACCAGGTACTTATTTATTTTATGTTTTTTATTTTGAATAACTGCTAAAATGAGATACGGGATACTTAGCTTCTAATGTTAACATGTATGCTGGTCTCCACCCACCACCCTGGGTGTGAATCAGCTACATGATCATCGGGTAAGATTAATATTGAAAAATGTTATTTTCCTTAGTAAAATAAATTTTTGAATATACTTACCCGATGATCATGAATTTAAGGACCCTCCCTTCCTCCCCATAGAGAACCAGTGGACCGAGGAGAAAATTGAGTTCTTGTTGACAAGAAGTACTTGAGTACCTGCTCACAGATGGCGCTGTTGTGTACACCCCCACCTGTATAGCGATCGCTGGCGTATCCCGACCTTAGATTTCTGTCGGGCAACAGAGTTGACAGCTACATGATCATCGGGTAAGTATATTCAAAAATTTATTTTACTAAGGAAAATAAAATTTTTCTGATAGAACAAATAGCTGGGACATATTCTCCCCCCTTTTTTTTTCAAGAGCTTTGGCCACTCCAGAAGAAGATAGTCAGTGACACTTCCTTTCATTAAGTATAAAGAATATCAGGAGAACCTATGCATTTTCAAGGGAAGCATCGCTAGGAACCCCCCTCGAGCTTATGATCTAGACGGGCTTGTCACAACCTTAGCGTTCAGCAAAACCACTCAATTTTTCTAGTCTCCAAAACCACGTTTTTTGTGAGCTTTTGAACACTGATGGAATGTATTCGGGAGCACTATCATATTTGATAGAGAGAAACTATCTTAAGAGCTTGTTTATCTCAGGGGAAGCATTGCTAGGGAACCCCCATAGAGCATGTGTTACTTGTGAGTTTTCCACAACCTCAGCGTTCCACAAACCACTTGATTACACTATCTAGTCTCCAAAACCACATTGTTTGTGAGCTTTTGAACACTGTGATTGAATGTATTCAGGAGCACTGACTCTTTTTGATAGAAACTATCATATGAATCTGTTTATCCTCAGGGGAAGCGTTGGTAGGGTCCCCCTTGAGCATGTTGTACATGTGGGTCTGCCACAACCTCAGCATTGTAGTGGTTTGCCAACTGTGGCTAGATGTAGCATGCAGACTGCCTAGTGTTCGAATGCCAACCACACTCCGTTTCGCTACACAAAAAGAAACAGTGGAATACCTAGAAATCTGGGTAAAAGGTAAACAATCCAGGATGAACTGGGCACGGGGCACCACCCCTTGATATTATACTGGGCAAGGGGACCCAGCTAGAACCTTACTTCCCTATTATCTTCTCTTGCCTTGAGCTTGCTAAATAAACACGTAGTAAGACCATTGATTTATTTCTGGGAAAATCAGCAGAAATAATAAATAGCTTGAATCTCGAGTTAGAAGATAGCAGATAAGACAAAAAATATTATTGGTGGCTTAGAAGGGGACACAGTGGTGTAGTGGAAAGAAACTCTGTTTACAAAATACATGAAAAAATATTTATTTTGAGAAAGAGAAAAAATGGATACATTTATGAGAAAATCCAGGTCTTCAATATTGAATGAACTTAGACCAGTAATAACTAGAGTAAATATGAAGAGGAAAAAAATTGACAAAAAACTATTCACCCACACCTTGGGCACTTCCTTACTAATAATGCACTGCACTCAACACCAGGAATGATTTAATGATGAAAACTTACAGTATATGAAAATGTAAGCTACTGCATGGTATTAAAGTGCAGTTACAACTGGTTATCCTATAATAGAATAAACAATGTGGAGGATTCTGAATGCTGCTTGTAACGGGGCTGCGGGCCAAAGAACAAGAAGCATCTGTTTAATTAAAAATCATTACTTTTCATTTCAGCAAGAACTTGTCTAAGGAATTATCTACTCCTTCTCTGTAGTCCTCTTTATCCTAAACTTGTTGTTTATTCTCTCTCTCCTTTTTTGGCTGATGTTACAACATCTTGCTGCTGTTTAATTGACGGCTCCATGGTGTCGTCTTCAGTTGACGAGCACCGTCGTTTCCTTTCTCCACTAATTTGCACTGTGGCACAAGCACTGTCAAGTCAATTTTCATTGTGTATTTTTTATAATTGTGTTAATAGTTTAACAGTGTATAGTTTGATAGGGATTTGAGAATCATAAAATTTCATGTAAATATATTCATCCTATTTTACTGTGTACAGTTTCACCAAAAAACACTATTCCAAAGGAACTTCTAAAAAACTCCATGATCTACATAAAGAGGGTCTGGTTTAATATGAATTTAGTGTAATTACTAAAACATTAATTGTTTTGGTGATTATTGTAAACTTCTATTATGTCAATATTTTTTTGGTGAAGTACAGTATTTGGAAATTTATTGGCAAATTATTACTGATCAACATTCCCAGAGTCTTATGTAGGCTAGGCTTAGGTTGAAATATGCTCTCACTTTACAATATTTTCATCTGATATTGGGGCTATGAGAACAGAACCCCATCTTAGAAAGCCAAGTTACTTTTGAAAAATGTAATTTATCTCCATTTTATATTTGAATTTGAATATAAAACATACATTTAAAGACTTTTCAAGAATCTTCTCACAGTTATCTACAATAGAAATGGTAGAACGTTTTGTAAAATATCTTTTTATGAATAATGTATCCTTTAACTTCTTTATGTATGAAATATTTGCCTTTCCACCCATCATGCAGAAACAAAATAAATGCCCATGAGCGCCGTATGTGTCGTCTTTGTTAATTTTTAGTGGTTTGGTCATAGTTATTAAGGTTTCGTATTTATATACTGTATTTTGATTTCATGTGAGAATTATCCTTTAGATAGATGTATTTTATAACAACAGCATACTTTATTCTCCATTTAGGTATGCAACTTTCTACACAAACTTCCCAGTATTTTCTCTTGTCTTGGACCGTGATGTTTCTCCAAATATTGCCCTTACATATCCTGAACTGTACAAGGATCTCACTAAAGGAAGATCACTTTCATATAAAACATTTTTCATATGGGTGTTGATAAGTATATATCAAGGTAATGTACTTTTTTGTGCTTGATTTGTTTAGACTATACTCTTAGGGAGAAACATGGTTAGTTTAGAATGCATTACATATTATTGAAGATTATTGATATTTAGGATTTGATTTTGATACTTAGAAACCCAGATGTTAATCACATTTTTCTATATTTAGCTTGCTTTTGTTAGATATAAATTTTTATACTAGTTGGCCATATATTTGTTTTGTTTATTTGAAAAAACTTATTTATTTTCAGGTGGAGTTCTTATGTATGGGGCTATGTTGCTCTTTGAAGATGAGCTCATACATGTTGTAAGCATCAGCTTTACTTCTTTGATTTTAACTGAGCTTCTCATGGTGGGCCTTACTGTACGAACATGGCATCCTTTAATGATAGTGGCTCATTTTCTTTCGCTTGGGTTCTATGCCTTGTCCATAATTTTCATGCATTATTTCGGTAAGTGAATATGAATTTCATTTTTGAAAATGTCACGTTCCTTTAGAAATTGTATCTTATTGTTATAAAAAACAGTCACTGTAATTAGATTCAATTCTGGAACAGTTGCAGTTATGATTTAGTATTACAGTATTGTTATTGTTGTTATAGAAAAACTTAGTTAATTTGATTCAATTCTTGAACAGTTGCTTTAAAATCACCCCAAAACTATTATGAAGTGGTTCATATACCAAAATTAAAGGAACTTATTTCCAAAAGATGGAATTTTGATGATAAAACTTGTTACTGTATTTTTATACTCACTTGATGTTTACATTACTTCTGTCTCCAAAAGTTTGGTATGTCAACTTTAAAAGAAATGAAAAAATTACTGTTTTTCTTTGCTTCCAAAATACTTATGCCTCTAGTAAAGTAATGAGACTAAGCAGTGTCTACCGACATTAACATTCTGTGCATGTCGTATTGCCATCTTCAGCCTCAAAGTAGAAAAAATTCCCTCTCCTCTTGATGCTAATAGTCAGTGGGGAGAGGAGGGTGAACATGTATATGGAAATAAGAAATATTTCATTTCTAAATTCCATTTATTTCTATGAACCTTCTGTGGCTCCACTCCAACCAAAGAAGGAAAGAGATAGAGCATTCAGTTTTCTTAATCAATAAAAGAATATCCTAGATTTGCATGTAGTCTAAGATTTTAGGTAACTCTAAACTACAAATTAACATTTCTTGATACTTCATCAACTAATTGCGTATTTATATAACAAAAATAAAATTACTGTGAAACTACACATAATCTTAAGAAAAAATTATTCATTTGGTGTTCCCGTCCAGCAGGAAGTTCCTCAGGTTCAAGTGGGGAGAAGAGACCTTCCAGTTCCACACCCTCTGCTTTGGCCCGTCGACCGCACCTCAGGTCTTCACCAGAGTCTTTTCTGTGGTCTCGTAGTGGACCCACAAGAGAGGGATGAGATTACTGAGGTATCTAGTCAACTGGTTACTCCTCTTGGAGTCCAGAGAGGAATTGTCAGAGCATAGGGATGAATTAATGGCTTTCTGCAAGGAACTGGGGTAGTGTTTAATTGGGAGAAGTTGCAGCCCTCCCCAACCACAAGGACAGTGTACCTGGGCATGGAAATATGCTCCCTGCAAGCCAGAGCCTTTCTGATGAAGGAGAGGATCAGGAATCTAGAGGAGTTGGTGAAGCCTCTCATCAGGGGAGAACTGGCATTGTTAAAGGAGTGGCAGAGGCTGGTAGGACACTGGAGAAGCTCATTCCCAGGGGAAGGATGATACTACATCAGGCCCAGTGGCACCTGAAAGAAGCACAGGCCCTAGCAATCCAGTGTCCGTCAGCAAAGCATTCCCCGTCCTAGTCAACCAAGGAGGCACTCCAGTGGTGGTTGGACCCAAGGAGCATCCAAGGGGGGGTTTCACTGCTGGATCCTCCTCCGTAAGTTCTGCTGTTCACGGATGGGGAGCCCACCTGCTGGAAAAACAGCCGAAGATCGAGCAGGCCCTCCACATAAATGAGCTTGAACTTTTGGCAGTTCAGAAGGTTCTCATCATCATGGGAAGCTTGTTAGTGGGAAGAAGGGTGGCCTTGAAGAGCTACAATGCCATCATCGTCGCCTACATCAAGAAACGGGTGGCCTGCGCTCCCGCCAGATCCATGACCTGGCGGTGAAAATCCTGTTTTATGCCAAGGACAGTGCCATCTCTCTAATAGCCAGGTACATCCTGGGAAAGTGGAATATCATCACAGGTGTCAAGTGTTGCCGGCAGAATGGTCCCTTCATCTGGAAGTGGCAAGGGCAGTGATAGAGAAGTGGGGTTCGCTCTGCTTAGACCTCTTTGCATCAAGGCTGAACGCAAAGCTGCCGGTCTTCTATTTCCTATTGCCAGACCGAGCAGCAGCTCTGGAAGATGTGTTTGAACACCCGTGGGATGGTCTCGACGTGTACACCTTCCCTTCATTCACCCTACTGCGGCAGACCTTAAACCATCCTCGGGGGCGAAGCAGGCAAAGATGACTCTGGTAGCCACGTGGTGGCCCGAAAAAGAGTAGTTTACAGACTTGAGGGCCTTGGCAGTGGAACCTCCTTGGCCCCTGCCTCTGCAACATGACCTGCTAAGACAGCCTCACTTCCAGAAGTTCCACGGTGGCCTCCAAAACCTCTCCCTTTACGCCTGGAGACTATCCAGAGTTTGCTAAGGAGGGAGTGGTACTCCAAGAGGACAGCCGTCCAGATGACCTCGAAGCTCGGACAATCCTCGAGAGCCATATATCAAGCGAGATGGGCGACCTTTAGAAAATGGTGCAACAAGGAGGGGATTCAGCCTCTCAAGGCCTCAATTCCAGTGCACCTACGACTCAATCGGGGCATGCCAGTCTCAAGGATTTCCAAACAGCCCTGGGCCAGGTATTCCTCCTCAAGGGCTTGAACCTCCAAGCACCTCTCGATGCTGGTAAAAGGGTTCGAGTCCTGCTCCCCCAGGACTCAAAAGGCTCCCACGTGGGACATCGTCAAAGTCCTCAACACCCTGAAGAAGCTTCCATTTGAACCTCTTAAGGCAAATTATAGACAGGGAGCTTACCCTGAAGACTGTGTTCCTCCTTGCCCTGGCCTTGGCCAAGAAGGTAGGCAAACTCCTCAGGCTCTCAGCAGACTCACTGGTGGAAGGAATTGATCTTCAAATTCATTCCCTTCTTCTTAGCAAAGACACAGAATCCAGCGGTATATGACCCCCCAGTTCAATGAGTTCGCCATGCCCGCTGTTCCCAGGACAGATGACCCAGAAGACCTTCTCTTGTGCCTGGTTAGGGCGGTGCGGAAAGATTTCTCGAGGACCTCCGCCCTCTGACCAGCTATCGGGAGACTGTTCGTAACCACAGGTAGAGTGAAGAAGGCAGTCTCGAAGACCACGATCTCCTTTTGGCTCTGGAAGACAATCTGAAGGGCGTACCTGATGACGAAGAGCGAAGCCTCCCCCAGGTCTGCCAAGCCTCATGACATCCTGGACATCAGCGCTTCTTTTGCCTTTGAGAGAAACATGGCAGTCGGCCAAGTGCTGAGGGCAGGTGTATGGAAAAGACAATCAACTTTCATGGCCCACTACCTTAAGGACTGCTTCTTCAAGTCCCTGGAGGGCTTTAAGCTCGGTTCCGTCGCAGTCGCCCTCCAGAGGATCTAAGGGTGGCCACACTCGGCACAGTCCAGACGGAACGGCGAGGGGTAGAGCATCTCAAACCCATACCCCCCTCTGCCTACCTTGAAAGGATCCTGAAAGGAAGATGATGTTCCCTGGGTGAGTGTTACCCAACTAACCTACGTTCCTTAATACCTTATAGCACTTATCCCTGACAGGGCTTGCCCCCCTTAGCGGCTCTCTCATCTCTTTTACGGGCGTCTATTTTCCCACCTCCTAATTCTGAGGCTCCAAATTTTATTGGGCCGTGGTAAGGATTTCTATAAAACAAATGACAATTTCTAAGAAAATTATATTTTTCCTAACATACTTACCATGGCCCAATAATGAAATTCCCCCCTCCCCCTTCCTTCCCTGGCTATAATATATTTTTCTTGGGACCAGGGTAGAATGGTGGATTGCGACCTGGGAAGGTCGCTTGAAGCATCCCTCTAGGACATGCTGGGTAAAACAAGAGTCAGGTTCGCACAGGTGAGGAGGCTGTTTGGGAATCAGGCCTGTTGAGGTATGGGGGAACCTCTGGTTGAAGAGCCGACTCTCAAGGGCTCCTAATTTTATTGGGCCATGGTAAGCATGTTAGGGAAAAATGCAATTTTCTTAGAAATTGGAATGCATATATGTATATATATGGTATATGTATGTTTGTGTGTATATATATATATATATATATATACATACATACCAAGGCACTTCCCCCAATTTTGGGGGTAGCCGACATCAAACAAATGAAACAGAAAAGGGGACCTCTCCTCTCTACGTTCCTCCCAGCCTGACAATGGACTCAACTGAGTTTGGCTGGTACTGATAGGGGTGCCACGGCCCATATATATATATATATATATAGATATATATATATAGATATATATATATATATATATATGTATATGTATATATATATACTGTATATATATATATATATATACATATATATATATATATATATATATATATATATATATATGTATATATATATATATATGTATATGTATATATATATATATATATATGTATATATATATATATATATGTATATATATATATATGTATATATATATATACATATATATATATATATATATGTATATATATATATATATATGTATATATATATATATATAACGGATTTTGAGCGAAGCGAAAAATCTATTTTTGGGTAAGATGGCCATGTCGTCCTGATGGAAGTTCCTTAAAGGCAGCTTCCTAGGGTATATTACAACTACGGCGATATTCCCAGAGAATTTACCTTCAGGTACCCAGAATTCTAACTCCTGGAGCGAGTATCCCTAAAAAAGACCTTAGGGATATCGTAAATATCAGTGGACGTATTCTTGACACGCCTCATAGCAATCTATACCCCGAATAGAGTTAACACTTCGTAGGGGTCAAATGGCAAGAAAACGAAAACGATAAGAAAGGGGGGAGCCATTCGTAAGGCATCTCTCCTCCCCGTTTCGAAAGCGTGCCCTGCGCCGCTCGCGGCGCCATCTGTATTCCTTGTAGCGATACACGAGGTGCTACAGATACTGTATGTAGGGAGGGGTCCTACAACCCTTTTCACTTTTTTTTTTTTTTTTTTTTTTTTTTTTTTGAAAAGGAACAGGGCGGGTCCACCAGGACGACATGGCCATCTTACCCAAAAATAGATTTTTCGCTTCGCTCTAAATCCGTTTTTTTGGGCTCAAGCCATGTCGTCCTGATGGAAGTATACCAGAGCATTACTGTATCTGTGGATTCTCAATACGTGCCGTACTCCTCAGGAATGTTTCTTAGTCAACTCGACTGAAAGACCTAAGATGTTACCGTTATACATCTTTTCACTAATCATAAGCCATGAAAGCGCTTCCTGCCCCCTACAGGGAGGAGTCCTACTAGACTCTAGAAACGAACGAAGAGTACATATACCTATGTATGAATCACTCGCCAGCCAGTACAATATAGTGGTCTCACTCTATATGAAGTAAAGCATAGTCTTACGGAACTACAGCATCCAAGGGAAAAAAATCCCGACCAGCACCCTGGTCGAAGTAAAATTAGACAAAAAGGTTATATCTGCGTAGGATTAAACTTGCTGCCACCACCGTCCTCAGAGAGGGGTGGAGTCCTTTATGCTAAGGAAAGTATAAACCAGTGCAACAAGGTTTTGCATTAAGGAATAGGCTATTATAGATATCCCCGATTAATATACATAGGCTAAATGCTCAATAAGTAACATGAAATCAATATAGGTGAAGGAGACGCAAGGTTCCCGAGAACAAGTTTATTGAGTAACAATAAATAGACATGGTCACCATAAATATATACATATGATAGGTGGATGACCAACAATTTATACAAGTACCGTAGTGCATGGATGAATGGTTATCTGAAAGAAAACAATTAGGTCACTTGCCGCATACCAAGGTATCAAAGTTAACGTCCATGTTACTACTTTGCTGACATTAGCGTTAACAACGCTCGGCACACCTGTCTGTACTTGTGCTACCATCACCATAACGCTGGAACAGTCACTGTGGGCTCTCAGAGCCTTCACTACTAGTTATATCAGCGCATATAACTAACCACTCACCCAAGAATCAAAGTCCCAAATAATTCCACTGTTCCTCGCAGAGTTAAACAGCAGGGTTAACGACGCAACCAACTGCTACCACAGACCTCTTTAGCTGCTCCACTTGCTTAGCATAGTGGCGAAAGAATACCCTGGAAGACTTCCAGCCAGTGTATGTACGAAGGTGTTCAAAATCCATAAAGTTAAAGAAGTTTAAGGATGAAGCAACTTTCCTCGGATCATGACCTGCGGGTGAACTGTCAGGATCCGCTCTGCGAATAAAATATGTAATTTTCGCCCTAAGCTGATTTAAAGATAAATTCGAGCCCGATGTTTCTCCTCTGAATAGTTGGCCCCCATGGAAGTCTGAAGTTCTACGAAGATAGACCTTTAGGCATTCTACGGGACATAGAGATGCATCTTCTTTCAGAGGGCAGATTCTCCAGGGACCCCACCTGTTGGTGGGCAACTCGTTCTTAGCGAGAAACGTAGGGTCCGGAAACAGGTTCAGTTCTCCCCCATCCAGGAACTGAACTCGGCCCTCCTCTCTCGAGAGGGCCAAAATCTCACTCACTCTGGCCCCAGAAGCAAGGGCAAAAAGGAAGATCACTTTTTGAGTCAGGTCCTTCAATGCGCATTCCTCATTATCCAGTAATGAGGCAAAATGAAGGACTTTGTCTAACGACCACGAAATAGGCTTTGGAGGAGCTGATGGTCTAAGCCTAGCACAGGCCTTCGGGATCTTATTAAACATCTCGTTAGCGAGGTCTACCTGGAAGGCATATAGAATGGGTCTTGTCAGAGCTGACTTACATGTAGAAATTGTGTTAGCCGCCAGCCCCTGTTCGTGGAGGTGGATGAAGAAGGATAGGCAGAACTCCGTAGAGATCTCTTGTGGGTTCTTGTCTTTGACAAAGGCTACCCATTTCTTCCATGCAGATTCGTACTGCCTCCTAGTAGACTTACACTTGTATTCTTCCAGGAAGTCGATGCTATCTTTCGAGATTCCGAACCGTTTCTTCACCGCTAGGGAGAGAAAATCATGAGCTGCAGGGTTCGGGTTTTCTGTAATGAAGCGTAGACAGTCGACTTCTGGACTTGCTGGGACAGAACTGGGTCCGGGAGTGGTAGAAACTTCAGTCGTAGTTCCAGAGCTAGAGGGAACCATACACTGTTCGGCCACTTGTGGGCCACTATTGCTGCTACTCCCTTGAAGGATCTCAGTTTGTTGAGGACCCTCAACATCAGATTGTGAGGGGGAAACAGGTAGATCCTGGACCATCTGTTCCAATCGAGGGACATCGCATCTACTGCTTCCGCCAAGGGGTCCACGTATGGGGACACATATTTCGGCAGCTTCTTGTTGTCCTTCGTCGCGAAGAGGTCTATCTGCAGTTCTGGGACTTGTCTCAAGATGAAGGAGAATGATCCTGCGTCTAGGGACCATTCTGACTCTATCGGTGTAACCCTGGATAGAGCGTCCGCGGTCACATTCCGGACTCCTTGAAGGTGAACTGCTGACAGGTGCCACTTCTTCTTCTCCGCCAGTCGGAATATGGCTAACATTACCTGGTTGAGAGGTGGGGATCTCGATCCCCGCCGATTCAGACATTTCACTACCACCTCGCTGTCCAGTACCAACCTTACATGGATCGAGTGACGTGGGGATACTTTCTTCAGGGTAAGAAGCACTGCCATAGCTTCTAGAAAGTTTATGTGAAAAGTCCCAAATAGCTTGGACCAGGTCCCTTGCACTTTTTTCCGATGGGAGTGACCCCCCCACCCTACCTTTGAGGCGTCTGTGTGGATTGTCACTGACGGGGGGGATGGCTGAAGAGGTAGAGACCTCTTTAGACGACTGGCTTGAGACCACGGTCTGAGAAGAGAACGTAGTCGAAGTGGGACCGGTCTCTTCAAGTCCCTTCGCTCTTTCGATGCAAAGGTTCTCCATACTCCCGCTGCATCTTTTAGCTGTGCTCTTAGCACTGGGTCTGTTACTGATGCAAACTGAAGAGAGCCCAAAACCCTCTCTTGTTCGCGTCTTGATATCCTCTCGGAACCTAGAAGTCTCCAGACAGACCCCGCTATTTCCTTCCTCTTTGACATCGGAATGGAAAAACGGTGTGACACTAGATCCCAGTGAATTCCCAACCACTGGAACCTCTGAGCTGGAGAAAGACGAGACTTCTTTCTGTTGATCATGAAACCTAGATATTCCAGGAACTGAATCACTTGTAGGGAAGCTTGCAACCATTCTGCTCAGGATGCTGCCCACACCAACCAATCGTCCAGGTAGGCTACTACTTGGAACCCTTTTAGGCGTAACTGTTTGAGCGCTGCGCTCGCAAGCTTCGTAAAGATCCTTGGGGCTATGTTTAGCCCGAAGGGCATCGCTCTGAAAGCATAAAGTTTTTGGTGTAGCTTGAATCCTAGGTAGGGGGAGAGACGGCGACTTATTGGAACGTGCCAATATGCGTCTGACAAATCGATGGAGACGGTATATGCCCTCTTGGGCAGTAAGGCCCTTATGTGTTGTAACGTTAACTTCTTGAACTTGTGGTTCACTATGAACTTGTTGAGTGGTGACAAGTCCAGAATGACTCTGAGTTTCCCCGAGTCTTTCTTGGGAACACAAAACAGCCTCCCTTGAAACTTGATGGACTTTACCCTCCGGATCACCTTTTTCTCCAACAGATCTTGGATGTACTCCTCCAAAACGGGGGTGGAGTGTTGGAAAAATTGAGGGCACTGGGGGCGGAGTACTGTACCAACTCCAACCCAGTCCATTTTTGAGAAGGCTGTGGGCCCAGGGATCGAAGGTCCAGCGATCCCGGAAATACTGAAGTCTCCCACCTACCGGCGACACTTCACTTTGACTGCCCTGCAGTCTTGCCTCCCTGGCCGCGACCACCTCTGAATCCTCGTCCCCTAGAGGGGCGTCTCGCCGAACCTCTGGCTGCCCCTCTGGGCCTTGCACGAAACGTGGTTGATTGTCCCTCGAACACTGGATTGAATGCCAGGGAAGCTGATGACATGGCTTGGGGTACCCATTGGAAGGTGGTCGGGGTCTGGGCTACCAGTTGTGGTACCGGAGGCAAAGCTGGCTGCTGCTGCTGCTGCTGTCTTTGTGGTTTGAAAGGCTTGGCTGGGCGGGAGGAAAACCTCGATTTCTTCGCCTTTCCTTTCGGCTGAGGGCCCTCATCCGGAGAAGACTTCCTCTTAAGGGACAGGCCCCACTTCAGGAGAAGATTACGGTTCTCAGTGGCTGCCTTGTCCACCACCTCTTTGACCACGTCGTTGGGAAAGAGATCTTTACCCCAGATGCTGGATGAAATGAGCCTCTTGGGTTCATGCCTCACTGTGGCCGAGGCGAAAACAAACTCCCTACAGGCCCTCCTTGCTTTAACAAAGCAATAGAGGTCCTTAGTCACCGTGGCCAGATGGATCTTGGCCATTACCATGAACATCTCCGGCATCTTGGGGTCGCTAGCCATCGTCTCCATGTTGGTCTGGAGAGACATCGAGGCTGCCAGGCGCTCCTTTGTGTCCAATTCCCTCCGTAGGAGGAATTCAGACAACTTGGGAAGGTTTTCGCCGAACTGCTGACCTGCAATGTCGGCGTCCAACTTCCCAACCGAGAAAGTGAGGTGCACCTCCTTCCAGTCCTTATTGTCCAGCGGCAAGGCCAACGACAGAGGTTTGCATTCCTCCAGAGATGGACACGGTTTGCCAGCTTCAACCGCCTTCAAGACGGCCCGCGAACCCCTTCTGCATAAAGGGGGAAGGGCCCTAGCCGGGGAGGATACAAAGGAGGGGTGCTTCTTACTCAAAGCGGCAACTTTAGAGTTTGAGAACCCCCTCTCCTTCAATGCAGCTGTTAGAGTGGCTTGAGCCTTGGAGTGATCCAGGATAATCACCTCCTTTGGTTCCGTCTCCTCCTTCGAGGCCGGCTCCTTCTTCAAACGGACATAACAGTCCGGGTAGGCCCCTCTACTGGGCCAGAATTCCACCTCCTCAAGGGGAACTGAGCCCAGTTTCTCCGACATGACGATCTTCCCAATCGTCATCGGCATGTGCTCGGCATATCTCCACGGGTTGGCATCCGAGCACAGAGGAAGGTCCTTCACGTTGAGCTTCTTTGGAGGTCCACGTGATGCTGTGATCTTCTGCATCTGGAGCTCCAAAGTAGCGGCCTTCTGATTATTCTCCCTCTGCATCTGTTGGATCATACCAACGATGGAAGAGAGAGCCTGTCCTAGCTCTGCTGGAAGAGCGGACGAGGTAGAGGGGATAGGTTCAGGGACCTGAACCGGCACGTCTGAAGATACGGGAACCTCTTCCTCCACGGCAATAGGATCTCGATCCTCCTCCTTGCCTTCTGCGAGGAGATCCTGTTCCGCACGATCGGACAAGTCAGACATCTTGTCATCCAACTGGATGTCCTGCATGGCATCAGCAACATCTTCCTCCACTGGGATCTGGACGAGAGGGATCTCCGGCCGAGGCTGGGGAACAACAGCGTCAGTGGAAGCCTTGGGAAAAAGGTATGCCCTCATCTTCTCATTAGGAAGATAAGGTCCAGTGGTGTTTTTCTGAAAACCCCTTACCCATAAGCGAAGCTTCTCCCTCGCTGCATCTCTTGACTCCGCCGACCTAGGGGATTCAAAAGCCTCTGATAGCAGGTTAGTACATACAGCACATACCTGCGGATCCCAGTAACGATGGTCATCATTGGAGGCTGCGCAAGCCGCGTGCCTCCTACACGAGACATGTCCGCAAAAGTTCTTACTGCGGACATTGCAGAAGACACTATCACACTTCGGATGCTCCTCCTGTAAAAGAAGAAAATTTCCATGAATATCAAGTGAATTTCAATTCACATGTAAAAAATGAGTATTCACCAAGAATAAGGGAAAGGACACCTACTTGTGAAACCCACACAAACACCTGTGGAAGCCCACCAGCCAAAGTCACATAGTTAGTCTTTACTAGAATAACCAGAGAGCATATTTCCAAAGGAAATTAGGTGTAGCTCACACCTAAGGTAAAATTTTACCATTCCGGCCAGGGATGAAAAGAATTCTCTTTTATCCTTGTAAGGCGACACCAAGTGATTGCACAAGTAACACAAGTAAGATAGAAAAGACAGTGTTGTAACCTACTATATCATGGACTCCCTTGGTTGAATACACCACCAAAGAAAGGACTGATACAGTACCTGAGGGTGGTGTGCCGGCCGGCTATTGCCGGTCAGCACCCCCCCCCCCCCCCCCCCCCCCCCCCCCCCCC
>NC_090731.1:131299519-131419519 GCF_036898095.1 Palaemon carinicauda
CTCTTTGAGGGGACGAGTGGCAAGATGAAGGGGAGCCGTTATCAAGGTTACCCGGTGGATTCCCTCCCTGTACTACTATGGCGCATTATTCCTTGTTGCATTTAAGCAGGAATAGCTGCAGATAGAGTAGTTTTAGGTGGGGTCTTTCATTACGTAGTTGTTTTACTCCTTTTGAAAGAAGGGAGGGTCCATCAGGACAATACGGCCATATCATCCAAAAATAGATTTTTCGCTTTGCTCAAAATCCAGTTTTTTGGCTCAGCCATGTTGTTCTGATGGAAGTTTACCAGAGAATTACTTGAAAGTACTATATCTGTGGGTTTGTATAAGTGCCTTTACTTTGAACAAGTTCCTTATATGGTCTTCTAGACCTTATATATATGACATTATTGTTATTTGTCACATCCACTAAGTTTGGAACTAACTTAGGTCTTCCTGCCCCCTGCAGGGAAATTGTCGACTTCGATTATAAGGCTTCAAAGTTTGTATTTCTATTGGAACAATAGGGAAACTTTTTGAGATTACCAGGTTGTTCTTTTAGAAATTTTACTTACAAGATTTTATTTTAGGAAAAGTAAAAGGCTCTGGACAATTTTATTCGTACTTCTAAGGGCGAAGAAGACGCAAATACATTTATAAAGTTTTTTTTATTTACATAGACAAAATATAAAACAATTTGCAATGTATCAATGGAAAGAATCTATCCTGCATATTTGAACATCTTGGTATATATATATATTTCATTACCTTTAAGGGAAGAATATACATATATATTAGTTCATTGGTAAATGCCACTCAATTTGTGAAATTAAATTGTTTGATTTCACTCAGATGTTGGATATGCTTCAACACTGTGTACAAATGTTCACACTGCACTGGTGTTATTGGTTAGATTCTGCACCTACAGTCAGCGCGGATCGCTCTGTCCGGGCAGCATCCGCCGTGCATTAATTTTGGTCCCCCCCCCCCCATATCTACACTAGTACACAATATAAATCATGAAAAATTTAATTGAACACTCACCAATATCCCTGCTACTTGTCTACAGGGTAGCCTTTCCTCTTCTTGACCTCCAAAAGTCATTGAGGAATGCTATCAGCTAAATTCTGAAGAATTTCTGCAGGTATTTCAGCCCACACCTTATGGAACGCCGCCTCGAGAAGTGTCACGTTTGTCATCACTTTTTTTACGAAGGCGGGCTTTAACTATCGCCCAAAGGTTCTCAATGGGCGAAATATCAGGACTTTGACCTGGCCAATCAGGAATATAGTTCACTTTGCTATTTTCCAGCCACTTTTTCACTTTTTTAGCCGTATGGTAAGGGGCACTGTCCTGATGAAAAATTTCAGCTCCTGTAGCCGCAAAACAATCCGCTAAATTGTCTTTCAAAATGTTCAAATAGCGGTCAGCATTAACCGTTATGCCTTTAGGCAAAACAACCAGGCTTGGGGCACCACCGTAGGCAAACGAACTCCAGACCATAAGCGATGCTGGGTGCTTAACTCTCTTGGCCGTGAGATTAGGCTTAAGAGGATCTGACCCCTTTCGCCTCCACACTTTTTCCCCGGTCGTCTCACTCACACAAAAGGTTGCTTCATCACTCCTCAAGACACTTCGCCACTGCTCCAAGGTCCAATCCTTGTATGTGTATGTCTTGACGAAAGCAAACCTCCTCTTCCTTTGTTTCTCAGTTAAAGCGGGCTTCTTTCTCGCGATCACTTTCTCGTAGTCGAGGCGCTTCGACAGGTTTTCCTGAATCGTACGAACACTGACGTCGCTCAACAATTTAGGGTTCTGTTCTTTCAGTTGTTTAGCCGTTAATGTAGGATTTTCTTCTAGGCTTCGCTTTAAAATCACTAAAGTACGATCAGGAATCTTCCGTGGGGGGGGGGGGGAACCAGCCCGGGAGTGAGAAGGGATCTCGTTGCTACCCCCTGCCTTGAACTTGGCCACCAAGCGCCTCACTGTTCTCTCGTTCACGCCAGTATTCTTCACTATTTCCTTTGTTTGCAGACCTAAATTATGGCAAGTTATCACTCTAACAATGTCATCGTGACTTGTACGGGATCTAGACATCACTGGTGGGGGGTTTGATAGACAAAAATGCCACGCGAACTCACAAAAGAACGATTGCAACTCGGCCCTCTCAACCTGACACAACCTCACTCCACGACTTCAGGAAATACACTGACTAGCTTCCACCTACACAGATATGTAGATGCCAACTTGTATAAAAAGATGCCAATTAGTCAATTTGTCCCAGTCGATTTTTTCCCCGATAAACCCCATGACTTCGATTTACACGGAACGCTGTGTCCGGCCCACTACCCGGACACAGCGATCCGCGCTGACTGTATATAGAACAGTCCATAAATCACCATAGTGATTTTTACTAAAAGGTATTACACTCGAAGGTGATAACACCTATTCACCCAATACACTGTTAAGTCCCAAAACAGTCCACTGTTCATCGCAGAACTAGACGACAGGTTTTATAACACTACCTGCCGCCACCACAAAGTGTTTTATCTCGTGCACTTGCTTCGTATAATGTTTATAGAAAACTCTGGATGATTTCCAATCTGTATATGAGTGGAGTCTATCAAAGTCCATGTGTTGAAAGAAGTTCAACGAGGAAGCATCTTTTCTAGGATCGTGACCTGCGGGTGTACTGTCAGGATCCGCTCTGTGAATAAAGTAGGTGAATTTTGCCCTCAGTTGTTTTAGGGATAGGTTTGATCCTGAAGTTTTGCCTCGAAAGAGCTCTCCCTCCTTGAAGTCTGAAGTTCTTCAAAGATAGACCTTAAGACACTACTGGACATTGAGAGACATCCTCCTTCAGAGGGCAGATTCTCCAAGGACCCCACCTTTTGGTGGGCAGCTCGTTTTTGGCGAGAAAAGTAGAATCAGGAAAAAGTTCGGTTCTCCCTCTTCTGTGAACTGAATATGGCTTTCGTTCCTGGATAAGGCCAACCTGTATATGAGTGGAGTCTATCAAAGTCCATGTGTTGAAAGAAGTTCAACGAGGAAGCATCTTTTCTAGGATCGTGACCTGCGGGTGTACTGTCAGGATCCGCTCTGTGAATAAAGTAGGTGAATTTTGCCCTCAGTTGTTTTAGGGATAGGTTTGATCCTGAAGTTTTGCCTCGAAAGAGCTCTCCCTCCTTGAAGTCTGAAGTTCTTCAAAGATAGACCTTAAGACACTACTGGACATTGAGAGACATCCTCCTTCAGAGGGCAGATTCTCCAAGGACCCCACCTTTTGGTGGGCAGCTCGTTTTTGGCGAGAAAAGTAGAATCAGGAAAAAGTTCAGTTCTCCCTCTTCTGTGAACTGAATATGGCTTTCGTTCCTGGATAAGGCCACTATTTCACTAACTCTAGCCCCTGAGGCTATAGCGAACAGGAATATCACTTTTTGTGTTAGATCCTTTTGGGTACAATCTTCATTGTTCAGATTCGAAGCATAGTTCAAGACTTTGTCCAAAGACCATGATATGGGCTTCGGAGGGGTTGCTGGTTTGAGTCTAGCGCATGCTTTTGGAATCTTATTGAAGATTTTGCTTGAAAGGTCCACCTGAAAGGTGTAAAGAAGGGTCTAGTCAAAGCTGACTTACACGCAGTTATTGTGGCGGAAGCTAGGTCTTGTTCACGAAGGTAGATGAAGAAGGAAAGGCAGAAATCTATTGAAATTTCTGTTGGTTTCATTGTTTTCACGAAGGAAACCCACTTCTTCCAAAACGATTTGTGTTGTCTTCTATTTGACTTTGACTTGTATTTCCTCTATAAAGTCGATATTGTCTTTTAAGACCCCGAACCTTTTCTTGGCCGTTAAGGCGAGAAAATCATGAGATATAGGTTTTTGGTTCTCAAGGATGAAGCATAGACAGTCGACTTCTGAACCAGTTGGGATAGAACTGGGTTCGGTATAGGGAACAGCTTCAGTTTCAGTTCTAGAACTAGAGGGAACCAATTGCTTCTGGGCCATTTGGGGGCCACTACTGCTGCTGTTCCTCTGAAGGATCTCAGCTTGTTGAGGACCTTCAGCAGGAGTTTGGTTGGTGGGAACAGATAGATGTAATTTCATCTGTTCCAATCGAGAGACATGGCATCCATCGCTTCTGCCCGAGGGTCCTCGTAATAGGCTACTTATCGAGGTAGTTTCTTGTTGTCGCTCATTGCGAAGAGGTCGATCTGCAGTTCCGGGACTTTTTCCAAGATGAAGGAGAATGAGTCTGCATCTAGGGACCATTCTGTCTCTATCGGCTTTTGCCTAGATAGAGCATCCGCCGTCACATTGCGGAACCCTTGCAGGTGAACAGCTGATAAGCGCCATCTCTTCTTCCTTGCCAGGCGGAAGATGGCTAACATCATGTGATTGATGTGGGGTGATCTCGAGCCTTGTCAGTTCAGACATTTCACTATCACCTCGCTGTCCAAGACCCGTCTGATGTGGCCTGATCTGCGAGGGGATAGTTTCTTCAATGTTAGGAAGACTGCCATAGCTTCCAGGATGTTGATGTGAAAGGTCTTGAACTGGTGCGACCAATTCCCTTGCACTTTCCTTTGATGGGTATGACCTCCCCATCCTTCCGGTGAGGCATCTGTGTGAATTATCACTGAAGGTTGAGGTGGTTGGAAGGGAATTGTTCTTGTCAGGCTCTTGACCGTTGACCACGGCCTTAGGAGCGTTTGCAGTAGGGTCAGTGTCAATCTTTGTTGATCTCTTCGAGCGTTTGATGCGTATCTTCTCCAGACTCCTGACACATCTTTTAGTTGTGCTTTTAGCACTGGGTCTGTCACTGCTGCAAACTGGAAAGAGCCCAGTACTCTTTCCTGTTGGCATCTTGAAATCTTCTTTAGTTCCAGTAGTCTCTTGAGAGATCCCACTGTCTCTCTCCTCTTCTTAGGTGGAATGGAGAGACGATGTAACTGCAAGTTCCAATGGATTCCTAACCATTGAAACTCCTGAGCTGGAGAAAGGCGAGACTTCTTGTGGTTGATCTTGAAGCCCAGGTGTTTTAGGAATTGAATCACCTTTGTGGCTGCCTGCAGACAAGCTGTCTTGGATGCTGCCCACATCAGCCAGTTGTCCAGGTATGCCGCTACCTGAATGCCTTCCAAGCATAGCTGTTGGACAACTGGTCCGTCCGCAAGTTTTGTGAATATCCTTGGGGCCATGTTTAGCCCGAAGGGCATGGCTGTGAAGGCATATTTTGTCTTCTGTAGCCTGAATCCTAAGTAGGAGGAGAGGGGGCATCTGACTGTTAGGTGCCAATAAGCATCCGCCAGGTCTATCGAGACTTGTGTACGCCCCTTTTGGTAACAGGGTCCTTATGTGTTGCAGGGTAAGCATACGGAATTTGTTGTTCTCGATGAACTTGTTGAGTGGAGACAAGTCTAGAATGACTCTGAGTTTGTCCGAGTCTTTGGGAACACAAAACAGTCTTCCCTGGAATTTGATGGACTTCGTTTTCCTTATTACCCTTTTGTTCAAGAGTTCTGAGGTATATTCTTCAAATAAGGGGGTGGAGTGTTGGAAGAATTGAGGAAAAGGGGGTGGAATTTAGTTCCATTTCCAACCGAGTCCATTCTTGATTAGGCTGTGGACCCAGGGATCGAAAGTCCAACAATCCCCAAAGTGGAAGAGTCCTCCTACCTGGAGCATCTCATTGATGAGATGTTCCTGAGGGTTTACTACCTTGACCACGTCCTCTACCCCTTGAGGGGTTCCTTGAGAAGCCTCTTCTTGAGACTCTACCTCTGGGGCGAAAGGTAGTCGTGTGCCTCTCAAAGCCTGGATTGAACACAGGCAATTGAGCTACCAGCTGCTGGGACACCATTTGGAAGGTGGTTTGTGGCTGAGCTACCATTTGGGGCATTGTGGTCATGGTCATGGTTGGATGCTGTGCAGGCCTGCGTGGCTTCTTTGTCTTCCTGTTCTTCGGTTGGGGACCAGCATCTGAGGATGATTTCCTCTTGGAAGACATGCCCCACTTCTGGAGAAGGTTCCTATTCTCTGTGGCGGCTTTTGCGATGACCTCCTGAACCAATTCCTTTGGGAAGAGGTCCTTGCCCTAGATACATGAAGTGATCAGCTTCCTTGGCTCGTGTTTGACCGTTGCTGCGGCAAACACATGCTCTCTACAGGCCCTCCTGGCCTTAACGAAAGCGTACATGTCCTTAACAAGGGTACCCATGTGAGTCTTGGCTAGGACCATGTACTTATCTGAGGTATTGGAAAGGCCTGCAGACATCTCCATAAAGTTCTGAAGGGACAAAGAAGTGGCTAGTCTCTCTTTTGTTTCCTGTTCCCTTCTCAAAAGATGTTCTGACAGTTTCAGAAGGTTCTCATTGAACTGTTGACCTGCTATCTCCGGATCCAGTTTAGAGACTGAGAAGGTTAGATGAACCTCGTTCCATTCCTTCTCGCAGGTAGGCATGGCTTGAGATAATGGTCTGCATTCCTCTAGCACTGGGCATGGTTTGCCAGCGTCGACTGTTTCCAGCACACAGTCGAGAGCTTTGACCGAAAAGGGGAAAGCTCTGGAGGAAGGAGCAATGAAGGTTGGATGCTTCTTGCTCAAAGCTGAAACCTTAGAGTTGGTGTAACCGGCTTTCTTTAGGGTCTTGGATAAGAGACCCTGTGCCTTGTCATGCTCAAAGATCATGACCTCTTTCAGTTCCGTCTCCTCACGAGATGCTGGTTCATCTCGCAATCTCAAGTAACATTCTGGGTATGCCGATAGGTTAGGCCAGTATTGGAGATCTTCAAGGGGTTTGGCCCCCATCTTCGCGGAGATGTACAGTTTCCCATTCATCATAGGCATATGCTCCGCATACCTCCAGGGGTTGGTTTCGGAGCATTGAGGTAAGTCAGAGACCTTGATAGGCTTATGAGAGCCTTTGAAACCGCCCGGGCGTTTCACTTCTCTTACTTCCCTCCTAATCTCCTGTTGTTCCTTGCGGAACGATTCCATCATCTGCTGATGTTGTCCTAGGAGCGCCCGCTCTTGGCTATCAACGGCTCAAGGTGGGGAGTGGGGCCCGAAAAAGTTGACGGCACGGGTTGATATGCCGTCACAGAAAATTGAGGATCTTCCGTTATCGTAGATACGGATCCTTCCTCCGTGGGTGGTTGGGCCACTTCTTCTTCAGGGTCTTCTTGCAGAAGGTCCTTTTCGGTGTTGGTAGACACCTCCGACATACGTTCCTGGTGGATGTCCACGCCTTTGAGTGCCTTATTAATGTCCGCCTCTCTTGTCAGCTGGATGAAGGGAGGCTTGACCTGTGCCTGGGGCACAACCGCGTCGGAGTGGGCCTTGGGGAACAGAAGGCATCTCGTAGCTTCATTAGGCAGGTAAGGTCCCGGAGAGTTCTTTTGGAACCCTCTTCCCCACCTCCTAAGATTTTCTCTTGCTGTATCCCTTGACTCCGTAGTCTAAGGGATATCTTCACCGAATCCCTCGGGTCATAAGAGCCGAGCAGACGGTGCAACCCTTTGGGTCCCAATACTTCAGGGTTTCAGTTGCGATGGAGCAGGGGGCATGAGACTGGCACATCTTGTGGCCACAAAAGTCCCTACTTTTGTGGTTGCAGAACATGACTGCACACTTTACCGTAGGCTCCTCCTGTAAGGAAAGTATTATTTACTATTATTTTTAATAGCTTAGGATAGTAAGCTAGAAAAGAAGTAGGAAAGACACATATCTGCGTTTCCTCTCCAGGCAATTGCTGTGACCTCCTGCAATATTAATATTTTTAATTTCCTTATCAGGGAAAATACAGAGCAACTCTCGTACGTAGAGCCGGAGTCAGTGAATATTAACATCAACTCCTCCACTTGTAGAATATTAATACTGAATGGTAATAATTGGTGTCCCGATGATCTAGGATTCATCAGGATGTTGAAGGAATACTTCACCGCAACATTTTTTAATCGGTCTCAACAATGGACTGTGGAAGGATACACAGAATATGTTGGAAATTTTATACTACTGTATTATTATATACTGTAGTTTTCTAACTGCTGTATTGTTATACAGCAGGAATACTGGCTACTGTATTGTCTTATACTGTAGTTTTACCGGTATACTACCGGGTTAGGCTAGTACCTGGCGGCACTAGCTGACATGGAGAGAGAAAGAATGGAAAGAAGGACTACCATACAGTATTATTATAGTTTAGTACAATAATTGGGAGTGTAGGGACTATTGCCTCTATTACCTTCTTTCCAGAATGAAAATTCAAATGGAAGGGGAGGAATACATTGATTCTAGCTTACATCCACCCACAAATTCTGTTGCCGGCTGTACTGCTGGTTACAAGGTTTGTGGATGGCAGTCCAAGAGAGGACTGAAGAATACTCAACAGTATAAGGGATTTCCCACGGCCAGCCGTCAGGGCCGGCTCAACCTTTCCCGGAGCTTTGCTTCGGTTAGGAAGTTGGTCGAAGCGGCAACCTAACTGCCGTTTGTAGGAACCCGGCCGGTAACCCAGTCAGCCCGGCAAGGGGGGGTGATTGTAGAATACCGGCCAAAGGACATTTGTGACGGCTAGGCCGGCACTAAAGGACAGAAGGGGAAGGGAAAGGGTCTTATATTTTACAGAAGAGAAAGGTGGCGGCAAGTATGCCTCCTACTTTTGGCTGTAAATCAACGAAGACTAGCTTCGTATACTGGCGCCGTCATGGGCGGCAGGGGAATAACGATTCCCTAGCCTGAGACATTGTCGTATTCAAGACATGTCCTCTAGTCCACAAGGGAGAAAGGTGGCGGCAATTATACTCCCCACTTTCGGTTGTAGACTAGGGAAGCCTAGCTTCCTTAGCCGACAACGGTGTAACCGGCAGAGGAATTACTATTTCTCTGTCGATATCGTTGTCGGCTACAAGACAAAACACCCTGAGTTACTGTCATATTTCAAGGCCAGGATACTCGCCGGCAAAGAAGATCAACAGTAAAACACTATCCAATTCAAGCAGGAGTTAACTACTCGATGACGATGACGCAAGATAGGGTTGTTGCCTGGGATGGCGGCACTCAGGGGTGAAAGAAGGTTTTATCCTCTTTTCTCTAAAAGAGAAGCGTATCGAATTATACCAATAATTCTAGGGGATATATATATCCCCGACCGAATTAATAGAAACGATACTAGAGATTAAACAGGGGATAACGTTACTAAAGTATACTAAAACGAGTTAGGCTTAGCCTAACTTGAGTGGGGATCTCGGCTACGCTTGATACCACAGAGGCCCTATCGTTTATGAGAGAAATGTTTATTCGGAATAGGAAATATTACATGTGTAATGCTATCTTCACTAGTATAATTTTGCCTAACTAGCTAAAAAATTCTTTAGAGCTAAATACTGTACCGGGAATGTCACACTACTAACTAAATAAAGCAGTTATGGAGTGCGACAGCGGTCTTGAAATGGCCGCCTCCGGGGATGGAAGTGCTCCAATTAACACACCTAAATTATGTTAATTTAACTGTGAGAAGGGAGCTGAACATTATACACAGGAAAGATTGAATACTCAACTTTCCAGAGGATGAAGATGCTAGAGATTGCATGATAATATTCCTTGAAATTAGTAAGAACACCGAGAGAAGGGTGGGAGACCACCGTACTTAAATGCTACTTTTTAAAGGAATACAGTAATGCGCCGTAGTAGTACAGGGAGGAGATCCACTGGGTAACCTTGATAACAGTTCCCCTTCATTTCGCCACTCTTCCCCCTCAAAGAGTAAAATCTATTCGGGGTGAATATTGCCATGTGCCGTGATAAAAAAAGACGTCCCCTAATTTTATGCGATATCCTTAAAGTTATATTAAGGATACTCGCGCCAGGAATTAGAATTCTGGAGACCTATGGTTAATTCTCTGGGAGTATCACTGTAGCTAAATATCTCTTAGAAAGTTGCCTAAAGGAACCTTCCATCAGGATGATGTGTCTGAGCCCAAATATATATATATATATATATATATATATATATATATATATATATATATATATATATATATATATATATATATATATATATATATGTATATATATGTAAATATATATATATATATATATATATATATATATATATATATATATATATATATATATATATATATATATATATATATATATATATATATATATATATATACACACATACGTATATATACACATACATATATATACATATACACACACACATATATATATATATATATATATATATATATATATATATATATATATATATATATATATATATATATATATATTTGAATATACACATATATACATAATATATAAATATATATATATATATATATATATATATATATATATATATATATATATATATATATATATATATATATATACACACACACATACATATATATACAGTATATATATATATATATATATATATATATATATATATATATATATATATATATATATATATATATATATATATATACAGGTATATATATATATATATATATATATATATATATATATATATATATATATATATATATATATATATATATATATATATATATATATGCACCAAGGCACTTCCCCCAATTTTGGGGGGTAGCCGATATCAAACAAATGAAACAAAAAAGGGGACCTCTCCTCTCTACGTTCCTCACAGCCTGACAAAGGACTCAACCGAGTTCGGCTGGTACGTCTAGGGTGCCACAGCCCACCATCTCCCGTTATCCACCACAGATGAAGCTTCATAACGCTGAATCCCCTACTGCTGCTACCTCCGCGGTTATCCAAGGCACTGGAGGAAGCAGTAGGGCCTAACGGAACTGCATCACAATCACTCGCCATTCATTCCTATTTCTAGCTCGCTCTCTTGCGTCTCTCACATCTATCCTCCTATCACCCAGAGCTTTCTTCACTCCATCCATCCACCCAAACCTTGGCCTTCCTCTTGTACTTCCCCCATCAACTCTTGCATTCATCAGTTTCTTTATCAGATAACCATTTTCCAGGCACTGAAGAAGACGTGAAACAACCACGAACGGAGGAAGAAGGATCTGTTTCGACGGTAACTGAGGACCCTCAGTTCACCGTGACGGGATACCAACATATGCCGTCAACCTCTTCAACCCCAACTCCTCAACCAACTACACAGGTCAACAAGAATGAAGCGATCCTCACGTCAATCCAGCGGATGTTGGAAGCGTTCCAGAAGGAACAGGAGGCGTTGAAGCAGTACATCCAACAAAATAAGGGACAGATACAGAAAAGGGACCACCCTGGACCTTCCAGGGGCTCTACTAAGAAGCCCCTTAGAGTATCAGATCTCCCTCACTGCTCCGAAACCAACCCCTGGAGGTACGCGGAGCATATGCCCGTGATGAATGGGAAACTATTCGTCACAGAGAAGTTGGGAGCCAAACTGTTTGAAGATCTTGAGTTCTGGCCCAGCTTTTCAGCTTACCCAAACTGTTACGTGAGACTGCGGGATGAACTTGCGTCCCGTGAGGAAACGGTACTGAAGGAAGTCATTGTCTTCGAACATGACAAGGTGCAAGCTATCCTTGTAAAGTCCTTAAAAGGAGCTGGATACACCACCTCCAAAGTTTCAGCACTGAGCAAGAGGCATCCTACCTTTATTGCTCCTTCCTCCATCTCTTTCCCCTTTTCGGAGAAAGCTCTAGACTTTGTCGTCAAGGCAGTGGAAGAGGGCAAACCCTGCCCAACTCTAGAGGAATGCAAACCATTCTCTCTAGCAATGCCTACCTGCGAGGAGAAGTGGAAAGACGTCCATCTAACCTTCTCCGTCTCAAAATTGGATCCAGAGATAGCAGGCCAGCAGTTCAATGAGAACCTTCCGAAGTTGCCAATCCATCTTCTGAGGAGGTAACAGGAGACGAAAGAGAGACTTGCAGCCTCCCTTTCTCATCAGAGCTGCTTGGAAATGTGCAGAGGCCTACATAACGCCCCAGAAGTGTATGTTTTCCTGGCTAAGTCTCACATGGGAACCCTTGAGAAGAACTTATATGCTTTCATCAGGTCAAGAAGAACCTGCAGAGAGAACGTGTTTGCCTCAGCGACAGTTAAACACGAACCCAGGAAGCTGATTTCATCGTGCATCTGGGGTAAGGACCTTTTCCCACAGGAAATGGTCCGAGAGGTCCTAACTAGACCAGCCATGGAGAATAGGAACCTTCTCCAAAAGTGGGGCATGACCTCAAAAAGGAAATCTTCCTCTGACGGAGGTCCCCAGCCTAAGAAGGTAAGGAGACCACGTAAACCTGCGCAACTTCCGGCCCTGACCATGGCCACGGTGCCTCAACTGGTAGCATAGCCTCAGACCACCTTCCAGATGGTCCTCAACAGCTGGTAGCCCAGTCGCCAGCATTTAACCCTGGCTTTGAGAGGCAATCGATCACCTTTCGTCCTTACAAAGGAAAAGGCCCAAGGAGAAGTTCCTCCGGAAACCGCTCATGGGGCAGAGGAGGACGTGGTCACGGAAACAAGTCCTCAGGACCCCCCAAGCAATGAGGGGTTCCAGGTAGGGGGCAGACTGTACCACTTTCAGGATCGCTGGACCTTCGATCCCTGGGCCCACAGCCTAATCATGAATGGACTCGGGTGGAGATGGAACAGAACTCTACCCCGTTCTCCAGAATTCTTCCAACACCGCCCCCTCATTAGAAGAATATACCTCAGAACTCTTGAACAAGAAGGTAATAAGGAAAGCGAAGTTTATCAAATTCCAAGGAAGGCTGTTTTGTGTTCCCAAGAAAGACTCGGACAAACTCAGAGTCATTATAGACTTGTCTCCACTCAACAAGTTCATTGAGAACAACAAGTTCCGAATGCTTACTTTGCAACACATAAGGACCCTTCTATCCAAAGGTGCGTACACAGTCTCAATAGAACTGGCAGATGCTTATTGGCATCTGCCAGCCAGCCGCCCCCTCCCCTCCCACTTAGGATTCAAGCTACAGAAGAAGAAATTTGTCTTCAGAGCAATGCCCTTCAGACTGAACACAGCCCCAAGGATATTCACGAAGCTAGCAGACACAATCGTCCAGCAGCTACACTCCGAAGGAGTTCTAGTGGTAGCATATCTAGACAATTGGCTGGTGTGGGCAGCATCCAAAACTACTTGTCTGCAAGCAGCCAAGAAGGTGATCCAGTTCCTGGAACACCTGGGGTTCAAGATCAGTCGCAAGAAGTCTCGCCTTTCTCCAGCTCAGAAGTTCCAATGGAACCCAAACATAGAATAAGGCAATTCCATCCAAGAAGAGGAGAGAGATAGCGGAAGCTGTCAAGAGACTAATCCGTCACAAGAGGATTTCAAGACGCCAACAGGAAAGAGTATTGGGCTCTCTCCAGTTTGCAGCAGTGACAGACCCGGTGCTAAAAGCGCGTCTAAAGGATGCGTCAGGAGTCTGGAGAAGATACGCATCAAACGCTCGAAGAGATCAACTAAGGTTTACCCCGACCCTATTGCGCACGTTGTTAAGGCCGTGGTCAACAGCCAAGAGCCTAGCATGGATAATTCCCCCTGCAACCACCACAACCATCAGTGGTGATACACACGGACGCCTCCTTGGAAGGATGGGGAGGCCATTCTCACGAGAAAAGAGTGCAAGGGAATTGGTCGCACCTGTTCAAAATATTTCACATCAACATCTTGGAGGCTATGGCAGTTTGTCTGACGTTGAAGAAACTATTCCCTCACAGAGCAATCCACATCAGATTGGTCTTGGACAATGAAGTGATAGTAAAATGTCTAATTCGACAAGGCTCGAGATCACTTCACATCAACCTTCAAGGGTTCCGCAATGTGACGGCGGATACTATCCAGGCAAAAACCGATAGAGACAGAATGGTCCCTAGACGCAGACTCATTCTCCTTCATCTCGGAAAAAGTCCCAGAACTGCAAATCGAGCTCTTCGCAACGAGCGACAACAAGAAACTACCTCGTTATGTAGCCCCTTATACGGACCCTCAAGCTGAAGCAATAGACGCCATGTCTCTCGACTGGAACAGGTGGAATCACATTTACCTGTTTCCACCAACCAATATCCTGCTAAAAGTCCTCGACAAGTTAAGATCCTTCAGAGGGACAGCTGCAGTAGTGGCCCCCAAATGGCCCAAAAGCAATTGGTTCCCTCTAGTTCTAGAATTGAAACTGAAGCTGTTTCCTCTGCCGAACCCAGTTTTATCCCAACTGGTCCAGAAATCGACTGTCTACGCTTTATCCTCGAGAACCAACAACCTACATCTCATGATTTTCTCGGCCTAGCAGCGAACAAAAAGTTTGGAATCTCGAAGGATAAAGTTGACTTCATTGAAGAGTATAAGTCAAGTTCGACTAGGAGACAATATGAATCATCATGGAAGAAATGGGTGCCCTTTGTGAGAACAGGGAAACCAACAGAAATATCAATAGATTTCTGTCTCGCTTTCTTCATGTACCTACACGAACAAGGCCTGGCTTCCACCACGATTACCGTATGTAAGTCGGCCGTGACTAGACCACTTCTCTATGCCTTTGAGGTGGACCTCACTAGTGAAATCTTCAATAAGATCCCAAAAGCATGCGCTAGACTCAAGCCTGCAACCCCTCCAAAGCCCATCACGTGGTCTTTGGACAAAGTCTTGCACTATGCTTCAAACCTAAACAATGAGAATTGTACTCTAAAGGATCTAACACAGAAAGTCATCCTTCTGTTTGCAATAGCCTCAGGAGCTAGAGTTAGTGAAATAGTGGCCTTATCCAGAAACAAAGGCCATATTCAGTTCCTAGACACAGGAAAACTAAACATTTTTCCTGATGCTGCCTTTCTTGCCAAGAATGAGCTACCCACTAAGAAGTGGGGTCCTTGGAGAATCTGCCCACTGAAGGAATATGTCTCTCTATGTCCAGTAGAGTGTCTTAAGGTCTATCTTCGAAGAACTTCAGACTTCAAGGGAAGGCAGCTCTTCAGAGGCGAAACTTCAGGATCAAACCTATCCCTAAGACAACTGAGAGCGAAGCTCTCCTACTTTATTTTCAGAGCAGATCCTGACAGCACACCCGCAGATCACGATCCAAGGAAAGTTGCTTCTTCGTTGAATTTCTTTCAACACATGGACTTTGAGAGGCTCTGCTCATATACTGGGTGAAAATCATCCAGGGTCTTCTATAAACACTTTGCGAAGCAAGTACATGAAATAAAATACTTTGTGGTGGCGGCCGGTAGTGTCATAAAACCTGTTGTCTAGTGCTGCGATGAACAGTGGACTTGTCTTGGGACTCAATAGTGTATCGGGTGAATGGGTATTTGTACCTTTTAGTGCAAATCATTACAGTGATTAACAGACTGTTCTATATAGGTGCATAATCTGACCAATAACACTAGTGCCGTGTGGACGTTTGCAACACAGTGTTTACGCATGTCCAAAATATGAGCAAGTCAGACAGATTTGGTTTCACATCTCCATTGAGTGGCATTATTCCGATAATGAAATTATATATATTCCTCCTTTACAGGTCAATATATGAACCCTGATGTGTATTAATGCTGGATCAGATTCTTTCTTTGTTGCAACTACATTTATTACAGTAATTTATTTGCAAAATAAAGATACAAAATGTATCCGCGTCTTATTTTTAACTCCTCAGTTGCATTTGAATAAAACATGCCAGAGTTTTATTTTATCTCTACATATAGAAAAACTTGAATCAGTACAGATTTCCAAGGTAATTAAAGGAAACCTCTAAAAAGTTTTCCTTTTTTTCCTACGGAGATACAAACCTTGAATCCTTATTGTCGAAGTCGACACTTTCCCTGCAAGGGGCAGGAAGCACTCAGCCAGTTCCAAGCTTATTGGAAATGACAGTTAACTGGAATTTCATACACAGGTCTAGGAGACCAGATAAGGGACCCATTCAAGGTAGAAGGCACATACACAAACCCACAGAAATAGTACTTTCAAGTTAATTCTCTGGCATGCTTCCATCAGGACGACATGGCCGAGCCCAAAAAAAAACGGATATTGAGGAAAGCGAAAAATCTATTTTTGGGTGAGATAGCCATGTCGTCCTGATGGACCCATCCTTTTGCTGACTCCACCCGAAACTACTCTAGCTGTGACTATTCCTGCTTAAAGACAATTAAAGGAATGGCGGCTGGTAGTAGTACGGATAGGAGGTCCACCAGGTACCTAGATCGTCACCCCTTTTTTTCACCACTCTTCCCCCATACATCAAAGAGTTAAATCTATTCGGGGTGAAGATTGCCATGTGTCGTATCTAAAAAATGCGTCCCCTGATATTATGCGATATCCTTAACTGGATACCCACTCCTGGAGACCTTCAGTTTAATTCTCTGGGAGTATCACTGTAGCAAATATCCCTTAGAAAACTACCTAAAGGTACCTTCCATCAGGACGACATACCTATCTCACCCAAAAATAGATTTTTCGCTTTGCTCAAAATCCGTTATACATATATATATTGTATGTATATATATATATATATATATATATATATATATATATATATATATATATATATATATATATATATATATATATATATATATATATATACTGTATATATATATATATAATGTACATGTACATGTTCATGTGCAGGTGCATATACACATACACACACACACACACACACACACACACATATATATATATATATATATATATATATATATATATATATATATATATATATATATATATATATATCAATTGGTGGCTGGTGCCCTGGTCAACCTACTACCTGTGAAAGTAGTTAAAAGCCTCTATTTTTATGAAGTTTTCTCACATTTAGTATTATCATAGATTCTTTTTTTTTAACAATTCATTAATGTTTAGTACTTTATAAACTTTTATAATACTTTACTTGTGTTTCAGATTGGGACTTCATAAAATCAAAGGACTTCTTTTGGAAAGTGGTAGTGATAACACTTGTATCATGCCTTCCACTCTACGTGCTAAAGTTCTTGCGCCGAAAGTTCACTCCACCCACCTATTCCAAATTAGAAGAATTAAATACCTTTGGCAGTTCTTCGTTATCTCAGTCACACCCGTGAAGTACAGTACTCTGGTTACTGTGTTTCTTCAACATCTTATACAGGAGTTACTAATTCATTCTTTTTAGTATAGTACTGTATTATAATCTAGTAGACATACATGAAAGTGCCTCAAGCTTTTTAATGCTGTATTTATTTTGTAGATTTAGCCTTGATAAAGGATTTAGAAAACAATTATATTTTTCTGAGAGAAGATTTGACATTTTTTTCCCATTTAAAGTATCTTTGTATATATGTTGGTACTTTGGTGTTGGTATAATCTTGAAGTGATAATTTATTTGTGAGTGGATCCTTATAGTAAGTTATATTATCCCGTATCTTTCATGACAAATTTTACATCCCGTAGTGGTATAACATATATAGTTTGCCTTGCACTTTGTATTGTAGACATTTCTAAAGGTCTTTTGCAACTCTCCTTTACCCCCTGATTCTATTGCCCTTTTTATTTTACTTTTCTCCCTTTTGCTTAGTTTCCATACCTCTAAGCTATTTAGGTTGTGTGAATTTTTTTTACTACTTTCATGTATCTTTTGATAAAGAAACCTTTTGGGCTGTCTGCTACATGAGAAAAATCTGTACATTTTGGTCTTTGGTATGATTAGATTACATTGGAATGAAAAGGCCCAAAGGAAAGGCCCAATGGTTTCTGTGACAATAGGATATGTTGTTATGATGGTACATGTATTAGTATATATTGAAATCTTTGCCAAGGTAAAGATGTGAGAGGATTCTATCCTGAGAAATTATATTTAACTTTTTTATATACAGTACTCAGAATCCGTGCACTGAACAGTGTTAATGCATATTAGAGGGACAAAGCCAATCCAATACACCGTAGCCAGTCCATAAACGATATGAAATTTTATTCTAATTTTATGATTATCTGCATAGTTTTATGGTTTTTCTGGTATATGTATTCTCATTTTGTAGATTCACATGTGATTGTTTACTTACAATAAAAATTATTTATTTTATCAAAGTGTTAGCAAAGTCTCCATTTGATATACCAGTTCAATTTCTTTTTCATGGTTACAGTTCTTATCTTTACTTTGTTTTCCTTCTGCATTATGCAGTGTTCTCAGTTCAACCATATTTTGGATTTATGGGGCTAGTGAACCATGTTTCCCCTTGTTTTTTAATTACTCTTGAAGATATTTTGCATCAAAGCCTGTGGTACTCAAAAATTTGAGTAAAACATTTTTTTTGTTAAATGAGATTATATCAGGATTTTCTAGAACATTATTTAGTGGAGGTATTAATGAACTGTAATGAAGGAAAATTTTGATAATTGTGTATTTTGAAGTTTTCTACAGGTAAAGTGTTTTATCTACAATCAATTTCTGTGAAGTACTTTATTACTTATAATCAGAAGTCTGAATCTGTAATGGCATAGGAGTCTGAGATTCTAGTTAATGAGATTTTAGATGAGCATAGGGTTTAGCATTCCATAACAATAATTTTTTCAAGGGGGAAATATTCTCCATTTAATCAACACTGCACAGTGGGAATAAGGATAGAGGTACCAAATTCATAAATAAAATAGATTGATATTTTTTATAAAGGAATTAGCCAAGGTTGTAACTAAAAATGTTGGGTTTAGGTTTTGATATGGAGGGAAAATAGTACGAAATCAGTATCTCACTAATGGTTTATTAACTGAATTCAAATGGCCAAATCATTACATATCATTAAAAATGACATGAAAAGTACATAAATAACAAGGTTAAGCATGATGCCTATATGTTTGCTTCATAAAACAAATCTAAAGAGGCATTGATAGGGTAAATGGAGGTTTTATTTATAGGCAGTTGAAGCAAGTTCATTTCAAAATATTTGACTTGTCAGGCCTAACAATATCAAGGTAAAACTAGTAACAAAGAATATTTGTAAACAATTCATGTAACTTCCTTTATATGGGAACATAGCATAAGTTTTACTTAGTAAGTAAATTGAGTATCTGTGGCTCATGCTTCCCTGAAAGACAGTTATGCTCATCATCTAAAGGCAATGTATGTATAGAAAATGCAAAAGTTGGAGTACCTTATGAAATATTTGTTTTCAATGTCCACTAAAATACATTTTAACTTTACCCAGAAGGGGAGTGTCTTCAAATCTGATTGAAAATTCATGAATGTCTGTACTGTACTGTAGAACTTTTTCTTGCATTGTCATTGAAGAATTCTATGGGAGTAATTAAAACCTGTGATTGAAAAGTCCAGCTGCTATTCAGAACATATACATGCAAATGTTTCCTTGGTATGATTTTATTAAACGATACTTTATATAATTCCTGATTCTAGTCAGTTTTGATTAACAGTGGAAAAATATTCCGATGAACCACAGTAGGAACACCAAGTTTTAGAGAAGGGGGTGACATTAATATTTTACCAATCTGATAGAAGTAAATTCTTTGTAGCACATGTGAAATTTTGATATTGTATACTGTACATTGAAAGAACTTGAATATCACAAGAGTCCACGACAAAAAAAATTTTGTTTTTGCGGTCAAAAATCCTCTCAAGTTGAAATTAATCATAAAAGAATAATTGCGATCTAAAGTATATGTATTTACTGAATTTGTTTATAATCAAATTAGGTGCTGTTAAGTTTAAGTAACCAGTTCAGTAGTACATTGAGATTTAGCTGTACTGTACACTAAAGAATTTGCCAAAGTTTTGCAAGGGACATCTTCCATGGGTATTTCTTGTGCATTTCCAAGCTAGTCTGAATTATTGAATATATTGAAATATGATCCAGTTAATTAGTAGTTTAGGCAGACCATTAGGTTAAAACTCCTGAACAGTATTGTACTTTTGAGGTGTTACTTTTATGATACCTCTGCTTGAATAAACCTGGTAATCCATTAAAAGTGAAGTACAATATTTAGAGTTACTGAAAGTTTAATGTGGACTCTAATGAAGATCTGTTTATTATATGCCCCAAGAATGTGATGGAAGAAAGTGTGAAATAAAGTGATTTAATGTATAGAATGATAATAGGTTATGGTGGAAAAGATATGTGTGTCATGTGACAAATTCTGTCAAAAGTTATCAATTTTTATAGTACCTCGTACAGTAATGGCTATAAAAACACATGAATTGCATTGGAATGACTAAAAGTGATTAGCTAGTAAATATCTTCTGTTTTTTTATGCCCTTCATAGCTTTATGGATTTAGAATATACAACAAAATATCTACAGTATTTCTGGTAAGCATAGATTTTATATATTTTTCCATATCTAAGGTCTTTTTTGACTAGTTGAAAGTATAGAGAACTCTTGGGCCCAAATAATATTTTACAGGTTGCAAATTTGCCTCAAGATATTAGTCTATATTTCATCCTTCTGATTTACCTATCATGTTACTATGTTAACGTTATCTACAAATTATTTGCACTCTGCGCCTACTAAAAGGCTGCTTTTTACTTCTTACTATGCCCTGGAATTATATTTTTCATAAGGTTACATTTCCATTCTTAAGGTAGGAGTATTTTAATGTATAATACATATTATTCACATATTTGCAGCTTGTTTGCTACTTTTGAAAAATAAAATTGTATATGGTAAGAGAGAAAAAGAGCTTTAATACTAGTAATACAGTAGTTTTTTTCATTACAGAAGTACTTTTTTGTGCTGTATTGAAAATTGTTTAAAGTTAATAAGCTGAAATGTGTTTTATTGTTTTTAATGCACCTTTATAATATTGACAAATATTATTTGCTGTAAAGTTGTTATTATAATATAGAATTAGATATTCATTATAACAAGTGATTTAAATATGCTGCTGTATTTAATTTGACATTTGTCCTTCCTTTGCATTTAATTTTGATTCCCGAACATATACTTTAGTTACTTTATGCAAAAAAAAAAAAAAAATTGAACATAGCCAGCTTAATTTTTAAATTCAAATGGAAAACAAGTTTATGTACCATTGATGCTAAGAACCAAATAATATCAGCTAGTGTTAAGTAGGCCTACTGTATAATTGTTTTAAGTTTTTTTTTCTAATAATTCCCCATCTTAGTCAATTAAATGACTCTCATTGTCTTTTTTCATGACTTTACTACATTTCTACCAAAGTTTTGTTTAATAGATACCTTAAGCTTCTACTTCTGTATTTCTAAATTGACTAATAAAAATTATAATGTATTTTTGGTATCATTTCATCCAAACTTTTCCCATTTTTCTTTCCATCTGTTGTTCTTTTTGGTCTTTTCCCACCTACCGTACTTATACTACTTCAGCTTTACTTGCTTAAATTTATTACCTTCACCCAAGACAGTCCCCTGAACCAGTAGATATGATGGAGATTTCCAGGAACTATTGTATTTAAAAGTATAATACAAATTTATAAAGAAAGGTTATATAAGTATATAAAAGTTATGAAGTTGAAAGGAGTTATAAGAGAGATTAAGTAATAATTGTAAGTAATAATAGTAGAATATTTGGAGAGACTAAATAGAAAAAATAGGCCGTTAATACCAGTACTCTACTAAACCCTACAAATATCCTTATATGAAGTAAACACAGAATGGCCTTTCCAACCCAAGTGTCAGTCGTTATTTCCTAAAAATCAAGAACAAATCTATTTTTACGATAAAGAAGAAATATAGTAAGGAAAAAATAAGCGTGTCAATACTGATAAAGCTGGAAAGTAAAAGACTATATTGAAGAAAGCAATGAAGCAACCATAGTACTATTTGGAATTCAAGAAAACCTAATACTGTATATGAATATATGACATAAGAACAAGCTTTAAGGTGAAGAAAATTGTAGAGAGAAAAGGGAAATAGGAACAGCCCTCAAAAATATGATAGATGGTCATAAAGTGAGTACAAAGACATCCATCTAGAACCTTGATATGAGAACTACTGAAATAGAAAATGTTGAAGAGATGAGAAAGGACTTAGATTAATTTTTCAATTTTCACAAATCTCTTAAGTTGAAAACAGCCGTACTAAAGATGAAAAAACAAGCAAAGGAAATTGATAAACTGATATTTAAGTGATTGATGCAAGATTAAGCTAAATTTTTATGGCATACCTGTCAGCCTAATAAAACAAGAAAATACTATTGCAGTTTTACGGTAAAATCGCAAAATTCATGATGTTGCCATCATCCTTTGGCAACATTCCTCTAGCACCTATTGGGTTAAATCAAAAGGGGGACTGTGTGTGCACTCTTAACTTAGTGAAACAAGTAGGTGAGAGCAGAGGTGTGTTGGACATCTAGACCTTTGCAAGTTTGAGGTGCCATGTCGGATCCAGAAATCGGGATTAATCTCTCTGTAGAAGCAAAGGTCTTGAATTCTATCTATAAATAATATAAGGGAACATACCTGCAAGTAAAACTTAACTATCTGGCATACTGTATACAATAAATGTATGAAAATTAAATTGGCAGAGGCTGTGTGTACCATACTTTAAAATTCTTAACTGACACTGGCTTGGAATGAAGCCTCCTGGAAAATTTAAATGAAAAAAATAGATATAACTTTTAATGAACAATTTACATTCAAGATTAGTGAATAATTCCTACTAGAATATGATGCTCAAGGAAAGAGGAGCCATAAAACATTTCATACAGATATCAAATACAGCACCATGGAGGGTAATAATGAGCGATGAATCGGGAAACATGAAATGGAAAGTAAAATAAATCATGGAAGGGATAAATAAGAATAGAAAAAATAAATTGAGATAAATCTTCACATGCTGTATACAATTATAGAGAAAATTTTCACTAAAGTAGCCTTCTAATATGAAACATTATTTTGGGGAAAGTATTGCATTATCATATTTATGGAACAAATTTAATAATCCTGACAGAAACAAAACTAGAGCAGCTATAAAATATAGTAAACTGGGTGTAGATCTATAGAGAGAAGAGATGAACAGTATATTGGGAGGAGAGTGATGGAAATGGAGGTACAGGGAAAGAGAAGGAGAGGGAGACCAAAGTGAAAGTGGATGGACTGTATCAAGGATGACCTTCGATCAAAGAAATTAACCGGTGAAGGAATATGGCCGGTGTCGTACAGAATAGAATATAAGAAATTAATGCTCTTCCATAATATCATAAACTCTGAGGAAAAAAGATTAGTAAGAGAGATAATTGAGGATCAGTTGAAGAACCCGTATAGAAAGTGCTGGAGCAAGAGCGTAGAAGAAATCTGCAGTAAATATGGGATGGAAGTTGAAGAAATAAGAAGTTGGGGGAAAAGGACCCTGAAAAAAGAAATCAAGAAAAGAATAATGGAAAAAATAGAAGAAACTATTGAAGAAAAAAAGAAAGTAATGAAAAAATTAAGATTTATTAAAGGAAATGGCCCACTGCCTTATATCAGAGAAATGAATCTGGATAAGGCATCCCTTGTGAGGAAAGCAAGATTAGATATGCTCAACTTAAAAGCAAATTTCAGAGGAAAATATGAAGATAATTTGTGTGACTTGTGCAAAGATGAAGAAGATAGTACTGAACATTTATTTTTATGCCCAAAATTAGGACAGCTAATGAATGTAGACATAAGTTTCGGTACGCTGAAAAATCCTAGCAGGGATCTGGCTGCATTTATGGGTAGGACAATGCATATAAAAGAAGAATTTAAGAAGTCCAAACTGACCACAATATGTTGCCAAAACTGATGATAGCAAGGTGTTATCCTATCTAATATCAAGGTAGAAGGAAATAAAAGTAAAGATTGAGAATCTCATTACGATATTAATTTATTTAAGGCACAGGTAATATAAACTTAATAACAATAATAAGAATAAGCTGAGAAGGTTTGCACCTATCTATAAAGAGATAGAGTGCCCCCAAACTTATTTTGCAGAGTGAGCAATAAGGAACCAGGAACCAGGAACATGTAGTGGGGCAAACGCCGACAGAGGTAGATGGAGAACGATGGCCAGAAACATCAACCTTACATAAAAGTGGGAAAAGATGCAGACAAAAAAGATGGTGTAGATCTATAGAAAAATATCAGATGCCGCTAAAAATACTGTATAGCTATTAATCCATTATGGGGAGAGATGGGGTCATTTATGAATACAAGTGTGATGGACGACAAGTTGAAATACACAGACATTTGGCCTACCCTGAATGAGAGAATGAAAGATATAATAAAAATGATGCTCGTAGGTGCAGCCTACAATAAAAAGGAGGGAAAATTCAGAAAAAAGTATTTCAAATGAGAATGAAATAAAAGTGACAGGAATAAAATCCAAAATCATAGAATGGGATACTGTAGGTAGTAAATTGGCAAGGGCACCAGCCATCCGTGGAGATAATACCGTTATTATTATTATTATTATTATTATTATTATTATTATTATTATTATTATTATTATTATTATTATTATTATTATTATTATTATTATCATCATTATTATTATTATTATTAAATAATCTACAACCCTAGTTGGTAAAGCAGGATATTATAAGTCTCAGGGCTCAAACAGGAAAATATATCCCAGTGAGAAAAGCAAACAAGGAAATATATAAACTAAAATAGAAGTAATGAACAATTAAAATAAGATATCTTAAGAACAATTCCAACATTAAAATAGATCTTTCATATATAAACTTTGAAAACTTAAAAAAAGAGCAAGAGTAATAAGATAGAGTGTGCCCGAGTGTACCCTCATGCAAGACAATTCTACCCCCAAGACAGTGGAAGACCATGGTACAGCGGCCATGGCACTACCCAAAATTAGAGAGGAATGGTTTGATTTTGGAGTGTCCTTCTCCTAGAAGAGCTGCTTACCATAGATAAAGAGTCTCCTCTACCCTTAGCAAGAGAAAAGTAACTACTGAATAATTACAGTGCAGTAGTTAACCCTTGGAGCGAAGAAGAATTGCATGGTAATCTCAGCGTTGTCAAGTGTTTAAGGACAGAGGAGAATGTCAAAAAATAGGCCAGACTATTCGGTTCATTGTGTAGGCAAAGAAAAAATGAACAGTAACCAGAGAGAGGGATCCTTTATAGTACCAGGGAGTTATTGGGCCTTTGGCCCCTTTGAATGGTCAGACAGCACTACATTGAATCCCTCTCTCTGCTTACGGCTCATTTTTTCCCTTACCTACACATGCCCCGAATTGTCTGGCCTATTGTTTCTACATTCTCATTTATCCTAACAACGCTGAGATTACCAAACAATCTATCTGCACACAAGGAGTTAAATATTGCACTTTAATTGCTCAGTGGGTACTTTCCTCTTGGTGATGATAGAAGAGACTTTTAGTTATGGTAAGTAGCTCTTCTAGAAGGACACTCTAAATCCAAAATCAAACTATTGTTCTCTAGTCTTCGGTAGTGTCATAGCCTCTGCACCATGGGCATTCACTGTCTTGGGGGTATAGTTCTCTTGCTCGAGGGTACACTATATTCTATAATTTCTCTTCCCTTTGTTTTTTTTTTTTTTTTAATTTCTTTTATAGTTATACTGTATATGAAAGGTCTATTTTAATGTTGTTACTCATACTAAAATATTTTTTTTAATTGTTCATTACTTCTCTTGTGTATTTATTTCCTTGTTTTCTTTCCTCACTGAGCTATTTTTTCCTGTTTGAGCCCTTGGGCTTACAGCATCCTGCTTTTCCAACTAATAATAATAATAATAATAATAATAATAATAATAATAATAATAATAATAATAATAATAATAATAATAATAATAATAATAATAATAATAAGAAAGCAAGAAGATATAGAATGCAAATTGAGCTTAGAGATATATACGAAATGGAAGAAAGAATTTAAAGAACAAATATATATATAAATGCTCTTGCATTATTGTTATATTTGAGAGCAAGAAACAATATGTTGAAAAATCAAATATTATAAATAGATACACATACCGGAGGTACAATATATATATATATATATATATATATATATATATATATATATATATATATATATATATATATATATATATTTTTTTTTTTTTTTTTAAATACGAAGAGAATGAACTATTTTCATAATTGTTGCCAGGAATACATAAGAAAAAAATATAAATTAATTCCAAAAACTTTGCAAAAATATCAGATATTAAATATTAGGGACATATATAACCAGTGAAAATAATATTGATAAGAGGAAAAGTATTTTATATCAGGTGTGGAGAAAAAGACAATATTTGAGGTGTCGTTACAAAGAATGTTCATTGACTAAACGTTGCTGTCTGCTGAGGCCTGAGGTCACTGCCAGGAACCTGGTTCAATTGCTGACTGTTGTGCATTATTTTTGTTAGGTTACATTTTAATGAAGGAGTAATGATTCATTCTGTCGTTGCTTGATCTTTTGTGCTTTACCGAAATAACGTACTGGAAAACATTTCTAACTGGTTTGTAAGTTACAAAGGAGGTATTATAACAGATAACGACGAGGTGGCTTTTCTTGAAATTTCTACTGTACTGTGGGCACCGTAGTTGCTAATATTATTGTAATTCCTGTCGGAACAATATTTTTTGATAAAACAACTGGTTTTTCATAAAACTCCCTGAACTATAACAATACTTATAATTTTACCCCGTAGTTTATATTACCCCCGTGTTGAAAATAGGGCTTTAGACACCGTTAAGACAAATCATTAGACTAGGCTCAGCTGTCTGCTATTCTTAAGCTGGTGAATTTGTATTGTATTACAGGGTGTGATTTCGAACAGAAAATATATGATTTCCTATAGTATATAACGTGATTTAACCGAATTTGACCTTCATTTCAATTGGAATCAAACAGATCAACCAATCCGACTAACTTTAAGTTGATGAATTGGTTGACGTTATTACCGATGAAATGAAGGTGAAAAACGGTTAAATCACGAAATTTCCTACGGGAAAACATATTTCTGTTAAAATGGTTAAATATCACTGTTGACATATATGTTGTGTTAAAATATTTAAATATAAGCACTTGTTCAACGTTGTACTGAGAACGATAACATTAGCAACGTTACCAATGATTCACAGTGCTACCAACGATGACGAATGGTACACAGAGTTACCAACAACACAATGACATTACTAGCGGTAGAAATGCTAAATATTTCCATACGAATTTTAAATAATTCTTCCATATAACTATTACACAATATATAAAAAGTACAAAAAGGGCACAGAACCTAACAAACCCACCTATAATACATACAAGAAGGTAATGTATAGAGAAGAAAAGGCTTGTTTTACGTTTACATATCGATTCCCCAGTATGTTTTCCCCACCCAAAACCCCGAGTTCCCACTGGGGTCCCCCATTATCGGAGGATATAGATGTATATATATTTCTGAAACTATTCATTTGCGACGGGAACGAGTGTCATTTTCAAAGAGAGAGTAATTTTTTCTATAAGAAAAAGTAGTGTTTTTCCTAGGTTACATTGCCCTGTAATACACTACAATGAAACCCTTAAGGTAAAGTCATAGACAAGATATTTTGAAAGTTTAGGGTTAGGATGATATTATTGGGATTGTCCTACTGTAGGCTGGCGAATAAGGTAGGGTATGTTAGTGTTTATACTTGTGTGTCGTTTTGGTTACTTTGATTTACGTTGGGAGCAGGTCGTTTAGCTGATAGTCGGTAATATTATGGTAGAGTCCCACCCAGCGCCATTACCGCTTGCCAGTATATAGGAGCTTGATGTTTTTCTTTTTCGCAAGCGCACAGCAGAGCAAAAACCATTAGAATCTTATCAAAATATTACTGAAATTCAATGGTTTTTGCTCTGCTGTGAGGTTGCTTCTCTCGCAAAAAATGAAAAACATCAAGTTCCTATGTAGGTGGTAATGGCGATGGGTGGGACTCTACTGTTATATTACCCCGAGAGTCATTTAGGCTATGATTCCATTAGGTCATGAAACATTTAGGCTGTGGGGCCTTTAGGCTGCAATTTTGAGAACATTTCCGTGTCCGAAGTCCCAAAACACTCAATTATCTAATTCAAAGCATTACTAAATTCAAAACCGAATTTTGAAAGTCGCAATCTTCAAGCATGGTTTTACTTTTTTTGAAAAATAATTACATTATATACTGTACTCGCATACCATGCGAATTTTGAAGCTGATTTCAAGGGGGTCTGTGGTGCTTGATGATGAAGCATAGGAAATTATATCATGTTATAACAAAACTATTTTCTCGTTTCTTAATTCGACATTTATATTTAATTACACTATTTGCACACATATATATATAAGTTCCAATCAATTTTTTATTTTATATCCCTTGGTTTTTGATGCAGCTTTCCCCGATTCCAAACAGAATATTGCCTATGAACATTGTATGTTTTCTCACCTTCAGCTGCAGCTTGTTGTTTATATTTGGATGTATATTTTTGTGATCTTTTTTTTCCAGAGTGAATAAGGGTAGGCCTATAATCAAAGTAAAAGTATGTCAGTCTTATACTATTTTGTAACAACTACAGCAATTGTTTGCTATCACACGATGGTTGAAACAAGCAAAATACTGTAGCTGCTATCTGATTCCATTGTTCATAATCAAATAGCCATTTGATCTGTAACTGGAATACAAACCACGCTATTTAATAGGGGTATTACTTTCGGCGTAGCTGAAATGATGAGCCATTAATTTTTAACGAGGATTAACTACCCATACCGCTAGTTAGCGGGGGTAGGGGAGGGTAGCTTGCTACCCCCCCCCCCCCCCCTCACAAACCTGTAATTGAGCTCACTTTGCTTTCGGCTCAGATGGTGAATGGACGTTGCCGCTCTTCATCCTCGCCGAATACTGACTGCCATTAAGGCCTTTGTTTTTTCTTTTTCTCTTAGTGTGTGTGTGTGCGAAGTTGACTTCTGCGACCATGCGCACCTACCCTTGTGGGACATTTATGTCGGCGGTGGAGACTGATCCTCACACCCATTGTCCTTCATGCAGAGGCCAACGGTGTGATAGTGTAAATAAGTGCAATGAGTGTAGGGAGTGGTCTTCCTCCCAGTGGGAGAGGTTTGCGCGACGGCGAAAGAAGAAGTCCTAGCGCGATATTTCTCCTTCAAAGGTTTCTTTGAAGGAAGAAAAACCCAAGGCCTTTTCTTCCGTCTCCTGACCCTCCTCCGAAGCTCCTACTCGTTCGGTCTCTTACGAGGGACCATCTAGTTGTAGCGTAGACCAAGTTATTATCGGCCAACCCCGGTTTTCGAGAGATGATGATGGTTCCCTTAGCGAAGCAGCCCCACCTCTCCCCCCCGGGTGAGGCCTTGTCACTAACTCCCCTTTTACAGATTTGGTTTTCCTTGGGGCTTACGGGTTCGCCCTCCAAGGAAGCCTTGCTGCAGTTCATCCACATGGGTGCTTCTTTTAAGCATTCATCGTCGCTGTCAGAGGTAGATCCCCTGACCCTTGTCGACGTTGTTGTGTCTGAGGTGTCTCATGGGGTATAATCCATCTCCTCTGCCACTCCAGACTCTACAGCGGTTGCTGCTTGACCTAGTTTCCCCCCTTTTTCCTGAATATCCTTCGAGGGGGAAACTAAGTTCAAAGTCTGTCTCTCCTGCAAGTGTTTCTTCCCCTCGGGGAAGTTCACTTATAGAGACTCCTCTTTGGAGGACTGCTGCGGTGCACGGTCAGCTTGCTGATCCAACGGCCTCCAGAGGGCGCATTCGTCAGAGGGTATGCCTTCCACTTCGCCTTAGGAGTCTCCCTTCACCAGCGTTGAAGAGGCGCCTATTTTGTTCATTGTCGGCGCAGCTGTCCCCTGCAGAGGAGCCTTCGCTGCATTCTGACCTTCATTCATCGATCATCACTGCTCCTGTAACTAGTCTTGTGACTTCGGTCCTGGACCTCTCTGCCGATCGTTCGCGATCCCCTCCGGTGGATGGTCGCCCTTACAAAGGGCACGCCGACCATCCACCCTCCAGACCTGCCTACCTGCCATCACCGTTCCTGTCACCGGTAAAGCCTATTGGAGCTCCAAACAGTGCAGCTGCGCACCATCGCCCTGCAGCTCGCCATCCGTCAGAACTTCAGCGCTCACCAGCAGCTCGTCACGTTACAACGCTTCGGCGCGCCCCTTCACCTGCTCGCCCTCATAGAAGGCAGTAAATTTATGCGCCTGCGCGCCTGCGTTCTCCTGCACGTCAGCACTTTCCTGCGGGCCCCGCTCCCGCATTCACCTGTGCACCCTGCGCTCACACGCCCAGGGTCTCCCACGCTCCAGCATACTACAGTGCGCTTGCGCTCTCCTGCGCGCCCCCGATCTCCTGCCCGCCAGTGCTCTCCTGCGCTGACGCGCCCATGATCTGCTATGTGGCAGTGTCCACCTACGCGTCAGCGCTCTCCTACCCGCCAACACTCCTGCGCGCCCTTACTCTCCTACGCGCCAGTGGTCTCCTGCATGCCAGCGCTCTCCTGTGCACCATTTATCTCCCGCTCGCCAGCGCTCCCCTGCGCGCCATTGAATAAGCCCACTGTAATTGAGACAGTAGGCACATTGTTGCCCTCACCTACGCGCCAACTCTCACCGGTGCGCCGGCGGTCTCCTGGACATTTGCGCTCTCCTGCGTACCAAATATCTCCCGCAAGCACGTACAGAGACATGCGCGCGCCACCACGTGCCCGTGCACCAACTCTCACCTGCGCACGCGCACCAATACTCTCCCCCGCACCCACGCCAAAATTCTCCTGCGTGCCCGCGTGCACGCGCACCAACAGTCAAGGGCGCAGGATCTACACCCGGCAAGGTCGCCATCGCCTCATTCCCCTCCCCACAAACGCATTCCAGTGCCCCCTGCGGGAGAAAGAAAACAGGCACAAGCAGAGGGGTTCAGGATCCCTAAACTGCCTTCTAAGGCGGACCCACCTATTACGGTGACTCCTCGTAGGAAACCTTTGGTCCCTTTCCCTTCAGGGGATCTGTCTGACAGTGCATCAGTCAGCCAGCAGCCTTGGTTCAGTGTCTTAGTCAGAGCTGTAACATAGGCATTGAAGCCCGTCCTGTCTGACCGCTCATCAGAGCAACCTATAGCTCTGGACTCAAGACATGGAACCATGGCTTCCTCTGTCCCTGTGAAGAGGAAAAGAGAAGTTTCCGACGCGGTCACTTCCCCGAGGGTGCAGCTGACTCCGTGCAGTCCATCAAGGCAAGTCCCTCCAGTTTCTCCCCAGGGATACTCTCCCTCCCTGTCGGATGAAGACCATCCCTCACCAAGGGAACTGTGTGAGGAGAGACACTCTTCCATCCCACTAATGGAGGAAACCTCCCTTCATGTGGAGAGTTCCCCTCAATCTGAGACCAGGAGGGACATGACACTCAGGCCTTCAATGTTGGAGTCTTACCTCCTTCCTCGGAAGGAGTCCAAAGACTCCAAAACTATGCCAAAGTCCTCCACTAGGGCTAGAACTAAGACAACCAGCCACTCAAGGAATGTCCACGACTCACCCCAAGAAAAGCTCATGGGGATAGAAGGAGACCAACAAGAATCAGAACATGCATTCTGGCAGGTTCTGACTGTAATGAGGGTTCTCAATGGGTTTTCCGACCCAGAGATACCCCCTCGAGAGGGCAAAGACACGGTCTTAGACCACGTCTTCGGCACTCAGAAACCCTCAAAGACCAGTGCAGCCCTGTCCTGGTCTCAAGGGTTGAAGAGCACCAGGGACAAGATCTCCCAACAGCTCTCCGAGTTTGCCTCCTCCAACCGTGCCGGCTCTACGAACAAGCTCCTCCCACCTCCTCGCGTACAGCAAAGGAGGTACTTTGAGATCCTGGAGGAACCCAGTTCAGCTCTTCCTCTTCACCACTCTCTGCAAGAGCTAACCAGGGGAGTCCCTCTTGAGAGACTCTCCAGCCTGCAACCGAAGTCCTTAACCAGGAAAAGGTCACTAAGTATGAGATGCAAGGTACTTCGTGGCTGGACATCTGGTTAGGGACCTTAGATATCCTGATACGATCCGAGGATTTTTTTCAAGGAGCGTACCAGGAAGGCAATGGAGACCTTTTTACTCTCAGGCACTCGCACGATCGAGTTTCTTGCCCACCAAGTCTCGAACTTGTGTGGAAACACTATTTGTTTCCTAACCGAAATACAAACCACGCTATTTACATAGGGTATTACTTTCGGTGTAGCTGAAATGACGAGCCATTAGAACTTTAACGAGGGTTAATTACCCCCGCGCTAGTTAGCAAGGGGGTAGGGGAGTGGTAGCTAGCTACCCCTCCCCCCCTCACACACCGGTGAACTGCTTCACTTCACTTTTGGCTCGGGCGATGAGCAGATATCTCTGCTTCGCCCTCGCATTATTCACAGCCTTAATTTTGTTTTGCTTTTTCTTTCAGCTTGTGTGCTTGAAGTTGGCCTCATCCTTCCTTTCTATCATGCTGAAGTGCCCTGGACTCCCCGACCGCCTTTGTGGAACGTTCATGTCGGCGGTCGAGACGGACCCTCACACCTTATGTCCGTATTGTCGAGGTCAACGGTGTGAAAGGGATAAAAACTGTAGTGAGTGCAGGGAGTGGTCTACCTCCCAGTGGGAGAGGTTTGCCCGGCGGCGTAAGAAGTCTAAGCGTGACCTTTCTCCTTCAAGGGCTGCCTTGAAGAGGGAAGGTTCCAAGGATTCTTCTTCCGCTGCCCGAACCTCCTCCGAAGCTCCCACTCGATCGGTCTCTCGTGAGAGGCCGTCGAGTGGTAGCGTAGGCCATTGTTTTGTTTCCCAATCTCGGGGTTCGGGAGAGGGCGTTGCCTCCCATAGCAAGGCAGCTCCCCCTCCTCCTCCGGGGGAGGGCATTGATTTTGTTGATGACCATGTTGCTAACGATGATCTCTTACAGCTTTGGGCTTCCTTGGGGCTTAAGGGCTTGCCCTCTAGGGAAGCCCTGTTTGACCTGATCCAGTTGGGTGCAGCTGTCAAACAGTCGCCGGTAATAGCAGAGGTAGATCCTCTGTTTATTGTCGACGTTGTTGTTGCAGAGGCTTTCGACGGGTCAGGTCAAACCCATGCTGCGGTTGCGGATGTTGCTGAAGGCTCAGTTCCCCCCTCCGAACATCCTTCGAGGGAAGCGCTGAGTCCAACGGTCTCTCCTGCGGGTGTTTCTCCCCCTCGGGGGAGTGCACTGACAGAGACTCCTCTTCGGAGGACAGACGATGGTGTTGCTGTGCCTCGAGGTCGTCTTCTTTGCCGTAAGGCTCGCTCTCCTCTTCGCCGTAGAGGCCTTCCTTCTCCTTACAAGGGAGTTAGGAGGCGCCTCTTCAGATCTTCACCTTCGACGTCCCCCCCAGAGGATCCTCCACGACGAGAGCAGACCGTTGCAGCTGCATCGCTAGACCTCTCCGCAGATCGTTCGCGATCTCCGAGGCCTGCCAAACCTTCCAGTCTTCCATCTCCACTCCTGGATGCTGATGCGCAGTGGGCGCCAACGCACCCCGTTGTCCAATGGGCACCGGTCCCTTCGGGGCAAAAGGGTTTATCCCACAATGTGGGTGAGTCCCTTAAGTGCCAGTTGTTCCGTAACCGAAATAAAAACCACGTTATTTACATTGGGTTTACTTTCGGCGTAGCTGAAAATGACGAGCCGATAGATTTTAACGAGGGTTAACTACCCCCGCTCTAGTTAGCGGGGCTAGGGGAAGGGGTAGCTTGGTACCCCTCCCCCCGACACACCGGTGATTTGCCTCACTTCACTTTTGGCTCGGACGATGTGCAGACGTGTCTGTCTATCGTCCTCGTTATTGACAGCCTTAATCTTTTCTTTGCTTTTCTTCAGCTGTGTGTTTGAAGTTGGCCTTGCCCTTTGGTATTCATCATGCGCAAGTGCCCTGGGATCGCCGGCTGCCCTTGCGGTACCTTCATGTCGGCGGTGGATACCGATCCTCACACCCTTTGCCCGCTGTGTCGAGGCCGACGGTGTGATAGGGAAAATACATGTAGTGAGTGTAGGGAGTGGTCTGCCTCCCAGTGGGAGAGGTTTGCCCGCCGGCGTAAGAAGAAGTCCAAGAGAGACCGTTCTCATTCGGGGGTTGCCTTGAAGGAGGAAGGCTCTCGGGACTCTTCTTCCGCTGCCCAAACCTTCTCCGAAGCTCCCCCTTGTCCGGTTCCTAGTGAGAGGCCGCCGAGTGTTAGCGCAGGCCCTTGTTCTGTTTCTCGACCTCGGTGTGCGGGAGAGGGCGTCGCCTCCCATAGCGGGGCGGCTCCCCCTCCTCCTCCTGGGGAGGATTTTGATAATGTAGATCCTGTGTCTAATGATGATCTTTTTCAGCTTTGGGCTTCCTTGGGGCTTAAGGGCCTGCCCTCCAAGGAAGCCCTGTTTGACCGTATTCAGTTAGGGGCCGCTGTCAAGCAGTCGCCGGTGATAGCAGAGGTAGATCCTATGTCTATCGTTGACGTCGTGGTGGCAGAGGCTTCCGACGAGTCTGGTCAAACCTCTGTGGCTCCTGATGTTGATGACGTTGCTGAAGGCTCTCCTCCCCCTTCTGTACATCCTTCGGAGGGGGAAGGGGGTCCCACGGTCTCTCCTGCGGCTAAATCTCCCCCTCGGGGGAGCGCTTTGACCGAGACTCCTCTTCGGAGGACTGATGATCCTGACGACCTCCCTCGTGGCCGCCTTCGCCGTAAGGCTTATCGTCCGCTTTGCCGCAAGGGCCTCCCGTCTCTCTATAAGGGTGTCAAGAGACGCCTTTTCGAGTCTTCTCCTCCTCCGTCCTCCGATGGGGACTCTCCTCGCCGGGAGCAGACTGCAGCAGCCGCGTCCTTAGACCTCTCCAGGGATCGTTCAAGTTCTCCCATGCCTTCCAGACCTTTTACTTCCTGTGCAGATGGCCAGCAGTCTTCTGATCTCGTCAGCCGACGGGCACCGGTCCCTTCGGGGCAAAGGGATGTCGCCCACGGTGTGGGCGCTTCCATTGCGCGTCAGGGTTCCCCTGCGCGCCCTCCTGCACGTTCATGCGTAGTAGCGCACCAGCGCTCTCCTGCTCGTCAGCGCTCTCCTGATCGCCAGCGCTCTCCTGTTCGCCAGCGCTCTTCTGATGGTCAACGTCCCACTGCTCGCCAGCGCTCTCCTATGGACAACGAACATCTTCCTGTTCCTGCTGCGCGCCCAGCGCACCAACGGTCTCCTGAGCGCACTAGATCTCCTGCTCGTCAACGCGCACCTGCGCTTCCAGTTCCTGACACGCGCCCACGCGCCCTAGAACTCCGGTTCAGGACATGGGCAAGGACTCAACTTCTCCTCGCTCTCGTGATCATGCTCGTCAGGTTTCTCCTGCGCAGCAACGCGCACGGTCTCCTGCGCGTACATCCAGAGTTCCTGCACGCCCACGCGCCTCCTCTTCCTGAGCCCATTCGCGAACGTTCGCCTTTGCGCGTCGCGCCGATAGCTCCTGCACAGTCTTATACGCGCCGTCTTCCTGCTCGCCAGCGTTCTCCAGCGCGCCAGCGATCTTCTGACGCGTCAACGTTCTCCTGCTCGTCAGCGATCTCCTGCACGTCAACGATCACCAGTGCGTCAGCGCTCCCCTAAGCGCCGGCGATCTCCAGAACCCCCTTGATATTCATCGCCTGCGCGCAAGCGCTCTCTTACGCGTCAGCGCCCAGCGGATCCGGAGAAACATAGGTCCCCTGCGATCAGCTCGCCCACGCGCAGTCGCTCGCGTGCGCGTTCTACGCGTCATCGCTCGCTAACGCGCCATCGCTCGCCTGCGCGCCATTGTTCGCCAACGCGCTATCAATCGCCGAATCGCCATCGCTCGCCCACAGGTCTCCAGGACACTTTCGTTCCCCTAGCCCTCAGCGGTCTCCTGAGCGCTCTCGTTCGCCCACGCGCCCGCTCGCCCGCGTGCCCGCGCACCCGTTCGCCCGCGCACCCGTTCGCCCGCGCGCGATCGCTCCCGCGCTCGTTTGTCTACGCGCGATTGCGCGCTCGCGCTCCAACAGCCCCTCGTGCGCGACTCTTTTGTATCGCCCCCGCGCGAGTGTCACCACAACCCCTGTTTGCGTCGGGTTCCGCAGCTCGCGGCAGCAGCAGGGACGTGTGTCGCCAGGTCGCAGTTGGGATCGCCTCTGCCTAAGCGCAGGTCTCTTTTGCAGGACAAGGAAGGACCTTCGGAGAGGTCAAGGCAACTTTCTTCCCCTTCTTTTTTGCAGGCAGGTCTAGTGGTGTCCACTCCGAAGGATTGCCCGATCCCCTTCCCTCCAGCGGGAATTTCGGACTCTGTGTCCGTGTCTCGGCAGTCTTGGTTTGGTCCTCTGATGCGGGCGCTAGTGAAGGCTATGAAGCCGCCACTCGCCGATCTAGGACACAGGCCAACGACGGCCTCGCTTCCGCTGAAGAGAAGGAGAGGAGTGGACTTCGTGGTAACTTCTCCCAGGGAGAAGTTGGTTCCTAAGAGGTCCGTCAGGAAGGCTCCGTCCCCTTCGCAGTCGTTTTCTCCTTCTCCCGTAGACGAGGCCTTTCCGTCCTCGGGAGAGTCCAGTGAGGCGGCGGTCTCCCCCTAGGCACCAAGGGGGGAGTCACCTCCTCGTGGAGGAGAATCATCTCGCGCGGAAGGTGCCTACCAGACCTCTTTGCTGGAGTCTTGTATCCCACCCAGGAGGGAACCCAAGGACTCCAAGACGATGCCGAAGTCTTCTTCATGAATTTGTCAGGAACCAGCCAGACTCCGGGAGAACGTCCACGTGTCTCCCCAGGAAGAGCTTCTGGGGACAGGAGACTTAGCTGCCAGTCCGCAGGGAGGAGAGCAGCAAGAGTCTGAGCATGCCTTCTGGCAGGTCTTGGGCCTGATGAGACAGCTCAACGGGTTCATGGACCCTGTGATCGCCCCCCCGTGAAGGCAAGGACACGGTCCTGGATCGGGTTTATGGAACTCAGAAGCCCCCAAAGGCCAGCGCGGCTCTGCCCTGGTCCCAGGTGCTGAAGAGCGCCAGAGCCAGGGCCAATGCTCAGCTCGCAGTACTCGCTTCCTTCAGTCGTTCCTCTGCCGGGAACAAACTCCTCCACCTCCTCGTCTCCAGCAGAGGAGGTATTTTGAGATCATGGGGGAGTCTAGCCTCGCTCTTCCCCCACGCCATTCGGTGGAAGAGCTTACTAGGGGAGTTCCTCTTGTGAAGCTCTCCGCCCGGCAGGTGACGTTCTCGGCGTCGGAGATCCTGAGCCATGAGAAGGTCGCGAAGTGTGCCATGCAGGCCACTTCGTGGCTGGATGTCTGGCTAGGTTCTCGGGGCATCCTATTGCGCTCCGAGGATCTGTCTAAGGAGACCAATAGGAAGAACCTGGAGACCTTCCTCCTCTCGGGCACTCTCTCCATCGAGTTCCTGGCACATCAGGTTACCACCCTGTGGGCCAACTCGGTGTTGAAGCGTCGTGATGCGGTGACCGAGAAGATCCAACCGAAGGTCCCCGCCGTGGATGTCTGCAGGCTCAGACACGCCTCCCTCCTTGGGGGGAATTTGTTTGAGTCCTAAGATATGGAATAAACAGCTGAGAGGTGGAGGAAGTCTAGCCAGGATCCCTCCTCCAAAGGGCCCTTGTATCTCGGCCCTACAAGCCTCCAGCTCCGCAGCAACTTCAGCAGCAGCCTCGCAAGATACCGAAGCAGGCGCCGGCAGCTAAGAAAGTGGTGTCTAAGCCCCAGCCCTTTCCTGCCAAGGACAAGAGGGGCGGTAAGTCCTCCAGGGGAGGCAAGACTCCTAGAGGGAGCGGCCGCGGCCGCAAACGCTAGGAGTGGCAGTCCCCCCGCGTGTCCACCTGTGGGGGGATGCCTTCAAAGTTGCGTGCACAGGTGGCAGCAACATGGGGCCGATGCTTGGACGGTCTCCGTGATCGGCTAAGGTTATCGCGTCCCATCCACGACATCTCAACCTCCCCTAACAGCGAATCCAGTGTCGTTGAGCTCCTATGCCATGGGATCGGCAAAGGGGCTAGCCCTTCGGGCGGAAGTCGAGACCATGCTCAAGAAGGATGCTCTCCAGGAGGTCGTCAACGGCTCCCCAGGCTTCTTCAGTCGACTCGTTCTTGTAAAGAAGGCGTCTGGAGGCTGGAGACCCGTCATCGACCTCTCAGCTCTGAACAAGTTTGTCAAGCAAACTCCGTTCAGCATGGAGACAGCGGACATGGTCAGACTTGCGGTGAGACCACAAGACTTCATGTGCACACTGGATCTGAAGGACGCGTACTTCCAGATCCCAATCCATCCGTCTTCCAGGAAATACTTGAGATTCAGCCTAGACAGCAAGACCTACCAGTTCAAGGTGCTGTGCTTCGGTCTCTCCACAGCACCTCAGGTGTTCACCAGAGTGTTTACCCTGATTTCGTCTTGGGCGCACAGGAACGGCATCCGTCTTCTCCGTTATCTGGATGACTGGCTGATCCTAGCAGACTTGGAGTCGACCCTTCTTCGACACCGAGACAGGCTTCTGGGACTTTGCCAGGATCTGGGGATCTTGGTAAATCTCGAGAAGTCCTCTCTGCGGCCGTCCCAACGACTGGATTATCTAGGCATGTTGTCAGACACCAATCTCCACAAAGCCTTTCCATCAGACGACAGGATAGCAAGGCTGTGGAGGGTGGCGGAACCCTTCCTCAGGCGGTAAGAGCTTCCTGCCCAATCGTGGTTGCGTCTCTTAGGTCACCTGGCCTCCCTGGGTCATCTGGTTCCAAACGGCCGTCTCAGGATGAGATCCTTGCAGTGGCGGCTCAAGTCCTGGTGGAATCAAGGATCTGATTCCCTGGACTTTCTGGTCCCGATAGAACCTTCGGAACCGGAGGGACCTGCAGTGGTGGCTGGTCGACGAGAACCTGCGAAAGGGAGTGGATCTTCTCGTCCTCCCCCCGGAATTGACACTGTTTTCGGACGCGTCAAAAAAAAGGGTGGGGGCCGCACATTCTGAACCAGAGGACCTCAGACCTTTGGTCAGAATCAGAAAAGTACCTGCACATCAACCTGCTAGAAATGAAGGCCGTTTTCCTGGCTCTTCAACAGTTCCAACGGACCCTGGCGGGTCACTCCGTGGTGGTGATGAGCGACAACACCACGGTAGTGGCTTATATCAACAAGCAGGGAGGTCCTTTTTTGCATCAGCTATCCCATCTTGCAGTAGAGATTCTGAGGAGGACCGAAGTCCACTCGATAACACTATCAGCTCGCTTCATTCCTGGCAAGAGGAATGTGCTCGCCGACAGTCTGAGCAGGGCTTCGCAGATAGTGAGTACCGAGTGGTCTTTGGATCCTCAGATAGCCAACAAAGTCCTGACTTTGTGGGGTTCCCCGACGGTGGATCTGTTCGCGACATTTTAAACTGCCCCTGTACTGCTCCCCAGTCCCGGACCCCAAGGCACTCTGGCAAGATGCTTTCCAACAACGGTGGGACAACATCGACGTGTACGCCTTCCCACCGTTCTGTCTGAGGAGAAGTGTGCTCAACAGGACCAGACTATCGGTCAACTTGTCGATGACTCTGATAGCTCCGCTATGGCATCACGCAGAACGGAGCTCCCGAGAGAGCTTCCCCCACGACACGAGCTACTCAGACAGCCACATTGCAACATCTTCCACAAAGCCGTAGCCTCGCTTCGGCTTCACGCCTGGAGACTGTCCAGCGTCTCCTCACGGAGAGAGGTTTTTCGCAACAGGTTGCAGAGAGAATGTCTCAGCACCTACGAAAGTCCTCTGAGGGAGTCTACCAGGCGAAGAGGAGAGTCTTCTGTGGTTGGTGTCGTGGGAGGGGTATCTCTCCACTCGATGCCACTATTCCAGCAATAGCGGAGTTTCTCGTTTATTTGCGGGAGGAAATGTGCCTTTCGGTCTCAGCGGTGAAAGGTTATCGCTCAGCCTTGAGCTTGGCTTTTAGGCTGAAAGGAGTGGACATTTCTTCCTCGCTGGAACTCTCTCTACTCATACGTAGCTATGAGCTTACCTGCCCTCAGTCGGAAGTGAGACCTCCTCCATGGAACGTGGTTTGGGTTCTCAGGTCTCTTAAGAGACCTCCCTTCGAACCATTACGCCAGGCCTCCGATCGCCACCTGTCTTGGAAGACAGCTTTCCTGCTCGCTTTGGCCTTGGCCAAATGAGTTAGTGAACTTCACGGTCTCTCGTACGATGTCGCCCATTCAAGGGGATGGGGGGAGGTAACGTTCAGGTTCGTCCCTGAGCTTGTTGCCAAGACTCAGAACCCTGGAGTGCCGGACCCACGGTTCGACTCTTTCAGGGTCATGAGTCACCAGCTGCTATTGTGTCCAGTGAGGAGTCTGAGGTGTTACTTGAAGAGAACAGCTGCAGTTCGTCCTCAGGTGCAAGCATTGTTTGTTAGCACAGGCAGGACGAAGAGGAGGGTCACCAAGAACACCATCTCGGCTTGGATTCGAAGGGTTATCCATTACGCCTTGAATCCAGACCCTCCTCCGTCACGTCGCCCTAGAACACACGACGTCAGGGGCATCGCTACGTCCCTGGCCTTCAAGAGAAACTTCTCTGTGACGCAGGTGCTTCAAGCTGGGGTCTGGAAGTGTCAGACGACCTTCACAGCCCACTACCTGCAGGACGTGACCCACAGGAGCCTCGATACTTTTTCTATCGGCCCTGTGGTGGCTGCACAACAGCTGGTCTAGCCTCAGGCTCCTTTATGGACAGGTAGCAGTAGGTTGAGGGCGTTGTTACCCGGTTTTAGTGTGCGTGAATGAAAGAGTATGTCTGACCCTTACTTCTTTCTCCATCCTCCCCTCTCTTGGGGAAGCAGCATCCTGGTCTCGCATAGCTGACCTCAACCTCTGCAGGTAAACCATGCTTCCTTGTGCTCCTAGTATTAAGCTTAATACTGTCGCGTCCCCCATACCCTGACGAGGTGGTATTGGGAACGTCCTAGCCTGGATTCCTATCTAAAGGTCTCAAGGTCAACTTCATAGGACGAGTCACGCTCTTTCCTCCACATACAACTTATGTAGGCCACACGTTCCTTGGGGAGCAAGGAACTTGTGAGGTGCAGGGACTCCTTTTCTCGAGTGCTACTCACTTGGAGTCGGAGTCCCCGGGTAAAGCCAAAGTCAGTAAGGCTGGGGACTTTCCACCCTTCCTAAGGGGTAAGTCACCCAATGTAAATAGCGTGGTTTGTATTTCGGTTACGGAACAAATGACAAATTCGGAGATAATTTGTATTTTTCCTAACCATACAAACCTTAGCTATTTACACATATTTTCCCGCCAGCCCTGTCCCCCAAGTCAAGTCCTACCTCTAAGTGAAGTGAAGCAAATCACCGGTGTGTGGGGGGGGTAGGGGTAGCAAGCTACCCCTTCCCCTACCCCCGCTAACTAGCGCGGGGGTAGTTAACCCTCATTAAAATCTATTGGCTCGTCAATTTCAGCTATGCCGAAAGTAAACCCATTGTAAATAGCTAAGGTTTGTATAGTTAGGAAAAATACAAATTATCTCCGAATATTTCATGTTTTACCTGCGCGCGCTCTCCTGCTTACCAGACTTCTACTGATTCAACGCGCCGACGATCTCCAGCTGAGTCTCGCCGTAGATCTCCTGCTCGCCAGCGCTGACCTGCGCGCCAGCGCTCTCCTGTGCTACAGAGACCACCTGTGCGCCAGCGCTCTCCAGCTCGCCAGCGCACATCTGTTCCTGCTGCGTGCTATGCGCGCCATCGGTCTCCTGAGCGCCCACGATCACCTGCTCGTCAGCGCACAACTGCGCACCAACATTCGCCCGCGCGCCCACGATCTCCGGATCTGGGCGCAAGCAAGGACATTGTTCCTTCGCCTCCTCGCCGACGTTCGCCTACGCGCCAGCCATCGCCTGCGCGCCATCGCGTGCACTCACCTGTGCGCACGAGATGTCTCCTGAGCCCGCCCACGAGCGTTCGCTTTTGCGCGCAACCTCGCCCTCTGGTCCTGTGTCCCAGCAGGTACCTTATGAACGCGCAACTGCGCGCCAACGATCTCCTGCGCGCCAGCGATCTCCTACTCGCCCGCGCGATCCCTCGCCTGCGCGCAAGCGCTCTCCAACGCGCCAACGCTCCAGATCGCCACAGGTCTCCGACACGCCCACGCCTGTGTGTAGTCGATCGCCTGTTCGCGCTATGCGCCATCGCTCGCCAACGCACCACCGATCGCCAGCGCTTGCCCTTACAGCCGCGCGCACCCTCACCTGCGCGCCCACGCGCACCTTCACCTGCTCGCCCACGCGCACCTTCGCCTGCGCGCCCACTCGCCCACGCGCCCACGCGTACCCTCGCACCCGTGCCCGCGCCTTCATCTCCGTGCGCCTGCGCGCATGCACGCCAACGTTCGCCCGCACGCGAACCAGCGATTCTACCATCGCGCCAGCGCCAGCGCGATCTCGCCAGCGATTCCCGCCGGGTTTCGCAGCGCGCCCAACCTTGTGAGTCTTCGGGGACGCGTACTTCCAGATCTTCGTCCTCACGATCTCCACCCCGTAAACGCAGAGCTGCGCACGTCCAGGAGCAGGAAGAATCTTCGGAGAGGTCTACGCAACATTCTTCTTTTCAGGCAGGCCCCGTGGTATCCACTCCTAAGGATCAGCCGATACCCTTCCCTCCAGCGGGTGTTGCTGACACTGCGTCGGTCAGCCGTCAGCCTTGGTTCGGGTCCCTGATCAAAGCGGTCGTGCAGGCTATGAAGCTGGCCCTCGCTGATCTGGGACTGAAACCAACGGCAGCCTCGTCCCCTCTGAAGAGAAGGAGAGGAGTGGACTTCGTGGTAACTTCTCTTAGGGTTAAGCTGGCTCCCAAGAAGTCCATCAGGAATGCCCCTTCCCCCTCGCAGACACTTTCTCCTTCCCCTGTAGACGAAGCCTTTTCCATCCTCAGGAGAATCCAGCGAGGTGAGGCATTCTCCCACGGCACCAATGGGAGGAACCCCACCTCGAGGAAGAGAACCATCTCGCGTGGAGAGGAGCCCCCAGACTTCTTTGCTTGAGTCCTGTATCCCTCCCAGGAGGGAGCCTAAGGAATCGAACACTGCTCCTAAGTCTTCATCCCGGATTCAACCAGAGCTAGCGAGACCCCAGGAGAACGTCCACGTATCTCCCCAAGTAGAGCTACTGGAAACAGGAGACCTTGCTGCCAGTCCACAAGGAGGAGAGCAGCACGAGTCGGAGCATACCTTCTGGCAGGTCCTGAGTCTAATGAGGCAACTCAATGGATTCAAGGACCCCGAGACCGCCCCCGGCGAAGGCAAGGATACGGTCCTGGACCAAGTCTACGGTACCCAGAAGCTCCCAAAGGCCAGCGCGGCTCTGCCCTGGTCCCAGGGAGTGAAGAGTGCCGGAGACAAGGTTGAGGGCCAGCTCTCCGAACTCGCCTCCTCCAGCCGTTCCTCTGCCGGGAACAAACTCCTCCCACCTCCTCGTGTACAACAAAGGAGGTACTTCGAGATCATGGGGGAGTCTTGTTTAGCTCTTCCCTCCACCACTCTGTGGAAGAGCTCTCTAGGGGAATTTCTCTCGAAACTCTCCACCCGGCTGGTGACATTCTCGGCTACGGAGATCCTAAGCCAGGAGAAGGTCGCAAAGTGTGCCATGCAAGCCACTTCGTGGCTGGACATCTGGCTGGGGTATCTGGGCATCCTGTTGCGATCCGAGGACATCGAAACAGGCTCCGGCAGCAAAGGCAAAGGTGTCTAAGCAGCAGCCCTTTCCTGTCAAGGACAAGAAAGGCAGAAAGTCCTCCAGGGGAGGTAGGAATCCTAGGGGGAGCGGCCGAGGCCATAAACGCTAGGATTGGCAATCCCCCTGCATGTCCACCAGTGGGGGGATGCCTACAAAGTTGCGCGGACAGGTGGCAGCAACTCGGGGCCGATTCCTGGACGATCACTGTGATCAGCCAAGGATATCGCGTCCCGTTCATAACATCTCTTCCTCCCCTGACAGCGAATCCAATGTCGTTGAGCTCCTATGCCATGGGATTGGCAAAGGGGCTAGCCCTTCGGGCAGAAGTCGAGACCATGCTGAAGAAGGATGCTCTCCAGGAGGACGTCGACGACTCCCCAGGCTTCTTCAGTCGACTCTTTCTTGTAAAGAAGGTGTCTGGAGGCTGGAGACCTGTCATCGACCTCTCAGCTCTGAACAGGTTTGTCAAGCAAACTTCGTTCAGCATAGAGACAGCAGACCCGGTCAGACTTGCAGTGAGACCGCAAGACTTCATGTGTACACTGGATCTGAAGGACGCGTACTTCCAGATCCCAGTCCATCTGTCTTCCAGGAAGTACTTGAGATTCAGCCTAGACAACAAGATCTACCAGTTCAAGGTGCTGTGTTTCGGTCTCTCCACAGCACTTCAGGTTTTCACCAGTGTTCACCCTTATATCTTCGTGGGCACACAGGATCGGCATCCGTCTCCTTTGCTATCTGGACGACTGGCTGATCCTGGCAGACTCGGAGTCGACCCTTCTTCGATACCGAGACAAGCTTCTGGGACTTTGCCAAGATCTAGGGATCATGGTAAATCTCGAGAAGTCTTCTCTGCTTCCATCTCAACGACTGGTATATCTAGGCATGATATTAGACACCAATCTCCACAAAACCTTCCCATCAGACGACAGGATAGCAAGGCTGAGGAGGGTCGCAAGACCTTTCCTCGGACGAGAGGAGCTTCCAGCCCAATCTTGGTTACGTCTCCTAGGTCACCTGGCCTCCTTGGCCCGTCTAGTTCCGAACGGCCCCCTCAGGATGAGATCCCTGCAATGGCGACTCAAGTCCCGGTGGAATCAAGGTAATGATTCCCCGGACGTCTTGATCCCTATGGGACCTGCGGAACAGACTGACCTGCAGTGGTGGCTGACCGACGAAAACCTTCGAAAGGGTGTGGATCTTCTCGTCCTCCCCCCGGATTTGATGCTGTTCTCGGATGCGTCAAAAGAAGGGTTGGGGGCCCACATTCTGAACCAGAGAACCTCAGGCCTATGGTCAGAATCAGAAAAGTACCTCCACATCAATCTGCTAGAAATGAAGGCCGTTTATCTGGCCCTTCAACAGTTCCAACAGACCCTGGCGGGCCACTCCGTGGTGGTGATGAGCGACAACACCACAGTAGTGGCTTATATCAACAAGCAGGGAGGTACCTTTTCACAACAGCTATCCCATCTTGCAGTAGAGATACTGAGGTGGACCGAAGTCCACTCGATTCCACTATCAGCTCACTTCATTCCGGGCAAAAGGAATGTGCTCGCCGACAGTCTGAGCAGAGCATCGCAGATAGTGAGTACCGAGTGGTCTTTGGATCCTCAAGTAGCCAACAAAGTCCTGACTTTGTGGGGTTCCCCGACAGTGGACCTGTTCACGACAGCTTTGAAATTCAAGCTGCCGCTGTACTGCTCCCCAGTCCCGGACCCCAAGGCACTCTGGCTAGATGCCTTCCAACAACGGTGGGCCAACATCGATGTCTACGTCTTTCCACCGTTCTGTCTGATGAGAAGGGTGCTCAACAAGACCAGACTATCGGTCAATCTGTCAATGACCTTAATAGCTCCGCTATGGCATCACGCAGAGTGGTTCCCGGACCTTCTGCAGCTCCTGACGGAACTCCCGAGAGAACTCCCCCCACGACACGAGCTACTCAGACAGCCACATTGCAACATCTTCCACAAAGCCGTAGCATCGCTTCGGCTTCATGCCTGGAGACTATCCAGCGTCTCCTCACTGAGAGAGGCTTTTCGCAACAATTTTCGGAAAGGATGTCTCGACACCTGCGAAAGTCATCCGCAGGGGTCTACCAGGCGAAGTGGAGAGTCTTCTGTGGTTGGTGTCGTGGGAGGGGTATCTCTCCCCTCGATGCCTCTATTCCAGCAATAGCGGAGTTCCTCGTTTATTTGCGGGAGGAAATGCGCCTTTCGGTCTCGGCGGTGAAAGGCTATCGCTCAGCCTTAAGCCTTGCCTTCAGGCTGAAAGGAATAGACATTTCCTCCTCGCTGGAACTTTCCTTACTCATACGTAGCTACGAGCTTACCTGTCCTCAGTCGGATGTGAGACCGCCTCCTTTGAACGTGGTTCGGGTCCTCAGGGCTCTGAAGAGACCTCCGTTTGAACCATTATGCCAGGCCTCTGACCTACACCTGACTTGGAAGACGGTATTCCTGTTCGCTCTGGCTTCGGCCAAGCGAGTCAGTGAACTTCATGGTCTCTCATACGACATCGCCCATTCAAGGGGATGGGGGGAGGTAACGTTCAGGTTCGTCCCTGAGTTTGTTGCCAAGACTCAGAACCCTGGAGTGCCGGACCCACAGTTCGACTCCTTCAGGGTTGTGAGTCTCCGTTCCGTAACTGATGACCCAGATCACCTGCTACTCTGCCCAGTAAGAAGTCTGAGACGTTATCTGAAGAGAACAGCTGCAGTCCGTCCCCGTGTGCAAGCCCTGTTTGTGAGCACGGGAAGGACGAAGAAGAGGGTCACCAAGAATACCATCTCAGCTTGGATTCGAAGGGTCATCCACCACGCCTTGAATCCAGATCCTCCTCCGTCACGTCGTCCCAGAGCACACGATGTCAAGAGGCATCGCAACGTCTCTGGCTTTTAAGAGAAACTTCTCGGTGACGCAGGTGCTACAAGCTGGGGTCTGGAAGCGTCAAACGACCTTCACAGCCCACTACCTGCAGGACGTGACCCACAGGAGCCTTGATACATTCTCTATCGGCCCTGTGGTGGCTGCACAACAGCTGGTCTAACCTCAGGCTCCTTAATGGACAGGTAGCAGAAGGTTGAGGGCATTATTACCCGGTTTTAGACTGCATGAATGAAAGATTATGTCTGGCCCTTACTTCTTTCTTCATTCTCCCCTCTCTTGGGGAAAGCAGCATCCTGGGTTCTTTGCATAGCTGACCTTAAACCTCTGCAGGTAAACCATGCTTCCTTGTGTTCCTAGTATTAAGATACTAATACTGTCACGTCCCCCATACCCTGACGAGGTGGTATTGGGAACGTCCTAGCCTAGAATTCCATCTACAGTACTTCTTTGGACCTGGACCTCTCCGCAGATCGTTCGCGATCTCCTTCTCCTGCCAGACCTGCTGACCTGCCGTCGCCCTTCCTGGCTGCAGATGCGCTGTGGGCGCCCACCCATCCCGTTATCCAACGGGCACCTGTCCCTTCGGGGCAAAAGGGGCTTTCACACATTGCGTGTAAGTCCCTTAAGCGACAGGTATCCCCTGTGCGCCAATGTTCTCCTGCGTGCCAGCGCGCTACTGCTTGCAAGCGCTCGCCAGTTGCAGGCACGTCTCGCCAGCGCTCACCTGGTCCAGGACCGTATCTCCTGTGTGCCCACGATCTCCTGCTCGCCCGGCCCTTCCAGAGACAACGCTCCTGATGCGCGCCATGCATGCCTACGGTCTCCTGCTCGTCAGCGCTCTCCTGTTTGTCAGCGCTCTCCTGTTCGTCAGCGATCTCCTGTGCGCCAGCGCTCTCCTGCTCGCCTGCGCGCCATCGTTCGCCTGCTCGCCCACGATCTTTGGATCTGGGCTCCAGAGGGAAGACTTCTTCCTCCCTTGCTCGCCAGCGCTCTCTACCGCGCCACTGATCGCCGACGCGCCACCGGATGTCGCCTATTCGCCATCCCTCGCCTACGCGCCATCGCCCGCAATCTCCATTGCGCGCCCCCGCGCCCACTGCTAGAACTACGGTTCCAGGGGAGAGCCCTCCTGCGCGCCCGCACGCTAGGGATATTTCCCTTACGCACGTGCGCCCAATGGCTTCGCCCTTACAGGCCCTTCGGTATCCTGTAGCTACACACCGTCTGAGGTCTCCGGAATGCGCCCCTGCTCGCCAACGCGCCCCTTCACCTACGTGCCCACAAGCTGCTTCTCCTGCGCGCCATCGCTCGCCCACGCGCCAACGCGCGCCCTCTCCCACGCGTCAACGCTCGCTTGCACGCCATTGCTCACCTGCGCGCGCGCCCTCGCCCGATCCCGGCAATAACCTATCGCGCGAACGCCAGCGCGTTCCCACACTAGAGACTACAGGACAACGCGAGGTCAGGTCGTCCTCATCGCGTCCCCCCCCCCCCCCGTAAGCGCAGAACAGCGCGCTCAACAGTTGGAGGGAAATCTCTGGATAGGTCCAGGAACGTTTCTTCCACAGCTTCTTCTTTTCAGGCAGACCCTGTTGTAGTTTCCACTCCTAGGGATCTTACGATCCCCTTCCCTCCAGAGGGTGTCTCTGACAGCGCTGCTGTCAGTCGGTAGCCCTGGTTTGGGTCCTTGATTAGAGCGGTTGCGCAGGCTTTCAAGCCCGCTTTCTCTGAACTAGGCCTCAAATCCGCGGCAATCTCGGCCCCCCTGAAGAGGAAGAGAGGAGTGGACGACGTGGTAACTTCTCCTAGGGCAAAACTGGCTCCTCGGAAGTCTTTGAGGAAGGCTCCCTCCCCCCCTCAGACTTTCTCTCCCTCCCCTGTGGACGAGGATTTCCCGTCCTCGGGATTCACGTGAGGTGAGGCGTTCTCCCATTGCACCAATGGGAGAAACCCCACCTCGCACGGAGAAGTCTTCCCTAGTGGAGGTGGAGAAGAACCTCCCACCATCTTTGTTGGAATCCTGCATCCCTCCCAGGAGGGAGTCGAAGGACTCCAAGACAATTCCGAAATCAACTTCGAGGATCAGACCAGAGCCAGCTAAGTCCGCAGAGAAAGTCCACGAGTCCCCCCAAAAGGAGCCTTTGGGGACTGGAGACCTTGCTGCTAGTCCATCAGGAGGAGAGCCGCAAGAGTCGGAACATGCCTTCTGGCAAGTTCTGACTCTGATGAGGAACCTCAACGGATTCGCGGATCCAGAGATTCCTCCTCGAGAGGGCAAGGACACGGTTCTGGACCGAGTCTTTGGTACCCAGAAGCCCCCTAACGCCAGCGCGGCTTTGCCTTGGTCCCAGGGGGTTAAGAGTGCCAGAGATAAGGTCGAGAGCCAGCTCTCCGAGCTTGCCTCCTCCAGCCGTTCCAGTGCCGGAAACAAACTCTTCCCACCTCCTTGTGTCCACCAGAGGAGGTACTTCGACATCATGGAGGAGACTTGTTTAGCTCTTCCCCTTCACCACTCGGTGGGAGAGCTCTCTAGGGGAGTCCCTCTTGAGAGACTCTCCAACCGGCCAGTGTCGTTCTCGGCCTCGGAGATCCTCAGCCAGGAGAAAGTAGCGAAGTGTGCCATGCAGGCAACTTCGGGGCTGGATATCTAGCTAGGGTCTCTTGGCATCCTGATACGATCCGAGGACTTATCTAAGGAGAGTACCAGGAAGGCCTTGGAGACCTTCCTTCTTTCAGGCACTCGTACCATCGAGTTTCTAGCCCACCAAGTCTTGAACTTGTGGGCCAACTCAATCCTGAAACGCCGAGATGCTGTGTCTGAAAGATTTAACACGAAGGTCCCCAGCACCGAGGTCAGTAGGCTCAGACATTCCTCCCTTTAGGGGAGTAGTCTGTTTGAGCTGAAAGATGTAGAGCAGGCGGCTGAGAGGTGGAGGAAGTCCAACCAGGACTCCCTCCTCCATAGGGCTTTAACATCAAAGCCCTATAAACCTCCAGCACCTCAACAACCTCGCCCTACAAAGACGACGAAACCGGCAGTAGCAGTAAAGGCAACGTTGTCGAAGCAGCCTTTTCCTGTCAAAGACAAGAAAGGCAAAAAGTCCTCCAGGGGAGGGAAAAATCCTAGGGGGAGTGGCCGAGGCCGCAAACGCTAGGATTGGCAATCCCCCTGCATGTCCACCAGTGGGTGGATGCCTTCAAAGTTGTACAGACAGGTGGCAGGAACTTGGGGCCGATTCCTGGAGGATCTCCTTGATCAGTCAAGGATATCGCGTCCCGTTCATAACATCTCTACCTACCCTGACAGCGAATCCAGTGTCGTTGAGCTCCTATGCCATGGGATCGGCAAGGGGGCTAGCCTTTCGGGCAGAAGTCGAGACCGTGTTGAAGAAGGGCGCCCTCCAAGAGGTCGTTGACAGGTACCCAGGCTTCTTCAGTCGACTCTTTCTTGTAAAGAAGGTGTCTGGAGGCTGGAGACCAGTCATCGACCTCTCAGCTCTGAACAGGTTTGTCAAGCAGACCCCGTTCAGCATAGAGACGACAGACACGGTCAGACTCGCAGCGAGACCGCGAGACTTCATGTGTATACTGGATCTGAAGGACGTGTACTTCCAGATCAAAATCCATCCGTCTTCAAGGAAGTACTTAAGATTCAGCCTAGACAACAAGATCTACCAGTTCAAGGTGCTGTGTTTCGGTCCCTCCACAGCACCTCAGGTTTTCACCAGAGTGTTCACCCTGATATCTTCGTGGGCACACAGGATCGGCATCCGTCTCCTCCATTATCTGGACGACTGGCTGATCCTAGCAGACTCGGAGTCAACCCTTCTTTAATACCGAGACAAACTTCTGGGAATTTGCCAAGATCTAGGGATCATGGTAAATCTCGAGAAGTCTTCTCTGCTTCCTACCCAAAGACTGGTATATCTAGGCATGATATTGGACACCAATCTCCACAAAGCCTTCCCATCAGACGACAGGATAGCAAGGCTGAGGAAGGTCGCAAGTCCTTTCCTCAGACAAGACGAACTCCCATCCCAGTCGTGGTTACGTCTCCTCAGCCATCTCTCATCCTTGGCCCGTCTAGTTCCCAACGGTCATCTCAGAATGAGATATCTGCAATGGCGACTCAAGTCTCGTTGGAGTCAAGGACACGATTCCCCGGACGTCTTGATCCCTATGGGTCTCACTGGACGGACAGACCTTCAGTGGTGGGTGGCAGACGAGAACCTACGAAAGGGAGTGGATCTTCTCGTCTTCCCCCCGGATTTGATGGTGTTTTTGGACGCCTCAAAGAAAGGGTGGGGGGGGGGGCCCACATTCTGAACCACAGGACCTCAGGCCTGTGGTCAGAATCAGAAAAGTGCCTCCATTGAAATCTGCTAGAAATGAAGGCCGTATTTCTGGCCCTTCAACAGTCCCAACAACTCCTGGCGGGTCACTCTGTGGTGGTGATGAGTGACAACACCACAGTAGTGGCTTACTTCAACAAGCAGGGAGGTACCTTTTCAGAACAACTATCCCATCTTGCAGTAGAGATACTGAGATGGACCGAAGTCCACTCGATTCCACTATCGGCTTGCTTCATTCCTGGCAAGTGGAATGTGTTCGCCGACAGTCTGAGCTGACCGTCAAGTAGCCAACAAAGTCCTGACTTTGTGGGGTTCCCCGACTGTGGATCTGTTCGCGACAGCGTTGAGCTTCAAACTGACGCTGTACTGCTCCCCAGTCCCAGATCCCAAGGCTCTCTGGCAAGATGCTTTCCAACAACGGTGGGACAACATCGACGTATACGCCTTTCCCCCGTTCTGTCTGATGAGGAGGGTACTCAACAAGACCAGAATATCGGTCGATCTCTCCATGACCCTCATAGCTCCGCTGTGGCATCACGCGGAATGGTTTCCCGACCTTCTGCAACTCCTTACGGATCCTCCGAGAGAACTCCCTCCGCGACACGAGCTACTCAAACAACCACACGCCAACATCTTTCACAAAGCCGTAGCTTCGCTTCGTCTTCACGCCTGGAGACTATCTAGCATCTCCTCGCAGAGAGAGGATTTTCGCAACATGTTGCGGAAAGGATGTCTGGACACCTGCGAAAGTCATCCGCAGGGGTCTACCAAGCAAAGTGGAGAGTTTTCTGTGGTTGGTGTCGTGGAAGGGGTATCTCTCCACTCGATGCCACTATTCCAGCAATAGCTGAGTTCTTCGTGTACTTGCGAGAAGAAATGCGCCTTTCGGTCTCGGCAGTGCAAGGCTATCGCTCAGCCTTAAGTCTAGCCTTCGGGCTCAAAGGAATGGACATTTCTTCTTCGCTGGAACTTTCCCTACTCATGCGTAGTTATGAACTTACCTGCCCTCAGTCGGAAGTGAGACCTCCTCCATGGAACGTGGTTCGAGTTCTCAGGTCTCTTAAGAGACATCCCTACGAACCATTACGCCAGGCTTCAGATCGCCACCTGACTTGGAAGACGGTGTTCCTACTAGCTTTAGCGTCAGCCAAGCGAGTTAGTGAACTTCATGTCTCTCGTATGACATCGTCCATTCAAGGGGATGGTGGGAGGTAACGTTCAGGTTCGTCCCTGAGTTTATTGCTAAGACTCAGAATCCGGGAGTTCCGGACCCTCTGTTCGACTCCTTCCGGATTTCGAGTCTTCGTTCCGTAACAGATGGCCCAGACCATCTCCTACTGTGCCCAGTAAGGAGTCTGAGGCTATATCTGAAAAGAACAGCTGCAGTTCATCCCCAAGTGCAGGCATTGTTTGTGAGCACTGGGAGGTCAAAGAGGAGGGTTACCAAGAACACCCTCTCAGCATGGATTTGAAAGACAATCCATCTGTCCCTGAATCCTGACCCTCCTCCATCACGTCGCCCTAGAGCTCATGATGTCGGGTGTAGCTACGTCCCTGGCCTCCAAAAAGAACTTCTCAGTGACGCAGGTTCTACAAGCAGGGGTCTGGAAGCGTCAAACGACCTTCACAGTCCACTACCTGCAAGACGTGAACCACAGGAGGCTCAATACGTTCTCTATCGGCCCTGTGGTGGCTGCACAACAGCTGGTTTAAACCTCAGGCTCCTTAATGGACAAGTAGCAGAGGGTTGAGGGCATTATTACCCGGTTTTAGTCTGCATGAAAGAAAAGGTATGTCTGGCCCTTATTCTTTTCTTCATCCTCCCCTCTCTTGGGGAAAGCAGCATCCTGGGTTCTCTGCACAACTGACCTCAAACCACTGCAGGTAAACCATGTTCCCTTGTGTTCCTAGTATTAAGTTAATACTGTCATGTTCCCATACCCTGACGAGGTGGTATTGGGAGAGTCCGAGCCTAAAGTTTCCATCTAAAGATCTTCAGGTCAACTTCCTAGGACGAGTCACACATAATCCTTCACACAGCTTATGTAGGCCGCAGCCCTTGCATAGCAAGGTGCGAGCGAGGTGCAGGGACTCTTTATTGTTGAGTGCTGACACTCAGATAATGAGTCCCCGGGCAAAAGCCAGTATGGCTGGGACTTTTTCCACCCTTCCTAAGGGTTGAGTCACCCATATTAAATAACGTGGTTTGTATTTCAGTTACGGAACAAATGACAAATTCGGAGATAATTTGTATTTTTCCTAACTATACAAACCTTTGCTATTTCATCAAACTTGCCCGCCAGCCCTGTCCCCTGTGAAGTCCTACCTCTAAGCAAAGTGAACTTAGCACACAGGTGTGTGAGGGGGGAGGGTAGCAAGCTACCCTCCCTACCCCCCGCTAACTAGCGGTGGGGTAGTAAACCCTCGTTAAAATTCTAATGGCTCGTCCTTTCAGCTACGCCGAAAGTAATTACCCATATTAAGTAGCTAAGGTTTGTATAGTTAGGAAAAATACAAATCATCTCCGAATTTGTCATATTTTTCCTAACTATACAAACCTTAGCTATTTAAGCAAACTTACCCGCCAACCCTATCCCCCTTGAAGTCCTACCTCCAAGTAAAGTGAGCTCAATCACAGGTGTGTGAGGGGGTTGGTTGGTAGCAAGCTACCCTCCCCTACCCCCGCTAACTAGTGGTATGGGTAGTTAACCCTCGTTAAAAATTAATGGCTCGTCATTTCAGCTACACTGAAAGTAATACCCCTGATAAATAGCTAAGGTTTGTATAGTTAGGAAAAATACAAATTATCTACAAATTTGTCATATTTCACTGCTCCTCAGGTCTAGGAGTAAGATTTATAATGTGTGTTACATCCTTAAAAGACTTTGCAAAAATTTTTACTCTTCTGTTATTTTTTCAGATTGCTTTCCACTGGTTGGCAAAATTATTAGAATCCTGAGGTACTATTACTAATGTATAATGGAAAATATCCATAGTTTGAAATATTGTCCTTGGATAACAGAAGATCCTATAAATCTTAAGGAATATTTTGGAACATATCATGACTTGTTAGATTTTGTATCAAACGGTCCTCATGAACAAAAGGTATGTTATGCAAATTTTATATTATGACATAAGGATATGTGTAGCCTGCAACATGTTGATTAAAATAGAATTAACTTTTGGGATATCAGTTTATTTTTACTGTGGTTACTTAATGCGCTTTCTCCATGCATACTGATCTCATGAGCATTTAATTTTTTAATTCACAGTAATCAGATCCTCATATATGTCCTACTTGGATTTCGTTTTATAAGACTTGAAATATTAGTTGTAGACTAGCATGCAAGCCTTGATGTTATACGTAATCAATTATTTGTTTGGTCCTGAAAATTTGTCCAACACAAATACAAACCATCATATTTTACTTATAGGAGATGAATAACAGTGAAGGCTTGAATATTTTAGTGAAAACTGTAAACAACTGGCTGGTTATTACCCTGTCAGCAACAGGGAGGTAACCTCCTCCCCCTGTAGCTCACTGTAACCTCACTTCGGTTTCAATCGTCAGCGAATGAACTTGTTCCTCTGTGCCTGGAATTATTTTGGCAGTTAATGCTTTTTTTTTAATTGTTCTGACACAGATACAAACCTTCCGCTATTTATAGGGTATTATTTTCCGCAACTCTGAAAACTAGCCAAGACAATTTTAGTGAGGGATAACTACCCCCATCCGCTAGTTAGCGGAAGGGGTTGGGGTAGACCGGCTACCCTGCTCACGCAAAACTGTCGGTCGAGTAACCTCTTTTGCTCTTGGCTCGGTAGAGTGCAGACGTGCCATCTCTCTCTCCTGTTAAAACAAAACTGCCTTGACTTTATTTACTTTTCCTTTTTCTTTTGTGTATCAGTGTGTGTTTGTTATTGTCCTGCTATGCGAACATATCCAGGTCGTGAGGGCCGCCGCTGCGGTACCTTCATGTTGTCCGTAGAGACCGAACCCCACCCTTTGTGCCCGGCTTGGTGGGGACATCAGTGCTCGCGGGACAACACCTGTTTCGAATGTCAGGAGTGGCCTGTCTCCCAGTGGGAGAAGTTTGCGCGTAAGAAGAAAAAGAAGTCTAATCGTGATTCTTCGCCTTTGGGGTCTTCCTCGAAATCGTAGAAATTGCGGGCTTCTACTTCCTCTATGTCCAAATATCTGCCCGAAGCTACTTCTCAACCAGGCCCTTCTGGGGAACAGCCAAGCAGTAGTGCAGAGTTTGTGACTCCAGGTCAACCCTGTGGGATAGGTGAAGGTGTCTGCTCCCCTAGTGAGTCGGCTCTTTCCCTTCCCCTAGGGAGCGCCTGTTTCTTCCCAGACCTTGTGTCTTTGTGGTCATCGCTGGGCGTCGATGGCCCCCTTCGAAGGAACTTCTCCTTGAACTCCTCTGAAGGGGAGTAGAGAGAAGGCGGTCATCTCTTTCCTCTGCGGAGGTTGATCCTCCTCTTGTGGGCGCAGGCGCTGTTGCCCGTCGGTCAGACCGAGAGTCTAGTTTCGACGAGGAGATAGCTAACCCACCAGGGGCAGTGGCAGGGCTCTCTCCAAGGCAAGCTTCCCCTTCGGGGAAACATATCTCTCGTTCGCGAGAGAAGATTGCCTATGTACATCGGCGATCTCCTTACAATTATGGTTCTCTTCCAGGGGCGGAACGAGAACCCTGCCATAAGCGACATTCTCCTTTGAGGGAAATCTCCTCCCTGCAGAGGATTCATCTGTAGACCTTCATTAGTCTCCTCCTCGGGCGGAGTCTGCAGAACGTTCCTCTCCGGAGGTTCGTAGAGTGGAGGGGTTCATAACTCCTCTCCACCCCGGACGTTCTTGTCCGCGTGCTGTGAGGAGACATCTTTTTGAACCTGCTGGTTCCCACGTTGACCCTTCAGGGTCTCGTGACGATCACCCTTTGGGCTGGCGTGATCGTGAGCCTTCGGGCTCTCGTCATGTTGATCCTGCGGGTTCTCATGACAGCAAGTGTCCTTCGAGACTCCGTCGTGCTGAGCCTTCGGACTCACGCGGCTCGAAACCGGATTTCAGTTACGCTGAACCCTTGGGCTCTCGTAACGATGGTAACGTTGAGCCTTAGGACTCTCGTTCCATCAGTCACGTTGACCCTTCGGGGTCTCGTGACAGAGGAACCTCTGTTCCTCGTTACGTTGATCCTTTGGGGTCTCGTAACCTGAGTTACGCTGAACTCTTGGTCTCTTGTAGCTCTAGTCACGCTGAACCCTTGGTCTCTTGTAGCTCTAGTCACGCTGAACCCTTGGGCTCTCGTAGCTCTAGTCACGCTAACATCTCAATGTTTCGTGACCGAGAAACTTCAGTGTCTCGTTGCGGTGACCCTTCGAGGTCTCGCAACACAGGCTAAGTTAGGCCTTTGGTCTCTCATGCCCTTAGTCACGCTGATCCTCCGAGGTTTCGTGACAGAAATTTCTGTTTCTCGTTGCGCTGACCCTTCAGGGTCTCACAACACAGTTCACGCTGAATCTTTGGGTTCTCGTTATCACAGTCGTTTTTTATATGACAGAGAGTTTGCGGACTCACGTTGTGTTCATCGTTCGCGCTCACACAACACAGGCTATCGTGAACCTTTGGGTGAGCGTAGCAGTGAGTACTATCGCTACACTGAGAGCTCTCACTCGCACGACCAAGTTGGTGCGCACAACCGATTTGGCACGCACGAACAACCTTATGCGCACCATGCACGCGAACGAGGTGCGTGCAATCAGCGCCATGTTGAGGAGCGCGCGAGGACAATCTAGCGGAAGTGCGCGACCTTCTCGGCGCGCACAATCAATGTTGTGTTGAATCCTCATGCAGTGAGGGTGTTCTTAGCCGCACGAACTATGACAGGGCACGCGATAATGATTCATGATCCTCTGTTGCTCCCTTCCCGGGAACATCCCAACTAGGAGTAGGTTCTCACGAATTAACATCCTCGCAGAACCAAACCCTCCCAAATTCGGCACCCCGAACGAGATACCGTCTCCCATTTTGGCAGCAGGGGTTAACCTCCCTGCAAAGAGAGACTCCCATCAGTCTCTCAAGTCTCATAAGCTTTCACAGAGACAACAGTTGCCCACGAGACTACGCCAAGATCCTATCCCTAAGGGTAGGCCTGTGCCAATCCTGCCTACCGGGAAGCCTCCCTCAGACAAGAGGGTTGAGAAACCTGCCTAGGTTCCTAAACCCAGGGATCCGTGTCTTTCCAAGGACCTCTCCCTTAGTTCTTTTGGAGCCCGTGACCCCAAATGGCTTCGCACCTTATTCGATCTAATGCGCCAAGCCATTAGAGGAATCATTCCCTGCTCCCAGTCCTTAGGTGACACGTCTAGGATCCCTTTGTCGCCTCTTCTCGTCTCAGGGGTCTCTCCTCCCTCCGATCCTAGGAGGAGTTCGTAGGATTCCGCGCAAACGGCCCTATCTGGCATGGAGAAACGGTCACCCCCTCGCAAAAGTCCTTGGGAGGAGAATAGGCAAGAACCTCAGGGTAGCCCCCTGCAGTTCAAGACGCCACAGGCCAGATCCAAGGGGAAAAGGAAAAGGATTCGTCCTTCGCCCCCTAATTAGGATAGGGTGACGTGCTACAGAGACTCCTTCCGTCCCTTACCAGTCGAGATAGTGTCTAAGGAAGCACAACCTGCGACTGGGCGGGACGCACTCCATATGGCAGCTGACTTACATCCCACCCGTAAGCCGATGGAGACCTCTAGTCCCTCATGGACAGAGGACCACCTGCCTCGTAACAGGGAGCCGAAGGATTTATTCACCATCCCTAAATCCTCTGCTAGGCTTCCCTCGGCACTGCCTCCTAGGCAACCGGAAGCGAACACCTCCTTGGCAGTCTCCCTATCCCCGGTCTATCCCGTTGACAACCACTATCCACTCCGGGCTCCTATGGATGAGAGTTCAGATGTGGAAGGGCAGAGCGATTTCGAGGACGACACTCTGCCATCTCTCTCTGCTCCAACTCATCCTCCAAGCTTCTACCTCCTCCATATGTGTTTCAGAGGCGATACTACGAGATCCTTGGGGAATTTCTTCCAACGCTGCCTCTCGATCACTCCATAGAGGCACTCTCGAAGGCCACACCCTTCGAGAAACTCACGGGACTTCCAGTCTCCTTTTTGGCCTCCGAAATCTTTAACCAGGAGAAGGTGGCGAAGTACGCCATGCAGGCTACTTCGTGGCTTGACAACTGGTTGAGATCCATAGGACAACTGATCCGATCTAAGGACCTGTCTCGTGAGTCCTCCAGGAAGTCTTTGGAGACCTTCCTATTGTCTGGCACTCGGGCCATCGAGTTTCTCTCCCACCAGGGTTGTCAAACAGACACCGTTCAGGATGGAGGCGGCCGACACTGTCAGACAAGTGATAAGACCACAGGCCTTCATGTGCACTCTAGATCTAAAGGACGCATACTTCCAGATCCCAATTCATCCGTCTTCTAGGAAGTATCTAAGATTCCTGTTCAATCGGAAGCATTACCAGTTCAGGGTATTGTGTTTCTGTCTTTCCACAGCACCCTAGGTCTTCACGAGAGTATTCGCCCTAGTATCATCTTGGACCCACAGAGTCGGCATCCGTCTCCTAAGATGCTTGGACGACTGGCTGATTCTGGCAGACTCGGAAGCGGCCCTTCTCCGCCACCAAGACAAGCTTTTAAGGTTTTGCCAGGATCTGGGGATCGTGGTAAATCTCAAGAAGTCTCATCTGCTTCCCTCTCAAGGCACAAATCGTTTCCATCAGACGAAAGAATGCAGAGACTGAGGGAAATAGCACAGGTCTTCCTCAGTCGTGAAGAGCTCCCGGTGCAGTATTGGCTTCGCCTTCTCGGCCACATCTCTTCCATGACCCGACTGGTCCTCAACAGTCGCCTCAGGATGAGATCCCTCCAGTGGCGACTGAAATCCCAGTGGAACCAGCACACCGATTCCTGGGATCACCTTGTCCGCATAGGACTAGAGGAACAGTCGTACCTCAGGTGGTGGTTGGCGGAGTCAAAAATCTGCAAAGGGGTCGATCTTCTCTTCTCCCCCCCCGGAATTGATGCTCTTTTCGGATGCATCAAAAGAAGGATGGGCAGCTCACGTGCTGCACCATTACATCTCCAGCCAATGGTCCTAATCAGAAAGGTACCAGCACATAAATCTCTTAAGAGATGAGGGCAGCCTTTCTGGCCCTCAAAGAGTTCCCCCAGGTCTTGGCGGGGCACTCCATGGTATTGATGAGCGACAACACCACGGTAGTAGCTTATCTGACCAAACAGGGCAGTACCTTTTTGCAGCACCTGTGCCATCTGGCAGTAGAGATACTCAGATGGGCAGAAGACAACTCGGTGACTCTATCAGCTCACTTTCTTCCGGGCAAGCGGAATGTACTAGCGGACAAGCTGAGCAGAGCGACTCAGATAGTTGGCACCGAGTGGTCTTTGAATCCTCCGATAGCCAACAAAGTCCTGACTCTGTGGGGTCCCCGACTTTGGATCTGTTCGCAATGGCCCTGAATTTCAGGCTCCCGTTGTACTGCTCCCCAGTCCCGGATCCCCAAGCTCTTTGGCAAGATGCTTTCCAACAACGGTGGATAAACCTGGACGCTTACGCATTTCCCCCGTTCTGTCTGATGAGAAAAGTTCTCAACCAGGTACTGTACAAGGAAGCAACAACTTCCAAATGACCCTCATAGCTCCTCTATGGCATCACGCAGAATGATTCCCAGACCTAATACATCTCCTCACGGAGATCCCGAGGGAGCTCCACCCACAACACGACCTCCTCAAACAACCGCATGCCAACATCTTCCACAAAGTCATAGTTTCGCTTCGACTTCACACCTGGAGACTATCCAGCACCTCCTCACACCTCCTTGCAACTGGTTGCGAAAAGAATGGCTGGACACCTTAAGAGATCTACAGAGGCAGTCTACTAGGCGAAGTGGTCAATTTTCTGTGGTTGGTATCGTGGAAGGGGTATCTTTCCCCTCGATGCCTCTGTTCCGACTATAGCGGAGTTTCTTGTATACCTTCGGGAAGAAATGCTTCTCTCAGTCGCTCAGCCTTGAGTCTCGCCTTTAGACTGAAAGGAGTCCACATTTCCTCCTCGTTGGAACTTTCTTTGCTCATCTGTAGTTACGGGCTTACATGTCCCCAGGAAGAGCTAAGACCTCCCCCTTGGAACATGGTACGGGTCCTCAGGTCTCTCAAGGGCTTCCCCTATGAACCATTACGCCAGGCCTCCTATCGCCACCTCACGTGGAAGACGGTGCTCCTGCTCGCTCTGGCTTCGGCCAAGAGAGTCAGCGAACTTCATGGTCTATCTGCTGATGTCTCCCACTCTAGGAGATGGGGGGAAGTAATCGTCAACTACGTCCCTGAGTTCGTAGCTAAGACTCAAAATCTGGGTGTGCCGGACTTCAGGTTCGGCCCATTTCGGAGAGAGTCTTCATTCTGTAACCAAAGATCCAGACCAACTGTTACTATGTCCAGTAAGGAGTCTGAGGTGTTACTTAAAAAGAACAACAAAAACTCTCCCCCATGTACAAGCGCTTTTTGTTAGCACGGGGAAGGTCGAGGAGTGTCACGAGGAATACTATTTCCTCTTGGATAAGGAAAGTAATTGAATACGCTCACAATCCAGATCATCCTCTGTCCAACCGACCTAGAGCTCATGATGTCAGAGGCATTTGGATGCTGTTGTGAAAAGGATGACCGGGTACCTCCGGGAGTCATCCTCCACTGTCTACCAGGCAAAGTGGTCAATCTTTTTTGGTTGGTTTCATGGAAGGCGTATCGCTCCTCTCAACACCACTATCCCAGTAATAGCGGAGTTTTTGTTATACTGTACCTTCGGGAGAAAAAACGGCTTGGTCTTGGCGGTAAAAGGCTACCGTTCAGCCTTGAGCTTCTAGTTTAGATTGGACAGAGTTAATATATCCTCTTCGATGGAAATTTCTTTCCTTATACAGAGTTTCGAGCATACCTGTTCTCGGTTGGATGTTAGACTCCACCCGAAAATGTAGTTCTTGTACTACAATTCCTTAAAGGAGCGCCTTATGAACTGCTGCGTCAGTCATCAGACTGAGACCTGACACTTGAGACAATCTTCCTTCTTGCTTTGGGCTTTTCTAAGAGAGTCAGCAAGTTGCACGGTCTTTCTTACAATGTTGCCCATTCAAGAGAATGGGAACAGGTCATTTTCAGGTTCGTCCCTGAGTTTATTGTCAAGACTCAAAATCCTGCTGTAGCGGATCCTAGATTCGGGTCTTTCTGGATTGAGAGTCTCCGTTCTGTAATGGATGACCCAGATCAACTGTCACTCTGCCCTTTAAGAGTGTTAATGTATTACCTCAAATGAACCACAGGATCTTGCCTTCATGTTAACAGAATGTTTGTTAGCACGGGGTGGGTAAAAAGGAGAGTCACAAGGAATTTGATCTCTTCATGGATTCGCAATGTAATAGATCATGCCTGAAATCCTGGCTCTCCCCTGCAAGGCCATAAACCCAGAGCTCATGATCTTAGGGGCATCAGCACATCCCTAGCATTTAAAAAGAACTACTCTGTAATGCGGGTGTGTGGAAGTGTGAGACAACCTTCACAGCCCACTACTTGCAATACGTAACCCACAGGAATCTGGATACCTTCTCCATTGGTCCTGTAGTGGCTGCACAATATGTGGTCTAAACACCTCAAGCTCTCTTGTTGGACAAGTAGCAGTCGGTTGATGGCAGACGTTACCCAGGATTAATCTTGGATAAATGACAGAGTGACTGGCTTCTTTCTTCATCGTCCCCTCTCTTGGGGTGCAGCACCTTCAATACGCTGCAATCTGTCCTCTTCCGTCTCAAGGTATGAACCATTTCCCTTAGGTAACCTGATATATGAAAATATATTTGTCATGTCCCTATCTTCCCAGTGAGGTGGGGGTCGGGCAATGTCTAAGGTTAAGTCAGCTGTGTTTTCCTACTCAAATAATTCTTATCTTGACAAGTCACATTGTTTAATTATTACACATTCACATTGATTGCCAGGCGGTTAACTCTCACATATGCATGAGAATTCAGCAAGGTGTCAGGTTGTTTCTCTAATAAGCTTGTGCGACGCACAGAGTCACGCCACGGGTCAAAAGCCTATAAGTTGGTTAGGACTTCCACCTAGCTAAGGGTGAGTCTTTCCCTATAAAGAGCGAAACGGTTTATATGGGATGTTGGAACAAACTAATAATTTTTATTTTTCCTAACGATTCAGACCTTGAGCTCTTTATACAGATTTATCCTGCTATTACCTATCACCCTGCAAGTCCGGACTGCAATCAAAAGTGACGGTATAGCACAGGTATGTGTGCGAGCGGGAGTGCCGATACTACCCCTGCCACCCTCCCTTCCAGGTAACTAACAGTAGTTAAACCTCCTTGGTAAAATTCTTATGACTAGTGTCCAGCTTCGCAGAAAGCATATTCTCTATAAAGAGGTCTATGTTTGTATTATTAGGAAAAATTAAAATTACTTCTAGTTATTTTTTCAAATTACTGTACTAAGTGGTATATCCTAGCAATCCATGTTTGCCAACAATTATATAAGTGGATGAGCAACTTGGTAGAGTAACGAAAACTTTAGATTTGGAGGAAATGCCCCCCGAAATCTTGATGAAGTCACTGGCAGCATGGTGACGGATTTGGTTTAAGGCGATAGACAAGATTTCTTTTCGGCTTTTTACTCCTGATGCCTGGCGGATGATTTTACTGGAATTAGAATGGACTGGCATCACAAGGAACTAGCTATCCTTTGAGGAATTTAGCCAATGAATCCTCTGTGGATTTAAACTCAAGATACACAGTCTATGGAAAAGGAAAATGACAGAAAGGCCCCCAGTCCCGGGCGTCGCATTGTGCTAAGAATTTCCCTGTTTATAAATACTAAAGAAAAATTGAAAATTGGTAATTGGAATGTTAGAACCATGAATCAGATAGGGAAATTACAGCAAGTGGAGAATGAATTTATGAAATACAGTTTGGATTTCTTGGCCCTAACTAAAATACGTTGTAACGGGATTGGTAAAGAAATCTTATACCAAGGCAACATATATATCTACGCAAGAAGAATAGATGGAGTTGGAAGAGAGCAAAAAAGGCATTAACTGAATGGAGAGCTGTAAATAGTATATTGTTACTTGCAAAGTTTAAATCAAAGCAGTGCAATATGAATCAAATAAGTGTAATATGAGTATTATAGTTGCTATACACCAACTAATGATTCCCCTGAAGAAACGAAAGATAAATACTGTACTATGAAGAGATGCAGAGTGTAATGGATGAGGTTCCAAAGAGATATATGAAAATTGTGATCGGTGACTTCATTGCTAAAGTTGGAAGGAATAATCAAGGTAAGGAGAATGTGATGGGTTTTGATAGTCTTGGCAAAGTTGCAAATGAAAATTGGGCACATTTTATAAGTTTTTGTTCAACAAACAATCTTGTTATTGGAGGTACTCTCTTCTAGCACAAGGACATCCACAAACATGTATGGACTTCACCATTGGTAATTACAAGAATCAAACAGATCACACAGCCATTAATGAAGAGAGAAGTAGGACTGAGAAATTTTAGAAGCTATAGAGGGGCTGATATTGGTAGTGATCACCAGCTCCTCATTGGCACTGAAATTAAAGCTGAATGCACACAACAGAAATTTAGATAGAATACCTACGTTAGATACAACTAAGCTTCTAGTAGATGAGCTCAGAGAAACCTTTGTAATTGAATGTAGGAATTGATTTGCAGTCTTAAAGACTTTTAAGAGACAAAGAGCAGACAATTAAAGAAGGATAGTGTGATATTAAGAACATATATCAGTCAGTTGGTAGTGAAGTTTTGGGACTTGCAGGTACAAGGAGAAAACCATGGATATCAAATGAAGGAGACAGATAGGAATTGATAGTTGAAAGTTTTTGAGGGAGTTATGAAATTTACAAGGTAGAACATGCCAAATATTTCAGTATTGATAGTGAGATCAAAAGAGAAGCCAGGGATGAATGGAGAGAATATTGACAGGAAAGTGGATGAGGTTGCAAAGCTATGAATTCAGGGAGGGGCTATGGTTTAAGAATTGCTCATAGAGTTATTAATGCAATCTGTACAAGGGTAAAGAAGAAGATGCATATACCCCTCAATAAAGGGATGGATCTGTTATAACAACAGAAGATGAAGAAAGGCAGCATTGGATGGAACACTTTAGTGAGGTCATGAATAAGAGATATGAATGGAATAATTTGAGATACCTGAAGCTGGGGAAGACCTTGATGTACCCATGAATGAATTCGGTGGGTTGGAAGTCGAAGCTGTTATTAAAAAACTAAAGAGATGGAAAGCCCATCGATACGATGGAATAACTGCTGAGATGATATTGGATGAAACTGAAGAAACTTCCAGAGTACTTACAAGATTATTTTGTAGAATGTGGCATGAGGATGCAAATTCTTATGAGAGAGCTAGGAGTGTTGGGGAAAATGGAAAAAAAGGAGATTTGCCTGATTGTAATAATTACAGAGGCATCACACTTACGTCAGTTGTCATGAAAATATAAAGTATGCTCTTTCTAAAGAGACTAGAAAGATTAAAAAGCTGAGAGATGAACGTGAAGGATTTAGAAAAGGTAGAAGTTTTACTGACCAAATTTTCATTTTAAGACGTGGTACAGCCATGTGCAGAGTATAGAAATCCACTTTTGATAGCATTTGTGGGGTATGGAAAAGCCTTTGATAGTGTACACCAGCCAATTTTGTGGAGAATCCTGCGTTATTAGGAAGTTCCTCTTAAATATGTAAATTGATTAAGTCTTTTCATGAGTGTAGCTAGTGCAAAGTTAATGTTAATGGAGTCCTATCAAAGGAATTTCCAGTGTAACAGTGGAGTAATCCAAGGGAATGTGTTGTCACCTATGTTGTTTATACTCCTCGGGTTTTGTAATGTGTAGAACAGTTGGGGATGGTGGAGAAGGATTGGACTGGATTATTAACAGGAAATTAGCTGACCTAGAGTATGCTGATGATGCTGTCGTTAGCAGAACACCACAGGAGTTGCAAAGCTTGTTTACCAGAATGCATGAAATATCACATGAGGTTGGGTTCAAGATAAATAGAAGAAAGACAGAGATGATGAGAACAGAATATGCAGTGCAAGATGAAATATCATTGGAAGGAGAAAGGATTAATGAGTAGAATCATTTAGATATTTAGGAAATATGATCTGTTATACAGGATCTTCTAGAATTTGAGTTTAATGAAAGATTGAAAAAAGCAAATCAGACAGTGGCTAGGTTAAGTAAAATTTGGAAATCAAATCGCCTGAAATTAGATAAAAAAATCAGCCTATATATCAGTTTAGTGAGATCGCTGTTACTGTATGAACATGAGTAGTGTTATGACAATGAAATAATATCCAACAGATTTTGTAGATTTGAGAACAAAGCCATCAGAAGGATATTGGGAGTTAAATGGCAAGACAGGATTAGAAATGAAACTAAAGAGATCACTCAAGTGCCATGTGGATGAGATCATGGTGAGAGGTAGATGGAGATGGTTTGGGCATGCTCTTTGCACTCCCCAAGAGAAATTTTTGGGCTCAAGCCATGTCTTCCTGATGGAAGGTTCCTAAAAGTAGCTTCCTAAGGGATATTTGACCACAGTGATATTCCCAGAGAATTTACCCGTAGGTCTCCAGAATTCTAACTCCTGGCGCGAATATCCTTAAAATTTCTCTCAAGGATATCGCATAAATCAGGGGACGTATATCTTGATACGACACATAGCAATCTTCACCCCGAATAGCGTTTCCGCCTCGAGGTGGAATTGTGACAAAAATAGAAGGGGAGCCGTTATTAAGGTTACCCTTCCTCCCATACTACTATTGAGTATCTAGATGGGGCCTTATCCAAGATGGCGCTTATTCCTATTTTTGTAGCGAATTTGCACGGTGGTGTTCCCTGTTGATCTAACGTTTTGATCGATTTTGTGAGGATTTATTATTCTTTCTCCAGTTTCTTTCGCCTCTGGAAAGTTGAGTATTGATTCTTTACAATGTATAATTTGTTCCGTAACTGACATTCAAACAACGCTATTTAATAGGGGTTATCACTTTCTGCGTAGCTGAAATGACGAGCCATTAGAATTTTAATGAGAGTTTACTACCCCACCGCTAGTTAGCGGGGGGTAGGGAGGGTAGCCTGCTACCTCCCTCCCTCACACACCTGTGCTTGAGCTCACTTAGCTCTCGGCTCGGGTGGTAGTCGGACGTGTCCGCTGTCACCCTCGCCTCTTTGACAGCCATTAATGCTTTTGTCTTTCTACTTACTTTTTCTTATACTTGTAATATATATACACTGTATATATATACTGTATATATATATATATATATATATATATATATATATATATATATATATATATATATATATATATATATATATATATATATATAGATATATATATATATATAAACATTCTTAATGTTTATGTATATATTTGTGTATGGAAATGTAGTAAGTTTTCTTTTCAGTGTTTGTGCTGTGTGTGAGATGTACGACAACGTCTCTTGCGTAGTGCAAGGCTACCACAGTTCCACTTCGTGGGGAACGACCTCTCCCTCTCCGGTCCATCGTTCTTCTCTTCGGCATATATTCGTTAACTCGGCCGCCGCAGGGGAATCGTCATCGCCTGGACTCTCTTCATTCATCTACTATCTTCGCTTTTCCTCTTTTCCTACGGGAAACTGGGATTCTCAGCGAAGGGGGTGTGGCCTTTTTTTAGATTGACTACGGTCTCTCTCTACTCGAGGTCGTTCACCTTTACTACCTACTATTACGGAAGCTCCTTTCCCGTTGCGGGTTAAGTTGCTATTCTGTTTGTTTGTCTCAATTATTTTTAGTGAATCTTACTGTATTTTAACTTTTCAGCTTTCTCCGTGGGGAACACTTCCCTTCGGGAGGTCAGTGGTTCTCACTTTTAGTGAATATTCTTAGATGATTTAGATAACTAATTGTGTTATAATTCTGTTTTTTTTTATTGTAGTTACTCTGCCCCTCCTCCTCCCGTTGATGTTATCTGGGGAAGGTGGGTGCATACTATATTCTTATTTTATGTTTTTCCCTCAGGGTTCCTCTTCGGAGTTCCTCCCTAGGGAATTTCTGTTAAAATAATTATTTTTATTTTCCCAGTTAACTATGCAGTTTTTCTTCGTTCGACTAAAGAGTGCCAATGAAGCAGAGCTGTCCTGTTCATGCCTGGGGAATCTGCTGTTGCTGCCGTCCCTCAGAGGGCGTCGTCATGGGTGTTATCGCTTCTCTTAGAAGTACAGTGAACCATCGTTTATCGCGGTAGATAGGTTCCAAACCCGGACGCGATAGCTGAAAATCCGCGAAGTAGGGACATCATATTTACGTATTTATTCAACATGTATATTCAGACTTTTAAAACCTTCCCTTTACGTAGTACTGTTAACAAACTACCCTTTAATGTACAGAACACTTAATGCATGTACTACAGTACCCTAAACTAAAACAGGCACAAATATTAAAGGCGATTTTATATCATGCGTTTCCTAAACACGCCAAAAACCACGATAAAAAATGACAACCATAGTTTTGTTTACGTTTATCTCTGATCATAACGAAGAAACAGACGCATTTACACATCTGTGTATAGGTTAGTTTTTGCATCGACAGCAATCTTACCAAGTATTGATTATATGTTGACTTTGTTATTACCAATGTTCTACTTCATTTTTCTTAGAACTTCCAAATAAATAATGTTTTTCTTTATGACGCCGCCTGAAACGGAAACCTTCCATTTGTTTAAACAAATAATAAACAAACGAACGCATTAAACACACATGCTCAAAGTGATAACTAATGATATAACAAACATTTAGTAAACATTATGTTATTACAAATATTTTACTTATCGTATCCATATAAATTCCTAAATTCGTAGCAAAGCTGGAAACTTTTTTTTCCTTATGCGTTTAATCCACAGTAGCAAACTGCCGCTAATGACAGAATGATAATTTACGATAATTTTAAACTGTTATTAAAGATAATTGTTCTTTCCATATCCAAAATACTTTTCCTAACTTTAGTTATAAGTCAACTTGTACCCACCTCACCATATGCAAAAAAAGTAAAAGAAGAAGAAAGTACGAGGTCATTTTTAAAGTCATTGAAAAATTAAGTTACAGCTATTACATTCGATGTGACAGAGAGAGAGAGAGAGAGAGAGAGAGAGAGAGAGAGAGAGAGAGAGAGAGAGAATGGTTTTAAATATACTAAATAATAAATATGATAGGTTATAACACATTGGTGCTCATGTAATATTAACTGTATAGATGGTTTGAATAAGTTTAGAAATGGTGTAAACAATTCTTTGTTAATGTATTCGTACCGCGCATATTCTTGAGAGCGGAAGCTAGACATCAGCTGGTGTGATCACAGCCAAAAGTAAAATAAAAAGAAGTAAAAAATACTCGATTTTTAAAACATACCCGAAATTTAAAAACATAGTACATGTTTTATTTAAAGAGTAAAAGTTTTCTGGAATAAAATGGTGTTTCCTAAAAAATAGTAGTTTGCTGACAAAATCGGATACCGTATTTTAAGCTATGATTGAAATGGATGTATACACGGTATAATTTTTTCGTTTTGTATTTAATTGACACTTTAAGAAAACCGATTTTGGTTTCTTCATTTATTTGTAATTATTGTATAACACGAGAGAGAGAGAGAGAGAGAGAGAGAGAGAGAGAGAGAGAGAGAGAGAGAGAGAGAGAGAGAGAGAGAGAGAGAGAGAGAGAGAGAGTGTGTGTGTGTGTGTCTGTCTGTGTGTGTGTTGTTTTAAATGTAATAAACAAAGAAATATGATAGGTTATAACACATTGGTGCTTATGTAATATCAACTGTATTGATGGTTTGAATAAGTTAAGAAATGGTATAAACAATACTTCGTACGCTCATATTCTTGAGACTGGCAGCTAGACGTCAGCTGATCTGATCACAGCCAAAAGTAAAACAAAAAGAAGTCAACAATACTCGATTTTTAAAACACACCCGAAATTTTAAAACAAAAGTACACGCTTTCTTAATGTGCAATTAACTATTTAAAGAGTAGCAATTTTCTTGAATAAAATTATGTTTCCCCAAAAAACAGTGGTTTGCTGATGAAATCGGATACCGTATTTAATGAAAAAAGTCCACGAAGTCGTGAATCCGCGATGGTCGAACCGCGAAGTAGCGAGGGCTCACTGTACTCCTGCGACAACATGCCATCACTTCAGATCATCTTAGATCACTAAAGGAAGTTTGCCTCCAGGGGTTGGACAACTTCCCTTCCGAGGGAGGTTTCCTCCCCAGGTGTGAGGTTTTCTCCCTTCAGAGGGAGAACTTCCCATACCTTATTAAATTCATCGCCTTCGACTACTGTTGCTGCTCTACGGCCAGACTTTTCTCCCCCCTTGCTGAGTTTCTCTTCCTTCAGGGGCGGAGCACAGTCTTGGCAAGTCTCTTCTACGAAGTGTTCACCTCTCTCGTTCGCGAGAAAGGCCACTCATAGAGACTCCTCTTCGGAGGATCGTTCCTGATAAGGTCAGCAAGAGTGTCTTCAGGTCTCTTCTACAAAGTGTCACCTCTCTCGTTCGCCAGAGAGACCACTCGTAGAGACTCCTCTTCGGAGGATCGCTACTGATAAGGTCAACTTGCTGATCCAACGGCCCTTAGGGGCTTCACCACGAGTGTTTTCAAGTCTCTTCTACGAAGGGCACCTCTCTCGTTCGCGGGAGAGGTCTCTCGTAGAGACTCCGCCTCAGAGGATCAAGCAGAACTTCCAGTGACCTCTACCTTGTGCTGCAACGTGGTCCTTTGGACTTCGGTTCTCGACTCTAACACGGACCTTTTACGGTCCCATCGGTGGATGCTGGCCCTTCCAAAGGGCACATCCCAGTTCCTGATCGTCCTGCCAGCTGACCTACCGATCTACCAGCGCAACCTTGCGCTGCAACGGAGGACTTTGGTCGTAGACTCTAAAGCAGACCTGCTTACGGTCCTCAATGGGGGATGCCCGCCCTTTTTTTAAGGACACATCCCAGTTCCTGATCGTCCTACCAGCTGACCCTTCAACTTTGCGCGCGCGCGCCGATCTTCTTACGCGCGCAAGCGCCAACGATCTTCTCACGTGCGCAAGCACCGACGATCTTCTTACGCGCGCAAGCGCCGACGATCTTCTTACGCGCGTAAGCGCCGACGATTGTCCGCGCGCGCGCTTGCGATCTTCTTACGCACGCAAGCACCGACGATCTTCTTACGTGCGCAAGCGCCGACGATCTTTTCTGCGCGCGGGTACCGATGGTCTCCCGCGCGCCTATAGTTTTCCCCGCGCGCGCGCCAACAAACTCGTACACGCGCGCCGATAGCCGCGTGCCCGCGTGCCAACATTCTGGCCCACATGGGCTCTTCATTCTGATCCTGCACGTCAATCTGAATCCTGCGCACTCTATGAAGTCTCGCGCGCGCTGGAGCGCTCCAGCAGTTTCCCGTGCGCGAGGCCCGGGTATTCCCCATCACGCGAGCGCCAGCGCGCTCCCCAGCGCAATCGCCAATACCCTCCCACGCGCGAGGCTGCCGGACAATGCGGGGTAAGGGTGCCATCACCGCATTCCCCCCCCCCCCCCCCCGCAAGCACAGAACAGTGCACTTGCCGGTATGGGGGAAGGTTCCAGAAAGGTCCAGGGACATTTCTTCCTTATCTTCTTTCTTCTTACAGGCGATTCCCCCTCCAGAGGGAGTTTCTGACAGTGCAGCCGTCAGCTGGCAGCCCTGGTTTGGGGCTCTAATCAGAGCGGTAGCACAGGCTTTCAACCCTATTCTTTCTGAGTTGGCCCACAAATCCTTGGCTGCATCTACTCCCCTGAAGAGGAAAAGAGGAGTTTCGGACGCGGTAACTTCTCCGAGGATGAAGTTGTCTCCTCGTAAGTCTTCGAGGCAGGCACCCTCCCCCCTCAGACTTTTCTCCCTCCCCTTCGGACGAAGATTTCCTGTCCTCAGGAGAGTCACGTGAGGTGAGACGTTCCCCCATCACACCATTGAGGGAAACCCTACCTCGCGCGGTAAAGTCTTCTCGAATAAGGGTGGAGAAGAGCCTGCCTCCGTCGTTGTTGGAGTCCTGCATCCCTCCCAGGAGGGAGTCAAAGGACTCCAAGACAATACCGGGAGGCCCCTAGCACCGGAATCTACAGGCTCAGACATTCTTCCGTTATGGGAACGAACCGGTTTGAGCCTAAGTATGTGTAGCAGGCTGCTGAGAGGTGGAGGAAGTCACCAAGTCTCTTTCCTACATAGGGCTTTGACATTCAAGCCTATAAACCTCCAGCACCCCAGCAGCCACGTCCCACCAAGACAACGGCAGCGAAGACAGTGGTGTCTAAGCCCTTTCCTGTCAAGGACAAGAAAGGCAAGAAGTCCTCCAGGGGAGGGAAGAATCCTAGAGGGAGCAGCCGAGGCAGCAAACGCTAGGATTGGCAGTCCCCCTGCATGTCCGCAGTGGGAGGATGCCTACAAGGTTGCGCAGACAGGTGGCAGCAACTCGGGGCCGATTCCTGGACGATTTCCGTAATCAGTTAGGGATATCATGTCCCGTTCACAACATCTCTACCTCCCCTGAGGACGAATCCAGTGTCATTTAGCTCCCTTGCCATGGGATCAGCAAGGGGGCAGAGGTCCAGATTAAAGCAAACAGTCAGTCTTGCAGTGAAGCCGCAAGACTTCATGTGTATACTAGATCTGAAGGACAGGTACTTCCAGATCCCAGTCCATCCGCCTTCAAGGAAGCACTTAGGATTCAGCCTAGACCACAAGGGGTACCAGTTCAAGGTGCTGTGTTTCGGTCTCTCCACAGCATCACAGGGTTTCACCAGAAGTGTTCACCCTAATATCATCGTGGGCACACAGGCTCGGCATCCGTGTCCTCAGTTAACTGGATGACTGGCTGATCCTAGCGGACTCTGAGTCATCCCTTCTTCGACACCGAGACAAACTTCTAGGACTTTGCCAGGATCTGGGGATCATGGTAAATCTCGAGAAGTCCTCTCTGCTTCCCACTCAAAGACTGGTTTACCTAGGCATGATTATAGACACCAATCTCCACAAAGCCTTCCCATCAGACGACAGGATAGCAAGGCTGAGAAGGGTTGCAATCCCTTTCCTCTGTCGAGAAGAGCTTCCAACCCAATCGTGGTTACGTCTCCTTGGTGACCTTTCATCCTTGGCTCGTCTAGTTCCCAACGGTCGCCTCAGGATGAGATCTCTCTAGTGGCGGCTCAAGTCCCGGTGGAATCAAGGTTGCGATTCCCCGGACGTCATGATCCCTATGGGTCCTGCGGAACAGATGGACCTCCAGTGGTGGGTGACAGACGAGAACCTACAAAGAGGAGTGGATCTTCTCGTCCTTCCCCCGGATTTAATGCTGTTTTCGGACGCCTCAAAGAAAGGGGTGGGGCGGGGGGTTACGTTCTGTACCACAGGACCTCAGGCCTGTGGTCAGAATCAGAAAAGTGCCTCCATATAAATCGTCCAGAGATGAAGGCCGGTTTGTTGGCCCTTCAGCAGTTCCAACAATACCTGGCAGGTCACTCTGTGGTGGTAATAAGCGACAACACCACAGTAGTGGCTTAAATCAACCAGCAAGGAGGTACCTTTTCGAAGCAGCTATCCCATCTTGCAGTAGAGATACTGAAATGGACCGAAGTCCGCTCGATTCTACTATCGGCGCGTTTCATTCCAGACAAGAGGAATGTGCTCGCCGACAATCTGAGCAGACCGTCTCAGATAGTGAGTATCGAGTGGTCTTTGTGTCATCTAGTAGCCAACAAGTCCTGACTTTGTGGGGTTCCCCGACTTTGGATCTGTTCGTGACAGAGCTGAACTTCAAGCTTCCACTGTACTTCCCCCCAGTCCCGGATCCCAAGGCACTCTGGCAAGATGCCTCCCAACAACAGGGGGACAACATCAACGTGTACGCCTTTCCCCCGTTCTGTCTGATGAGGAGGGTGCTTAACAAGACCAGAACATCGGTCAATTTTTCAATGACCCTCATAGCTCCGCTATGCCATCATGCAGAATGGTTTCCGGACCTTCTGCAATTCCTAACGGAACTTCCGAGAGAATTCCTTCCAGGACACGATCTACTCAGACAACCACATGCCAACATCCTCCATAAAGCCGTAGCTTCGCTACGACTTCACGCCTGGTGACTATCCAGCATCTCCTTGTTGAGAGAGGAATTTTCAATATTAAACTTAGCCGGTGATTATATAAGCTGCAACTCTGTTGCTCGACAGAAAACTCTACGTTCAAAATACGCCAGCAATTGCTATGCAGGTAGGGGGTGTACATCAACAGCGCCATCTGTCTAGCAGGTACTCAGTACTCAATGTAAACACAGAATCAATTTTCTCTCTGTCGGGCTACCGGCAAGACCTACTAATACGCTGTTACTAACTGGATTTGTTTTCACAACTATTTGGTGAAGTACACTATTCTAGTTTTGAGCTTTCGCTATGCAGGTGTTTTATCTTCATCTCAAAACTTGAACTCGTTTTGGATAGATTTAATTAGGGTGACAAAGAGAGTATGGACTCTCTTTCACTTTTAAATGGCCGACCCTTCCCTTAGACGGAAGTGTGTTTAGGTTTTTAGTAATTTTGCTTAACACGTTATAGATCTATATATTTTATATCTCTCCGCCTTTATTAGGCCTCTTCGATTAACTTTCCATTTATTATAAACATATAAAGATAATTTTTATGTTTTGTTTATATGCAACCTTTCCTGATAGTAGGCGGTCCTAACTTGGAACCGAAGTTAATCAACGTTGAGCCCGTTATATCGTATTTAGCCTTTAAAGAATTTAAAACTTTAAATTTAATGTTTTATGAAAGAATTTCTTTGATAGTCTTCGTACTGTTTTCAAAGATGAACTAACGTTTAGTTTTTTAGACTACGCAGTTGTTGACGTTCAGGACGTTCAACATGCGCTCTATCGTTACGATAGAGAGAGAGTGTATCACGGTTTCACTTTGCAGTAAGAGTAAATCGATTCTGACGTTTTGTTCATTCTTTCTTAGCTTTAATGTTTTAAATTCTAAATTAAAGGAACTTTTTATTGGAAAACCTTTCAGTTTTTTTCCTTTAGTCAAATAACATGTTTTTTTGACGATATATAATTGGGCTCTTCTCTTAGGTGCGAAATCAAGAGAGAAAGAGAGAGAGAGATAGAGACGGAGGGAGAGAGAGGAGAGAGAACGTTCCGTTCAAGCGGGTAACGTTGTTCTCGTGTTACTCTCGTCCCTAGTCGCTGTACGGGGAAGAAGGTAAAACGTTTCTAGGGTTTTATTCTTGTCCCCAGGCTATGTGCGGTGAGAGATTGTAAACTTAGTTTATTTGAACTAGTGTTTAGTCTCTTTCCCAGCCACTGAATTTTTTATCTTTATATATGTTTTCTGTTTTTTGCTAGTATTAAGCAATTACTACCTTTTAATGAGGGTAGAATTGCGTGTTTCAGGTAGAAATCAGTAAAAGTTTCGATTTCAGTGAAATAAGTGCAAAACAGAAAATCAAAGTGATAAAGTGATATGCGCAAAGTGTTACAGTGTTGCGTCCGAGGGTTCGTCTGTTCGTGCCTGTCGTTCACCTAGTCCGGGACCTCTTGCAAGCTCCCAAGCCCAGGGGAGAAGTAATGTCGAACGACTTATGGGTTCCTCAGGCCTTGATCAACGAACAGACGTTTCCCTCCGTGGTTTCGGGCGTATCTACCCAAGATCGCCCCACCCACACAAAGACGAGAGAGCCCATTTATTTCTCGTCTGCGGAAGAGGTTTCTCGTAAGAAACCATGGACCAAGGTCTCGCAGCTTATTAAGCGCAAGTCGGTCCCTTCCGCGCAAGTCCAACGGCCCAGTTGTAGCCACTGGGTCAGTTCGGACTCGCTGCAGTCTTCCGACGACTGTTCACCTCCTAAGAGAGGCAAAGCGGTACCGCATCAGGCAGTCACACCGACTGTTGCCGCACCTGCTCCTGTAGACCCTAAGTGGTCTTTGCTGCAGACCATGCAGTCTCAGTTAACGTCATTGATGCGGGACTTTCGTGCGGAGAAGGTTGACACTGCACCAACCTCTAGCCTACAACCAACCACGGTTGTGCGTCCTGTGGACGCTGAGGCGACCTTCTGCCGCACTCCAGCTGAGAGAGTCCCGCCACCCATGCGTTCCAGTGTACCCTGCCAGCCGCATGTTGACGTTCAGTAACGCACGGAACCTTCCGTTGACGTTCGCGAGGTACAACAACAGTCTAAGTTGTTTTGTTTTGACGCGGTGTGTCAACCTCCGCATTCTAGAGTTGTTTTGACTGCTCAGTATAGACAGTCAAAGCAGTCTCGAGTGAACACTGTATGTCCTCACGCACCTGTTGTGGTTGACAGTTCAGTTGTTGACAGTTCACAGACTGTCAAGCAGTTACATGATGTTGCCTTCTGGTCTGCTACTAATGCACCAGTGAGAGACTCACTGAGGTTACCTAGCTTTTATCGGACAAGGTTCCTGTAGATGAGAAAGTGCTGTTCTCCCTCCTACTGATATTCCCTTGAGGACTCTGTCATTTGGAGAGGAGCCTTAAGCTGCTTAGCCTCCTATGGACTTTAATTAAATCATGATGATTTTTTAAGGATCTTCGTCCGGATCTTGTAACTGCTGCTCCTCGTTCGCCTAAACGTCAGAGCTTACACTAGGCCTAGCTACTTCGAAGCCGTTGTTTTTAAGCTAGTGCTCTCTCGCTCTCCTAGAGAGCGTTACGTTGGCTAGGCGACTGGTTTTTGCACCAGGAGGAGTTTTAGGGATACAGCCTTTGTTTTCCCTTCTTTTAAACTGGCTTATAGAGCGAGAGTCTGATAGGACACGAGAGAAGTTCTCGGCTTGGGAGTTCATGCCTCTGCCCAGATAGACTTCTCAATTCTGGTAGACTCGCCCTGGCGCCTAGCCAGGAGACGCTCCAAGTTGTTTACAGGTCAACTTCTCAACTTTTGTCGAGCCTTTGAAGTTTTGCTGTACTATTATGTCACACAACAAGGCTTTCAGGGATGGTAAATGGTTCTGCCTCAGTCGCTAACCCCGTCTGTTGCCACACCTGCTCCCGTAGACCCTAAATGGGCTTTGCTGCAAGACAGGCAGTCCAAGCTTGCGTCCTTGATAGAGGACTTAAATGCGGAGAAGAACCTTCTGGCCAACAACCTTCCAACCGGTTGGTTGTGCGCCCTGTTGACGCTGAGGTAACCTACTCGCGTCTGCCAGTTGAGGTGGTTCCTCCTTCTGGCCAACAACCTTCCAACCGGTCGGTTGTGCGCCCTGTTGACGCTGAGGTAACCTACTCGCGTCAGCCAGTTGAGGTGGTTCCTCCACCGATGCGACCCAGTGTGGGTTGCCAGTCGCACGTTGACGTTAAGCGACGCTCGGAGGTGGTTGTTGACGTTCAGGACGTTCAACAACCAGCAGAGGTGACTTGTTGTGACGCAGTGCGTCAACCTCAGCAACCCGGTAGGGTGTTGACTGCACAACCCAGACAGTCTAGACAGTTTCGGGTTGACGCTGTACTTCCTCGCGCACCCATGGTTGTTGACAGTTCACAGACTGTGCAGCAGTTCCATGATATTGCGTCCGGCTCCGTCACGCATCCACCAGTGCGACCGGATTCAGCGAGTCAGACGTTGCCCACTCCGTTGCCGTTTCCTCATCAGTTTCGGATGAGGAACCCTCTGATGAGGACGTTGCTGAACAAGACGATCAGCCCCCAGCCCTGCTATCCATCCAGAAGATGCTGAAGAAGGAACGCTGCCCAGTCAGGCTGTGGATGAGTCTGGTAGGGACACTGTCATCCGTGGATCAATTTGTGTCACTAGGAAGACTACACCTCCGTCCTCTTCTATACCATCTAGCTTTTCACTGGAAAAAGGACAAGACGCTAGAAGCGGTCTCGATCCCAGTTTCCGGAAAGATAAAGTCTTGTCTGACTTGGTGAAAGGACTATATCAACCTTAGAGAGGGTCTTCCCCTGACTGCTCAGACTCCCAACCACGTTCTCTTCTCGGACGCATCGGACGTAGGATGGGGTGCGACATTAGACGGTCGGGAATGCTCGGGATTATGGAACTCGAGTCAAAGGACAATGCATTTCAACTGCAAGGAGCTACTGGCAGTAAGTCTGACCTGGAAAAGCTTCAGGTCTCTCCTTCAAGGCAAAGTGGTGGAGGTGAACTCGGACAACACCACGGCTTTGGCGTACATCTCCAAGCAAGGAGGGACCTACTCTCTGACATTGTACGAGATCGCAAGGGACCTCCTCACCTGGTCAAAAGGTCTAGACATATCACTAGTAACGAGGTTCATCCAAGGCAACTTGAATGTCATGGCAGATTGTCTCAGTCGGAAGGGACAAATAATTCCAACAGAATGGACCCTCCACAAGGATGTATGCAAGAGACTTTGGGCCACCTGGGGCCAGCCAACCATAGATCTCTTCGCAACCTCGATGACCAAGAGGCTCCCAATATTTTGCTCACCAATCCCGGACCCAGCAGCAGTTCATATAGATGCCTTTCTACTAGATTGGTCACATCTAGATCTATATGCATTCCCTCCGTTCAAGATTGTCAACAAGGTACTGCAGAAGTTCGCCTCTCACGAAGGGACAAGGTTGACGCTAGTTGCTTCCCTCTGGCCCGCGAGAGAATGGTTCACCGAGGTACTTCGATGGCTAGTAGACGTTCCCAGAACACTTCCCCTAAGGGTGGACCTTCTACGTCAGCCACGCGTAAAGAAGGTACACCAAGGCCTCCACGCTCTTCGTCTGACTGCCTTCAGACTATCGAAAGACTCTCGAGAGCTAGAGGCTTTTCGAAGGAGGCAACCAGAGCGATTGCTAGAGCAAGGAGAACATCCACCCTTAGAGTCTACCAATCGAAGTGGGAAATCTTCCGAAACTGGTGCAAGTCAGTATCCTTATCCTCGACCAGTACCTCTGTAACTCAAATAGCTGACTTCCTCTTATATCTGAGGAAAGAAGTGGGGCTCTAGAGAAATCTCTTTCAGCTCCCACTTTCAAGGGTTACAGAAGCATGTTGGCATCAGTCTTCCGTCACAGAGGCTTAGATCTTTCCAACAATAAAGATCTACAGGACCTCCTTAAGTCTTTTGAGACCACGAAGGAGCGTCGTTTGGTTACACCTGGTTGGAATTTAGACGTGGTACTAAGATTCCTTATGTCAGACAGGTTCGAACCGCTACAATCAGCCTCCCTGAAAGATCTCACCTTAAAGACTCTTTTCCTGGTATGCTTAGCCACAGCTAAAAGAGTCAGTGAGATTCATGCCTTCAGCAAGAACATCGGATTCTCATCCGAAACGGCTACATGTTCTACAACTTAGTTTTCTAGCCAAACACGAGCTGCCTTCTCGGCCTTGGCCAATATCGTTCGATATTCCAAACTTATCGTATGGTTGGAAATGAACTAGAAAGAGTCTTATGTCCTGTAAGAGCTCTTAAGTTCTTTTTAAAAACCTTTACGAGGCCCGTCTGAAGCTTTATGGTGTTCAGTTAAGAAACCATCTTTGCCTATGTCAAAGAATGCTTTATCCTATTTTATCAGACTGTTAATACGAGAAGCTCATTCCCATCTGAATGAGGAAGACCAAGCTTTGCTGAAGGTAAGGACACACGAAGTTAGAGCTGTCGCAACTTCCGTGGCCTTTAAACAAAATAGATCTCTGCAAAGTATAATCGACGCAACCTATTGGAAAAGCAAGTCAGTGTTCGCGTCTTTTTATCTTAAGAATGTCCAGTCTCTTTACGAGAACTGCTACACTCTGGGACCATTCGTAGCAACGAGTGCAGTAGTGGGTGAGGGCTCAACCACTACAATTCCCTAATTCCATAACCTTTTTAATCTTTCTCTTGAAATTTTTTATTATTGTTTTTGGGTTGTCCGGAAGGCTAAGAAGCCTTTCGCATCCTACTTGATTTGGCGGGTGGTCAAAGTCATTTCTTGAGAAGCGCCTAGATTAGAGGTTTTGATGAGGTCCTGTTGTATGGGTTGCAACCCTTGATACTTCAGATCCTAGGGGTCGCTCAGCATCCTAAGAGGATCGCGAGGCTCCGTAAGGAAGACGTACTTAAAAAGGCAGAGTAATTGTTCAAGTCGACTTCCTTACCAGGTACTTATTTATTTTATGTTTGTTATTTTGAATAACTGCTAAAATGAAATACAAAATACTTAGCTCATAATAATGTAAACAAGTAATGCTGGTCTCTACCCACCCCCCTGGGTGTGAATCAGCTTATATAATCACCGGCTAAGTTTAATATTGAAAAATGTTATTTTTATTAATAAAATAAATTTTTGAATATACTTACCCGGTGATTATATATTAAAGGACCCTCCCTTCCTCCCCAATAGAGACCCAGTGGACCGAGGAGAAAATTGGTTCTGTGTTTACATTGAGTACTGAGTACCTGCTAGACAGATGGCGCTGTTGATGTACACCCCCTACCTGCATAGCGATCGCTGGCGTATTTTGAACGTAGAGTTTTCTGTCGAGCAACAGAGTTGCAGCTTATATAATCACCGGGTAAGTATATTCAAAAATTTATTTTATTAATAAAAATAACATTTTTCGCAACAAGTTGGGATTAGGATGTCTAGACATCTGCGTAAATCATCCGCAGGGGTCTACCAGGCAAAGTGGAAAGTCTTCTGTGGTTGGTGTCTTGGAAGGGGTATCTCTCCACTCGATGCCACTATTCCAGCAATAGCGGAGTTCCTCGTGTATTTGCGGGAAGAAAAGGTGCCTTTCAGTCTCGGCGGTGAAAGGCTATCGCTCGGCCTTAAGTCTAGCCTTAGGCACAAAGGAATGATCTTTTCTTCCTCGCTGGAACTTTCCCTATTCATACGAGGTTATGAACTTACCTGCCCTCAGTCGGATGTGAGATCTCCTCCATGGAACGTGGTTCGGGCTCTCAGGTCTCTTAAGAGACCTTACTATGAACCATTACGCCAGGCTTCAGTTCGCCACCTAACTTAGGAGACGGTGTTCTTACTAGCTTTGGCTTTGGCCAAGCGAGTTAGTGAACTTCATGGTCTCTCATATGACATCGCCCATGCAAGGGTATGGGTTGAAGGTAACGTTTATACTCGTCCCTGAGTTTGGTGCTAAGACTCAAAATCAGGGGGTGCCGGGCGCTCGGTTCGACTCCTTCCGGATTCGAGTCTCCGTTCTGTAACAGATGTCCCAGACCTTCTCCTACTGTGCCCAGTAAGGAGTCTGAGGTTATATCTCAGAAGAACGCCTACAGTTCGTCCCCAGGTGCAAGCATTGTTAGCACTGGGAGGATTAAGAGGAGGGTCACCAAGAACACCATCTCGGCATGGATTCGTAGGGTGATCCATCTGTCCCTGAATCCAGACCCTCCTCCGTCATGTCACCCTAGAGCACATGATGTCAGGGGCGTAGCTACATCCCTGGCCTTTAAGAAAAATTTCTCAGTGACGCAGGTCTTTCAAGTTGGGGTGTGGAAGCATCAGACGACCTTCACAGCCCACTACCTGCTCGTCGTGACCCACAGGAGGCTCGATACGTTTTCTATCGGCCCTGTGGTGGCTGCACAACAGCTGGTTTAATACCTCAGGCTCCGTAGTGGACAAGTAGCAGAAGGTTAAGGGCATTGTTACCTGGTCTTAGTCTGCATGAATGAAAAAATTTGTCTGGCCCTTACTCTTTTCCTCATCCTCTCCTCTCTTGGGGAAAGCAGCATCCTGGGTTCTCTGCACAGCTGACCTCAAACTACTACAGGTAAACCATGTTTCCTTGTGTTCCGAGTATTAAGATAATACTGTCACGTCCCCATACCCTGACTAGGTGGTATTGGGAGAGTCCTAGCCTAAAGTTTCCTTCTAAGGGACTACAGGTCAACTTCCTAGGACGAGTCACACTTCAAACCTTCACACACAGCTTACGTAGGCCGCAGCCCTTGTGCAGCAAGGTTCTAGCGAGGTGCAGGGACTCCTTATTGTTGAGTGCTGACACACTGAGATACCGAGTCCCCGGGCAAAGCCAAAAGCGAGTACTGGCTGGGACTTACCACCCTTCCTAAGGGGTGATTCACCCATATTAAATAGCGTGGTTTGTATTTCAGTTACGGAACAAATGACAAATTCGTAGGTAATTTATATTTTTCCCAACTATACAGACCTTAACTATTTAATCAAACTTGCCCGCCAGCCCTATCCCCCGTGAAGTCCTACCTCTAAGCAAAGTGAGCTCAGCACAGGTGTGTGTGAAGGAGGGGGGTAGCAGGCTACCCTCCCTACCCCCCGCTAACTAGCGGTGGGGTAGTAAACCCTCATTAAAATTCTAATGGCTCGTCATTTCAGCTACGCCGAAAGTAATTACAGTACCCATATTAAATAGCTAAGGTTTGTATAGTTAGGCAAAATACAAATTACCTACGAATTTGTCATCTTAATGTGGAGTAGGGGGTCAGAATCAGTATCCCTGGCTATGCCAGGTTTGCAAGGGTGGTGGTCTAGCCACTCTAAGGTTGAGGACCTTGTGGCATCCCCAAGAGACTTTTCAGCCCCCTGAGTGGATCGCTGAGTCTCTTAAGGAACGCAGGCAAAATGAGGCAGTATCATTGTGAAGCCAGCTTCCTTATCAAGTTGTAACGCCAGAATCAGTATCCTTGGCTATGCCAGGCTTACAAAGATGGTGGTCTACCCAAGCTAAGGTCGAGGACCTTGTGGCAGCCCCTAGAGACTTTTCAGCCCCCTGAGTGGATCGCCGAGTCTCTTAAGGAATGCAGGCAAAATAAGGCAGTATCATTGTGAAGCCAGATTCCTTATCAGGTTAGAACCAAATTGTTAGTACTACTATTGTAGTTCTTAATAATTATACGAATTCCCAATGGGATGAGGTTTTCAACCCACCTCCAACTGTGAGAATCAGCTATATATATGTAACTACCAGGGAAGTTACATATTTAAAAATGGTATTTTTATTATAAAATAAATTTTTAGATATACTTACCTGGTAGTTACATATATAAAAGGGCCCCCCTCCTCCCCTCTGAAAACAGAGACATCGAATTTCTGAAGATGTTGGGAATAGTTCTGATAACCTACGAGTGATGGCGCTCATGTATGACCACCTACTGACATGGCGGCGATCGCCACGAATTTGAATCTCTGTCGTGCCGCGTTGAAACGCGGGATTTAAGCTATATATATGTAACTACCAGGTAAGTATATTTAAAAATTTATTTTATAATAAAGATACCATTTTTATGGTAAAACAAAGTTTTATGAATACTTACCTGGCAGTTATATATATATTTAAAGTCCCACCCACCTCCCCTCAGGAGACAGGTCGGGCAAGAGATGATCTGAGGAACAGAAAACGGGAATGATTCCAAGTACCACCCTGTAAGGGTTGTTAACCACCTAACCGAACAACTACCACTCGGCGGTTGCCGCGAGTTTTGAAAAATCTGCCGGACCAACATAGGCTATAGCTATATATATATAACTGCCAGGTAAGTATTCATAAAACTTTGTTTTATCATAAAAACTTCATATTTATTATACAGTAGTCAATTTCTAACATACCTTGTGTACCTCGTACAGTCTTTTGGTGAGACCAACCCTATATTGAAAGAATAGAATTCCTTCAATACTCTGATTGGACAGTCAGTTAATTCGTACCCCACAATATTAAATAATTAGAAGGGTCAGTGTCAGTGTACACTTTTCTATCCCTAGGGGTTAGAACCCTTCTCTTTCGAGTTGCCCTGATAAAGGAAACACTTTATTTTTAATATTTGGGGGGAGGTTACAGCAATTGGCTGGGAGGGTTACACAAGTATGTGTCTTTCCCTATTTCTTTCTAGCTTACTATCCTAAGCTATAATGATTAAAATATGAATAATTGTATATCTGGTTATTATGTGAGATAAACAATCGTATACTCATTTTATTTTCCTTTCTTTACAGGAGGAACCCCAGATGAAATGCGATGCGATCTTCTGCAATCATAGGAATAAGTACTTCTACAGTCATAAAGCGTGCAGGTCTCATGCCCCCTGCACCATTATTACCTAATCCCTGCAATATTGGGACCCCCAAGTCTGCAATATCTGCTGGACCTTGGTGATTGAAGGTTTTTACGACCCCAAGTCAATGGAGTCTAGGGATGCGGCATGTAAAAAGCTGTGCAAGTGGGTAAGATGGTTCCAGAAGAACTCTCCGGGACCATACCTACCTAACGATAGGATGCGTAGCTTACTGTTCCCGAAAGTGGGTAGTGAAATGATTGTGCCCCAAGCACGACTCCCACCTCCCTGTGTCCAGATTGCCATCGAGACGGATGTCAGGGAGGCGTTGCAAAGTATGCACATCCACCAGAAGGTAAGGATGTTGGAAGTGTCTATGGACACTGAAAAGGATCTATTAAAGGATCATCCCGAGGAGGAGTCTACTCTACCTCGGGAAGAAGATGATGATATCGAGTCGGAGTTCCTTCCGTCTGTGCCGGCCCCGGAGTCGTTACCCTCGACGTCTTCACCTTCTATCTCTCCATTGGACAACATGAGCCAGGCACTGGCCCATCTTACGGATTTAATGGAGAACATTCGCAAACGAGGCGAATCAAGGGAAGCGAAATTCAAGAGAGAGCTCCGCGAAGCTCCACTTATCGCCTCTCGAGGGTCATTCAAGTGACCCAGAGGCCAAGACCTCCCGACCTGCTCCAAAACCAATCCCTGGAGGTATGTGGAGCTTATGCCGATTTTGAACAGCAAACTCTACATCTCAGAGAAGATGGGAGCTGTCCCTTAGACAATATCAAGTTTTGGCCAAGCTTTAACGCTTTCCCTGATTGCTTCATTCGACTGAAGCATGATCCTATGTCAAAAGAGGAGACAGAACCAAAGGAGGTCATGGTTTTCGACCACGATAAGGCACAGGCTCTCTTGTCAAGTAGCCTGAGAAAGGCTGGCTATTCGGTGTCGAAAGTGTCCACTTTGAGCAAGAAACACCCTACCTTTCTTGCTCCTGCTTCAATAGCATTCCCCTTTACGTGAAAGGCATTTAAATCTGTTGCCAAGGCAGTGGAGGCAGGCAAACCATGCCCTACACTTGAGGAGTGCAGGCCTCTGTCGCTAGCCTTGCCCATGCAGGAGAAGGAATGGAAGGAAGTCCACCTAACCTTCTCAGTAGGGAAACTGGACGCTGACATCGCTGGACGACAGTTTAGCGAGAATCTCCCTAAACTTTCTGACTTTCTCTTGTGCAAGGAACAAGAGACGTAGGAGAGACTTGCAGCCTCCATATCCCTACAAAACTGCATAGAGATGTGTGCAGGGCAACGAAGTACCCCAAACATGCGCATGGTCCTGGCCAAAATGCATATGGCCACCTTAGTAAAGGACCTGTTCACTTTCATGAAGGCTAGAAGAGCCTATAGAGAGTTCGTGTTTGCTGCTGCAACAGTGAAACATGAACCCAGGAATCTGATATCTTCTAACATCTGGGGTAAAGACCTCTTTCCGAACGAAGTAGTCAAAGAGGTAGTCGAGAAAGCCATCACAGAGAATAGGAACCTTCTCCAGAAGTGGGGCATCTCTTCTCTTCCCCGGATGTGAGTCCCCAACCTAAAAAGAAGACAGAAAAGTCTAGACTTCCCCTCGGCCTGCTCAACAAGATCCCACAGTTATTATGACCGCAGTGCCCCAGGTAGGCGGTCGAGGAGGTAAACCCTCCGATCAACCGAAGCAAGGAGACGCTTCCGGTAGGAGGGAGGCTCCAACAATTTCAGGATCGTTGGACCTTCGATCCTTGGGCCCACGGCCTAATCAAGATTGGACTAGGAGGGAAACTGAACAAGTCTCCACCATCATTTCCTCAACTCTTCCAACAGTCCAACCCCGTATTAGAAGTAAGGAAAGCAAAGTCCATCAAATTCCAGGGAAGGCTGTTTTGTGTTCCCAAAAAGGACTCAAGAAAACTCAGAGTCATTCTGGACTTGTCGCCACTCAACAAGTTCATAAAAAACAGCAAGTTCAGGATGTTAATCCTTCTACACATAAGGGCCCTATCACAAAAAGGGGCGTTCACAGTCTCGATAGACCTGACAGATGCCTATTGGCACCTTCTAGTCAGTCGCCCCCTCTCCTCCTACCTAGGATTCAAGTTACAGAGGATAAAGTATGTTCTGAGAGCCATACTCTTCAGACTAAACATAGTCCCAAGTATCTTCATGAAACTGGAAGACACAGTCGTTTAATAACTACGCCTAGAAACTGTTCAGGTAGCAGAGTACCTGGACGACTGGCTGGTGCGGGCAGCAACCGAAATGGCTGGTCTGCAAGCATCCAAAGAAGTACCAAGTTCCTGGAACATCTGGGATGCAAAATCAGCTTCAAGAAGTCTTGACTATCTCCAGCTCAAGGGTTTCAATGACTGGAAAATCATTGGAACCTGAGGTCACATTGTCTCTCCATTCCCTCAAGGGAGAGGAAGGAGATCGCAGGGTCTGTCATGAGACTACTGTAATCCGACAGGATTTCAATACGCCAACAAGAAAGAGTATTGGGCTTTCTCCAGGTCGCAGCAGTAACAGAGCACAGCTGAAAGATGTGTCGGGAGTCTGGAGAAGATACGTATCAAACGCTCAAAGAGATCTAAAATGACCGATATTGGCCTTATTTCGATCACTTATCAACCCATGGTCGAAGGTCAAGAGCCTAAGGAGGACCGTGCCCTTGCAACCACCTCTGCCGTCGATGACCATCCACATGGATGCCTCGACGGAAGAATGGGGAGTTCACTCCCATCAAAGGAAAGTCCAAGGGACTTGGTCATCTCTGTTCAAGGCCTTACTCATCAACATTTTGGAAGCCAAGGCAGTCCTTTTGAGGTTGGGAAAACTCTCCCCTCACATATCAGCCCTCATCAGGCTGATCTAGGACAGCGAAGTGATAGTGAGATGTCTGAACCGACAAGGCTCGAAATCGTCTCATATAATCCATGTGATATTAGTCATCCTTTGTCTAGAGAGATGGCACCTATCAGCAAAGGATCCGCAATGTGACAGCGGATGCTCTCCTCAGGCACAAGCCGATAGAGTCAGAATGGTCCGCAGACGCAGACTCATTCTCTTCCATCTTGGAACAAGTCCCGGAACTGTAAATCGACCTCTTCGTGATGAGCGTCATCAAGAAACTACCTCGATATGTAGCCCCATAAGAGGACACTGTAGAGGAGATAACGGACGCCATGTCCCTAGTTTGGAACGAATGGACCCGGAATTTCCTGTTCCTTCCATCCAATCTCCTGCTGAAGGCCCTCAACATGCTGAGATCCTTCCAAAGAACGGCAGCTCTAGTGGCTCCCAGGTGACCCAAGAGCAACTGGTTCCCTCTACTGATGGAACTGAGGCTGAGGCTGGTCCTTGTACCGAACCCAGCTCTATCTCAGCGGGTTCTGAAGTCTACTGTCTTCGCTTCATCACAGAGATCCCAAAACCTTCATTTCATGATTTTCTCACCCTAGCGGTTAAGAAATGATTGGGATCTCAAAAGGCAGTATAGACTTCCTAGAAGAATACAATTCTAATTCAACTAAAAGACAATATGAATCATCTTGGAAAAAATGGGTTGCTTTTGTTAAAGCAAAAGGACCGAAAGAAATTTCAATAGACTTCTGTCTGTCCTTCTGTATCCACCTTCGTAATCAAGGTCTGGCTACCAACATGATAACTACGTGCAAGTCAGCCCTGACTAGACCTATTCTATACGCCTTTCAAGTGGATCTGACGAAGGAAATCTTTAACAAAATCCCGAAGGCATGCGCTAGACTTAGGCCTGCAGCTCCTCCGAAACCCATTTCATGGTTCTTGGACAAGGTCCTACATTATGCTTCATCTGTGAACAATGAAGATTGTTCTCTCAAGGATCTAACCCAAAAGGTTATTTTCCTGTTCGCTCTAGCCTCAGGGTCTAGAGTTAGTGAAATAGTAGCCGTATCAAGAAATGAGGGCCACATTTAATTCACAGAAGTGGGAAAACTGAATCTCTTTCCCGATCCAGCTTTTCTCGCCAAGAACGAGCTACCCACTAAAAGATGGGGTCCCTGGAGAATCTGCCCTCTGAAAGAAGATGTCTCTCTATGTCCAGTAGAGTGTCTAAAGGTCTATCTTCGTAGAACTTCAGACTTCAGGGGAGGACAGCTCTTCAAAGGAGAAACTTCAGGATCAAACTTATCCCTAAAACAACTGAGGGCGAAGCTCACCTACTTCATTCGCAGAGCGGATCCTGACAGTACACCCGCAGGTCATGTTCCGAGAAAAATTGCTTCATCACTGAACTTTTTTCAGTACATGGACTTTGAGCGTCTTCGCTCATATACTGGATGGAAATCATCCAGAGTGTTCTATAAACACTACGCAAAGCAAGTCCACGAACTGAAGCATTATGTGGTGTCGGCAGGTAGTGTATTAAAACCTGTCGTCTATTGCTGCGATGAACAGTTAATTGATTGGGACTATCAATTAGGGTGAAAAGGTGTTGACACTTCCAGTGCGATACCTTTTGAGTTGGTGCCACTATGGTGACACTAAGACTGTTCAAAATCTCAGGTGTGGAATTATACAGATAACACTTGTGCTGTGTGTACATAGTATACAGTGTTGATAGTATACAACATTTACAGAAATTATGTTGGGAAAATTTATCAAAATTTTCAATTTTAGAGTGGCACTCATCATTTCTTTCCTTTCAGGGAGGAAATATTTTCTGTATACGTTGCACGTATAATTCCCTTAACACGTTTCATTCGTTACACTCGTTATTCCATTTGGTCATTTATTCTAAATAAATGTCTATTAGAGTGTATTTGCGTCCTATTTCGCCCTGCAATTAGCACATTAAAAATGCCAGAGTTCTCTTACTTAATTTTTTAAGTACAGTAAACCTCATATTATTGTATGCTTACAAACAATGGATATAGTTGACACTTAATTGTTCCGACAATATATACAAACCGTGAGACCTTTTGTATATTTAGTTGATACTTATGTTTGGTCATACAATATATGCAAACCTTGAGGCCCCTTTTCTACCGTCTAGTATGACTCTTCCCTGCAGGGGCCAGGAAGCACTAACATTGTCTATGATTAGTGGTAATGACGGATAACGGTAACGTCATTTATCTCAATGTTCCGGATGACCATAGAAAAATTGTCCCAAGGTTAAGGCACCTATGAAAATCCACAGATACAGTACTTTCTAGTAATTCTCTGGTAAGCTTCCACAAGGACGACATGGCTTGACCCCCAAAAATGGATTTTGAGTGAAGCGAAAAATCTATTTTTGGGTGAGATGGCCATGTCGTCCTGATGGACCTGCCCTATTTTTCTATAGAAAAGGCCTTGGCAGGATCCCTCCCAAAACTACTATATCTGTAGCACCATGCTCAATGCTACGAGGAATAAACGCCATCTTGGATATGGCGCCATCTAGATACTCAATAGTAGTATGGAAGGAAGGGTAACCTTGATAACGGCTCCCCTTCTATTTTTGCCACTCTTCCCCCTCGAGGCGAAAACTCTATTCGGGGTGAAGATTGCTATGTGTCGTATCAATATATACGTCCCCTGATTTATGCAATATTCTTAAGAGAAATTTTAAGGGTATTTGGGCCAGGAATTAGAATTCTGGAGACCTAAAGGTAAATTCTCTAGGAATATCACTGTAGTCAAATATCCCTTAGGAAGCTACTTATAGGAACCTTCCATCAGGACGACATGACCATCTCACCCAAAAATAGATTTTTCGAGTGGTTCAAAATCCATTTTTGTTCCAACACGAATACTTACCTCGAACTACTTTCTTAGGAGTTACCTGTAATCTCCTCTCTACCGACCAGAGTTTTGTGTAGTATACCCTAAACCCGTTTTCTATGGAGGGCTAACTCGGGAGCAAGAGAACGTGCCTGAGGGTAGGTTTTGTGCTAGGTCGAGGTCCGCTTGGGTCGTGAGCGTCAGTAAGTTCTCTGGTCGTGACGTGACACCACGTCTCTCTCGTCTCTCTCGACCCTTTGTGTACGCCGCGTGTGTCCCACGTGTTTACCGCGTGGTAACTTGTGCTTATCCCTTGTGTTCCTGTGCGTTCACTACCCTTCCTTGTGCTTCCCAAGTGTATTCCTTTGATTCCCTGCATTCCTGTGTCTTGTGTTTGTGCGTTATGGAGCAGATCCGCCGTTGTCCTTGGCCTAGAGCTGGAAAATCGTGTGGAGCGTTCCTCTCCAAACCTGAAGTGGATCCTTACTCCCTTTGCTTTTCCTGTAGGGGCAAAGTTTGTTCGCCTTCGGATACATGCCTCGAGTGTGTTGGTTGGAGTGAAATTCAGTGGGTGCGTTACGGCACGAAGAAAAAGAAATCGTCGAAACGTTCACCCAGAAAATCTAGTGTTTCTTCGCCGCTACCGTCGCCCAGTGAACGGTCCGACGGGGCTTCTGTCTCTCCTTCCCCTACCCAGAGTAGGAGACGAGGTAAGTCCGTTGTGGGGAAAGAACCGGGCGTTCTTCTCCGGGAGTCTGGTGAGTGTGAAGTGGGAGTTGCGGGACCTTCTCGGGCTAGTGAAGAGCCTGGTAGTGCTGTGTAAGGGAGCTCTGGAGACTCGGCCCTTGTGCTTGGGGGGCACGTTTCCTCCGATGACCCCTTATGGTGTAGCAATGTTGTTTCTGTGTCCTCGCCCCCTTCGTGGGCTGGTGTTTCAGGTTCTTCGGCAGGCGGCGACAACCAGGGTAAGTTAGGCTCCGCAGGGAGTGATGCCTTCGGATGGAAGAGGGCCTGGATACCTGGTTCCCTAGTCTTGGGCGCCAACCCTCGTTTCCAACCCCTCTCACGGAAGTTCCTGAAACCTTCCTGCAACCCTCTACCTCGGGTACGCAACGAGTCGCGAAGTCCCCCGTGGCCCCCGCTTCTGCCCGCTGTACGGTGGGTACGGTGACGTCGGGCTCTTCGGATGGTGGGGAGTCATTCTCTTCGGGAGAAGAAGCCAGGAGAAAACATCGGCGTCGGAGGGAGCGGTCCAGGAGCAGGCGTTCCCGCTCAAGATCCCGTTCCAGGTACAGCAGGAGGCGCTCCCGCTCTCCACGAAGGAAACACAGGAGGAGTAGGTCACCCGATGGTGATTGGGTTTTCGTACCCCGTAAGTCGGAGATACAGTGTTCCCCGGACCGGCGGTCCAGGGATTTCTCGCCAAGGAGACCATCCTCCAGACATTGTTATGACCCTCGCAGGGAGAAACGCGAGAAGGCCTCTGCAGGCAGGCGTAAGACCGCGAAGCCAACGGTTCACCCCGCCCAGCGGGGGGAACCACGCTTCCTTACGAGCAGCCTGGCCGAATCAGCCCAGCTGGTGCGGCCCTCGGACGTTAAGGAACGGTTCCCGCTGTCGGGTCAGCCCACGGGATCCGCGTCCTCGTCCCCCAGAGAGCATGATCGGACACTAGCCCTCGCCGGTTCGGCGATGCCTGTCCTAAACTCCGTCCCTGGTACGGAGGTCCCCGCCGGGGAGGACCAGTACCTCCGCAGGGGAGTGCCTGTCGTGCCAGGACCAAGGCGCCCGGTGGGAGTGCCCGGTGACCCGGCTCCCCGGACTCAAGTCGAGGCTTCGGCCGACGGTAGGGAAGGTTCCCCGACGGAGGACTCGGCCTATAGAAGGGTAATTAGTCTGATCAGGAGACATCACAAGATCGAAGAACCGGCTGCTACCGATGAGGACTACTGGAAGTCCAGCCTTATCCGGTTGATGCAGGCTCCTGTCCAACCAAAAGCCTCCCTGGCTCTTCCTGTGGCCTGAGATCTCGTCCTGGGACAAGAGCATGTTGATAGGGTGGTGGCAGGTAATGCCGAAGCCCCCAAGACGCAGAGCTCTTCGAAGTTGCTCCACGGGCTTAAAACGCAGAGCAGGATCCATGTGCCAGAAGGACGCCGACCGGGAGCCTGCAAAGTGGAACCTGCTCTCGACATTCTGGGACAGGGTGCCTCGGAGGACAGTGCCTCTTCAGCCCCGGTCTGTTTTTCTCCATCAGAGGCTGCGATGATGGAGGAAATGTCTAAGGACCTAGTGCACGTCTCCTCTTGGCTAGACTGGTGGGCTTCCACATTAGTAGGTGTGCAAGCTACTTATGACCCGACAGACCCAGAACAGCAAAGCCTCCTGAGGGAGCTTATCACCTCTGGGGACAAGACTCTTAAGTTCCTCACTTACCAGTCTCTCGCGCTGACAGCGAATTGGGTGCTTCGCAAGAGGGACACCATCCTGGCGAAGATGTCCCGGAAGGTCCCAGACAGAGAGGCGAGGGCCATGAGGAGCCTTCCTTTGTGGGGTGACTCCTTGTTCCCCCTTAAAAGACTTGGAGGAGATCATGGAGAAGGTGGCTAAGAGGAAGGAAATAAACGCGCCCAGGCCTACGCCGGTAAGGAGACCTCCCTACAAGAGGTCAGTCTCAGACAGTGCCGCGACGTCTCAGGCCCCTCCTAGCCTGACGAAGAGAGAAGCCCCTTCTTCCTCCTGGGCCTCAGCGCCTCAGCCCCCCCGTAGAGGAGCCCCAGCAGCTTCAGCCTCGTTTAGGACAGGTTATTCTGCCTCCAGGAGAGGCCGTTCAGGCCGCTCCTCCAGGAGGAGATAGAGTGGGAGGCCCCCTATCCCTGCCCAAGCCTCAGGTTGGGGGATGCCTCAGACTATATTGGCAAGCATGGAAAGCTCACGGAGCAGAGCCCTGGACAATGTCCGTACTGAAGGAGGGCTACAGGTTACCGTTCTTTGCAGAACCTCCCCCTCTAATTCCGGCCAGCCGGTCGGAGTGATTGGTACCCAAGGACCCGTTGAAGAGGGCCGCCCTTCAAGAGGAGGTGTCCACCATGTTGGAGAAGGGCGCCATGGAAGAGATCCTACACCCAGGACCAGGTTTCTACAGTCGTCTGTTCCTGGTGGAAAAAGCGACAGGGGGGTGGAGGCCGGTGATAGATCTGTCGGCTCTCAACAAGTTCATAAGGAAGACGGAGTTCAAAATGGACAATCCGAAGTCAGTCCTGCTGTCCTGGATGGAGAAAGATTACATGATGACCATAGACCTCAAGGACGCTTACTTCCAAATTCCGGTCCACCCCTCGAGTCGAAAGTTTCTCCGGGTGAAATGGGGTACCCAGATCCTGCAATTCAAGACCCTTTGCTTCGGATTGTCAACAGCTCCCCAGGTATTCACGAGAGTCTTCACGACAGTCTCAGTGTGGGCCCACGAGCGAGGCATTCACCTCATCCGGTACCTGGACGACTGGTTGCTTCTTTCCTCCTCGAAGGACGTCTTGAAAGAGCAAGGGATGAAACTTCTCCAGTTTTGCAAGGGTCTGGGTATCATGATCAACCCGGAAAAATCGAACCTATCCCCCTCCACCAGAATGACCTATTTGGGGATGACACTGGATACCCTTCTAGGAAAAGCATTTCCGTCGGAAGACAGAATAAGCAATCTGAAGAAGATCCTTCGTCCGTTCCTGTCGGGGCAACCCAGGAGGGCGAAGGACTGGCAAAGACTAATAGGGCATCTGGTGTCGTTGGAAAAACTGGTTCCCCTGGGGAGACTCAGAGCCGTCCAATAGAACCTGAAGAACCTCTGGTGCCAACTGGACTCGCAACAGAAACTAATCCCAGTCCTACCAAACACAATACCCTCCCTGGAATGGTGGCATTGCCGGTCGAACTCGCTCAAGGAGATGCCCTTCGCGAACGACCCTCTCGAGTTACTTCTTTTCACAGACGCCTCCAGCCAGGGATGGGGAGCCCATATCCTCAACGGGACGGCGAGAGGAACCTGGATGGACGAGAGAAGGACCTACACATCAATGTCCTAGAGTTGAAGGCAGTCCAGAAAGCTTGCCTACACTTCGTCGATCTACTAAGGGGAAACACTGTGGCGTTGATATGCGACAACGCCACAGTGGTAGCGTACATAAAGAAACAAGGAGGTTTGAAATCAAAGGAATTGTGCGATCTCGCCCTAGAGATCCTAGATTGGGCAGAAACGAACCAGGTTGTGTTATTGGCAAGGTTCATCCCCGGGAAAAAGAACGTTCTAGCCGACGGTCTCAGCAGGATGGGTCAAATAGTAGGGACATAATGGTCCCTCCTTCCAGAAGTAGCCAAGCTCATCATCCATCGTTGGGGTTCCCCGGTGATGGACCTCTTTGCAACCAAACTGAACCCGCAACTTCCCGTGTATTGTTCTCCTGTCCCAGACCCGAAGGCAGCCTTGGAGGATGCCTTTCAGCACAGGTGGGACAACCTATACGTGTACGCTTTTCCCCCTTCACGTTGATAAGGCAAGTACTCAACAGAGTAAGGACTGCCCAAAACTTAAGGATGGCTTTGGTAGCGCCCTGGTGGCCGGAGAGAGAGTGGTTCGCAGACCTAAAAGACCTGGCGAGTCACCCCCCGTGGCCACTCCCCGACAGGTCAGATCTTCTACGACAGCCGCACTTTCTCAGGTTTCACGACAACCTACAGTCTCTACGCCTTCACGCCTGGAGAATATCGAGCGACTCCTGAAGAAAGAAGGCTATTCAGCAGCTACGGCTAAGAGGATGTCGCTATACCTGAGAAGGTCGTCGGCAGCGGTCTACCAAGCGAAGTGGGCCTCTTTCACGAAGTGGTGCGCTTCGAGGCGCATTAAACCCCTCAAAGCCTCGGTCCCAGACATAGCAGACTTTCTGGTATATCTCAGGGACAAAATAGGAATGTCAATCCCAGCTATAAAAGGAGTGCGGGCTGCCTTGGGTCAAGTTTTCCTTCTGAAGGGCATTGACCTGGGTTCCTCTAGACACATCTCTATGCTTGTCAGGAGCTTTGAGCAGTCCTGCCCCCCACAAGCAGTCAGGGTGCCTCAGTGGGACTTAGCTAGGGTCCTGAAGATGTTAAGTGGACCCCCCTTCGAGCCAATGAAAGATATCGTAGACAGGGATCTCACCCTCAAGACAGTCTTTTTGCTAGCCTTGGCTTCTGCAAAAAGAGTAGGGGAGATCCATGGGCTGTCTTACGACGTCTCTCATTCGAAGGGGTGGAAAGAGATCTCTTTCAAGTTCGTTCCTTCATTTGTGCCGAAAACCCAGAACCCAGCTGTCTGGGACCCAAAATCGAAGGTTTCTCTCTGCCAGCTATTTCTAGGACGGGGAATTCTGAGGATTTGAGATTATGCCCGGTCCGTGCCATTAGAAAATACCTTGAAAGGACTGCTCATCTCCGGCCAGATGTCAAGAGCCTTTTGTCTCCACAGGTGTTACTAAGAAACAGGTATCGAAGAATACCATTTCCTTCTGGCTGAGACAAGTTATTGCCAGGGCCTACAGGGAAGAAGGACTGGCCTTACTAGGCGCCCCCAAACCCCATGACATCAGGGGTCTGAGCACGTCCTTAGCCTTTGAGAAAAACATGGCAGTGGGTCAGACCCTTCGGGCAGGTACCTGGTCTAACCAGTCAACCTTTACTGCCCGTTACCTCAAGGACTACTCAAGGAGGTCCTTAGGTTCTCCATTGGAACAGTCATCTCCGCGCTCCAAGTGATTTAACGGTAAAAGCCCCAGGCTCAATCGTGGATAGCAAACCGGGAGACACAGGTTCGTTCCCTTTCACCCTAATCCCTGTTTTTCCTATCCTTATCGGAGATAACCCTCTTGTAACCATTGGATAACATGTCTCTGCAACTATGTTAAAGGATTCAACATCAGAAGAAGTTTTTCAAAGGGTGAGTACTTAGACACTAACGTGAGCTCTTTGTGTAGTTACCCTATCGTCCGTTTTCCTAGTATGTTTTGTTTTATACCTAGGCCTCTTGGCTTCCGCTTGCTGGGTCTGAGGGTCAGGAAGGCACTCCCACCTCCTAAAGTGAAAGTCTCCTAAGAAAGTAGTTTGAGGTAAGTATTCGTGTTGGAACAAATAAAAAATTTTAAGTAATTTTTATTTTTCCTAACATACTTACCGAGAGCTACTTTCGGGTAATGGCCCTCCCTACCTTCCCCGAGTGCCTCTCTGCCCTTGCGAGAATTGTGCAACATCCGAAGAACTTACTGACGCTCACGACCCAAGCGGACCTCGACCTAGCACAAAAGCTACCCTCGGGGCACGTTCTCTTGCTCCCGAGTTAGCCCTCCATAGAAAACGGGTTTAGGGTATACTACACAAAACTCTGGTCGGTAGAGAGGAGATTACAGGTAACTCCTAAGAAAGTAGTTCTCGGTAAGTATGTTAGGAAAAATAAAAATTACTTAAAATTTTTGATATTTCACCAAATTTTCAACTAGGCTCCACAAGGCACTAGAAGAGTTTGAAGACCCATGCCTACATGGCTTAGGACTATGAAGTGTGAAGTAGGAGATGATGAAGGGAGAAGTATTGATTTAAAAGCTTAAGATAGAGATGACTGGCGCAATCTCACCAAGGCCCTTTGTATCTATAGGCGTAGGAGGAGATGATGATGATGATTTTTTGAAGGGAATGATTCCATTTGTCTTTCAAGCCTTGGTTGGCAAATGGTATTGAGTTGTCAGTTCCATTACATCATTAAATATCCTTGGAAACTCTCTTGCAAATTTGACATTACTTTGTTTTTTTTTAAGGTGTCTCGTGATGAAGCTCTACACAAGTTTTTCTCATCTGCCATTGAGAAGTTTGCAGAAAAAAAATCTGGACCTAATTCTCCATTTGAAAAAGATATTGAATTTGAAGATCAGAATGAAAGACCATTTCCAAAATTTGATTTAGCCAAGGTGGAAGAAGACTGCAGGTGAGTTTTGTATGCATATCATGTAGAATTGTTAATTTTCAGTAGTTTGAAATTATTTTTGTCTGTTCAACATACAAACCTTTCATGTTATTACAAATAGGCACAAGTAAGCCAAGGAGTGATTTTCTATTTGTAGAAAAGGTTATCTGAATCTTAGGTTAGACCTCCTACTCCTTTGCATTCTTTTCACCCAAATACTTAGATTTATAAGGAAGGGAAGGATGGTCTGCCAGCTGTCAGTTTGGAAGGGTTGATTTTCAAGCTTCTCTGTAAATAATTATTTATTTTCATAGATATTTCTCCCACTCCATTAAAACATGTCATAAGCCAGATTGTGGGGATAGTTTGCACTTCCAAGAAAATTAACTTTAAAAGTTGAGCTTGCAGCAAATGTTTTTATGTTGAACTGGCTGACCGAAATCGCTTTTTATCGTTTATATGTTTAAGATCAATTTGTTCCGGACCTGGAATACAAACCACGCTGTTTAATAGGGGTACTACTTTCGGCGTAGCTGAAATGACGAGCCATTAAAATTTAACTTGGGTTTACTACCCACACCGCTAGTTAGCGGGGGTAGGGGAGGGTAGCTTGATACCCCCCCCCCCTCACACACCTGTGCTTGAACTCACTTTGCTCTCGGCTCGGATGGTAGTCGGACGTGTCCGCTGTCATCCTCGCCGCTCATTGGCAGCTATTAATGCTTTTTTGCTTTTTCTTTGACAGTTTTGTGTGTGAAGTTGGCCTCTGCTATTATGCACACCTGCCCTGGATTACCCAACCGCCCCTGTAGACCATTCATGTCGGCGGTGGAGACTGACCCTTACGCCCTTTGTCCTTTCTGTAGAGGTCAACGGTGCGATAGAGATAACAAGTGTAGGGAGTGGTCTACCTCCCAGTGGGAGAGGTTTTCGTGGCGACGGAATAAGAAGTCCAAACGGGATATTTCTCCTTCGAAGGTTTCTTTGAAAGGAGAAAGACCCAAGGCCTCTTCTTCCGTTGCTCAAACCTCCTCCGAAGCTCCCACTCGGTCATCGAGTGGTAGCGTAGACCATTATACTGTTTTCCAAACTCAGGGTTCGAGAGATGGCGTTGCTTACCCTAGCAAAGCAACTCCACCTCTCCCCCCGGGGGAGGATTTGTCACTAATCCCTTTATTGCAGCTTTGGTTTTCCTTGGAGCTCGAGGGTTTGCCCTCCAAGGAAGTCTTACTTGACTACATCCGATTGGGTGCCGCTGTCAAGCAATCGCCGCCTCCGGCAGAGGTTGATCCTCTGTCGATTGTCGACGTTGTGGTGTCAGAGGTATCCAATGTGGTATCACCCATCACCTCTTCCTCTTCAAAACCTACTGTAGCTGACGGCTTAGTTTCTCCCGTTCCTGTTCAACCAACGAGGGAGAAACTAAGTCCAACAGTCTCTCCTGCTGGTGTTTCTTTCCCTCGGGGGAGTTCACTTACAGAGACTCCTCTTCGGAGGACTGCAGAAGGTCAGCTTGCTGATCCAACGGCCCTCAGAGGGCGTATTCGTCGCAAGGCTCGCCTTCCTCTTCGTCAGAGAGGCCTTCCTTCACCTGCGGTGAAGAGGCGCCTCTTTGATGCTACATCTTCGTTGCAGTTCTCCGCAGAGGAGCCTCGTCATCGATCACTGACTGTTCCTGCTTTGGTCCTGGACCTTTCTGCGGATCGTTCGCAATCCCCTTTGGTGGAAGGTCGGCCTTTCAAAGGACACGTCGACCTTCCACCCGTCAGACCTGCCAACCTGCCTTCACCTTTCCTGGATGCTGATGCGCGCTACGCGCCAACGAAAACCTGACCTACACGCTCGTCAGGCCTCGTCATCTAACCCTAATACAGGGCATCAAGGGCGTATGCGCCAACGCGCACATAATTCCCATACGCGCTATGCACCTGAGCATACGCGCCACGGTCTCCTGCGTGCCAGGCTTTGTCTGAGCAAACAGATACTCGCCCACGCCCAGCTACGCGCCAACCTTCACCTGCGCGCCATCAACCTCCTGCGCTCCTACGCGCCAGTGCTCTCCTGCGCGCCAAAAATCTCCTGCGCGCCAGCTCCCTCGCCCAGCAGTCATCTCTCCTGTGTGCCCACGATCTTCTGATCTGGGCGTTGTTGGGAAGTCTAAGTTGACTTTCCCCTCGCGCCACCGCTCGCCAACGCGTCAGCACTCGCCTGCGTGCCAGGTTTTTCCAGCGCGCTAGCGCTCGCCATCGTGCCGACACGCGCATTCACTTGCACGCATCCATGAGGATACACGCGCGCGCCCTCGCCCATCCTCTCCTGCAGTTGCGCGCCCTCGCCCATCCTCTCCTGCAGTTGCGCGTCATTGGCCACGAGCAGCACAGGCTTCAACTGCGCTCCCGCGCGCCAGGGGTATCTCTCCTGCGCACGCTCGTCCTTCGACTTCTTCAGGGACACGAGAGGTCTCGCCCGCGCACTCAACGCCCTGATCCTGCGCGCCCGAATATTCTCCCGCGTGATCTTCTGTGCGCCCACAGTCTCCCACGCTCGCTCCTGTGCGCCTACAGTCTCCCGCGCGCCTGCATGCGCACCAGCAGTCTCCTGCGCGCGATTCCTGGTATTCTCCATCGCGCGAGCACCATTACGCGCCCGCGCGCGAGCACCATTACGCGCCCGCGCGCGAGCATCAATATCCTCCCGCGCGTGAGACTGCTGAACAACGCACGGCAAGGTCGCCATCACCTCATTCTTCTCCCCGCAAATGCATAACAGCGCGTATTGTGGCGGAAGGGAAACATCCAGAGGGGTCCAGGATCCCTAAACCTTTCCAGGCGAACCCACCTGTGAGAACTCCTCCCAGGGATCCTTCTATCCCTGTCCCTTCAAAAGGGGTGTCTGACAGCACGTCTGTCAGCCAACAGCCTTGGTTCGATGCACTAATCAGAGCAGTGACACAGGCGTTCAAGCCTGTTTTCTCTGAATTAGGTCGCATATCCTTGGCTGTCTCTACACCTTTGAAGAGAAAAAGAGGAGTTCCGGATGTGGTAACTTGTCCAAGGGCTAAGTTGACTCCACGCAAGCCTTCGAGGCAGGCCCCTTCTTTCCTCCAGACTATCTCTCCTTCCCTGTCGGACGAGGACTTCCCGTCCTCAGGGGAATCACGTGAGGTGAGACTTTCCCCCATCGCATCAATAGGGAAGCCTCTCCTCGAGCTGAGAGGTCTTCTCAAGTGGGGGCTGGAAGGAACTTACCATCTTCGATGTTAGAGTCCTACATCCTTCCCAGGAAGGAATCTAAGGACTCCAAGACATTGCCAAAGTCCTCTACAAGAACCAGGACGGAGCCAAATAGCCACTCGGAGAACGTCCGCGATTCTCCCCAAGAAGAGCCTTTGGGGACAGGAGACTTCGCTACAAGTCCAACGTCAGGAGGAGAACAGCAAGAGTCAGAACATGTGTTTTGGCAAGTTCTGACTCTAATGAGGGCTCTCAATGGGTTTTCCGACCCAGAGATCCCTCCTCGAGAGGGCAAGGACACGGTCTTGGACCGTGTATTCGGTACTCAGAAACCCTCTTAAGGCCAGTGCAGCTCTGCCCTGGTCTCAGGGGGTTAAGAGTACCAGAGACAAGATCGCTGTACAGCTTTCCGAGATGTCCTCCTCCAACCGTTCCAGTGCCACCAACAAACTCCTTCCAACTCCTCGCGTACAGCAGAGGAGGTACTTTGAAATCTTGGAGGAGCCTTGTTTAGCTCTTCCTTTCCACCACTCGGAAGAGCTTACCAGGGGAGTCCCTCTTGAGAGAGACTCCAACCGGCAGGTCTTGTTCTCGGCAACGGAGATCCTTAATCAGGAGAAGGTTGTGAAGTGTGCTATGCAAGCCACTTCATGGCTCGACATTTGGTTAGGGACCTTAGGTATCCTGATATGCTCAGAGGATTTTTCCAAAGAACATACCAGGAAAGCTATGGAGATGTTCCTTCTCTCAGGCACTCGCACGATCGAGTTTCTGGCCCACCAAGTCTCGAACTTGTGGGCAAACACCATCCTGAAACGTCGGGATGCGGTGTCTGAGAGATTCCATCAGAAGGTCCCGAGGACCGAGATCAATAGGCTTAGACATTCTTCTTTAAAAGGATCCATCCTGTTTGAGCCAAAGGATGTGGAACAGGCCGCTGAGAGGTGGAGAAAGTCTCATCAAGACTCCCTCCTTCATAGGGCTTTAACATCTAAGCCCTATAAGCCTCCAGCACCTCAGCAGGCCCGTCCAATCAAGACCACTAAACCAACGACAGCAGCGAAGACCATGGTGTCTAAGTCCTTTCCTGTCAAGGATAGGAAAGGCAAAAAGTCCTCCAGCGGAGCCAAGAATCCTAGAGGGAGCGGCCGAGGCCGCAAACGCTAGGATTGGTAGACCCCCTGCATGTCCACCAGTGGGGGGATGCCTACAAAGTTGCTCGGACAGGTGGAAGCAACTCGGGGCCGATTCCTGGACGATTTCCGTAATCAGTCAAGCATATCGCGTCCCGTTCACAACATCTCTACCTCCCCTGACGATGAATCCAGTGTCATTGAACTCCCTTGCCATGGGATCGGCAAGGGAGCAAGCCTTTTGGGCAGAAGTCCAGACCCTGTTGAAGAAGGGCGCTCTCCAAGAGGTCCTCGACAGGTCTCCAGGCTTCTTCAGTCGACTCTTTCTTGTAAAGAAAGCGTCTGGAGGCTGGAGACCAGTCATCGACCTCTCAGCTCTGAACAAGTTTGTCAAACAAACTCCGTTCAGCATGGAGACGGCAGACATGGTCAGACTAGCAGTGAGACCGCAAGACTTCATGTGTACACTGGACCTGAAGGACGCGTACTTCCAGATCCCAGTCCATCCGTCGTCAAGGAAGTACTTAAGATTCAGCCTAGACCACAAGGGGTACCAGTTCAAGGTGCTGTGTTTCGGTATCTCCACAGCACCACAGGGTTTCACCAGAAGTGTTCACCCTAATATCATCCTGGGCACACAGGATCGGCATCCGTGTCCTCTGTTAACTGGATGACTGACTGATCCTAGCAGATTCGGAGTCATCCCTTCTTCGACACCGAGACAAACTTCTAGGACTTTGCCAGGATCTGGGGATCATGGTAAATCTCGAGAAGTCCTCTCTGCTTCCCACTCAAAGACTGGTTTCCCCCCAGATGCTGAAGCCTTGATGAGGATGGGGGGCTTAGGGACTAGCAGTTGGGCTCTAATGAACAATGGGAACTACTTCCCCACTGGACCTCGGTGCCCAACTGTTGATCCAACTAAATTAGTCAGCACTTTCTCTCCGTTCTTTTGATTACTTCTTATTTTCTCCCATCTCTTCCTCTTGGGCATGAACTTGTTGACGACTTTAGCTTGTACGACTTAGATTTTGACTGCTGCTTTGGATTTGGCGCAGGGTGGGATGGATGTCATACCATATCAACCTGTACAAATTTAGACGCCATCACCCTCTGGCAGACCCCATTGGGTGCAGACTAAGTCTGTTAAGAGTCGGGCTCCAATGATCCGGTTTTATGTCGCCCATATTTGCGGGTAATGGGTGACACTAGGCATTGGAGTCGTCGGTGGCAGGGGCTAACTACCCCCACTGACCAGTGTACGCCCACCTTAAGAGAGGCAGCCCCTCTCTAATAGAGGACTGGTCCCCGCTGAAGCCTCTTCTCATGTTGGGCCACATGGGATAGGAGGACAGAAATCCTCCGATAAGAGGTGGATAACCCGGCTGGCTTCTACTCCAAAAACTAACCCCTCTGTTGACGACCTGGAAACTCTAAAGGACCATGCTACTTATGTTCAAAAACAAAGTAATTTGGGTGACATGGAGAATTTGCGAATCCTTCACGTCACTCAGATCCCCATTGAAACCAATTACGATGTTCTATGTAAATTATTTCAATGTTATGGTCACATCAGGGAAATTAGAATGAGGCTTGAAGGTGACAAATGGGATTCATGGATATCATTTGATAACCATGATGAAGCATTCAACGCTATCAATGATATCATAAATATTAAAATCAGTAATTTGAATTTCAAGGGTGCTCTTTGCGATCGGGTACCTAAGAATCTGGATGTATATAGGCCTGCAGATTGGATTGATAAAGGTATAGAGGTAGTAGTACCTTCCCAGAGAAAGCCAAAACCATCAAAGTGGCTTGTTGCTCAATCAAAAGGGAGTACTGGAAATTATTTCACAATATGTAAATTTCTTCAAAAGAAAGTAGGTACTATCGCACCAGGAGATATATCTCGGTTTGGAAAGAACAGTTTCCTAATAAGTGCCAAATCAGAAACTCAATCGGTTATACTTTCCAATTTAAATACAGAGAACGATGACATAAAGCTGGATGTGAAACCCCATCTAAACTTCAGTTATGGAAGGGGAGTAGTTTTTAATAGAGACTTATATGAATTCACAGAAGAGGAGATATTGGCCATGTGTCCTTTAACTGTGTGGAAAGTGCATAAAGTCCCTGGAACGTCTATGATTATCCTGACTTTCCAGGATGCTGATGTGCCTTTCCATATTTACATAGAGAATGAACGAATTAAAGTGCGAACTTTTAAGCAAAAGCCGCTGCAATGTTTTAATTGCTTTAGATATGGGCATCCATCTAAAGTATGTAAGAATGATAAAATGTGTAGTACATGCTCTAATGTTTACCATGGAAACTGTACACTAGAGGCCAATTGTATAAACTGCAATTGTTCCATAACCGGAATACAAACCACGCTATTTACAATAGGGTTACCTTTTAGCGTAGCTGAAATGGCGAGCCATTAGAATTTAACGAGGGTGTATTACCCCCGCGCTAGTTAGCGGGGGGGGTAGGGGAGTGGTAGCTAGCTACCCCTCCTCCCCCTCACACACAGGTGAATACCCACTTTCACTTTTGGCTCGGACTGTGACAGACGTCTCTGTCTTGGTCCTCTCTTGGCAGCCATTGTTTGTTTGTTTTGTCTTAATCGCTTACTTTTCATTTACTCAATATATATGTAAACATGTTTTCATGTTTGTATATATACAGTGAACCCTCGCTACTTCGCGGTTCGACCATCGCGGATTCACCACTTCGCGGATTTTTTCCATAACCCATATATATACAGTAATATATATATACAGTGTATATACAGTAGGGTCCCGAATTACACGTGTTCTAATTACGCGATTCCTCAATTACGCGATCGATAGTTTTTAAAAATTAATTTTCCTGTATTTGCGAGGAGCATTCTAAATCCGCGAGTCAAGCACCGCGAAGCATAGGAAATCTATTGTTTTCTTAATTGTATTGGGGGGGGGGGGGTGATGGTTCCCCGATGTCTGAGAAGGGGGGGGAGAATGTGAGAGAAAGATTTCTGTTCAAACATTTTAAGACTAGTTTTGGATGAAAAATGTTAAGGTTTGCCCATCTGTTGTGTGAACTTGTCGCTAGGCCTAGCCTAACTGTCCAACACCTATATGTATAATATTCCATATTTGTACTAATTAATTTTTATACTTACGTTGTGATTATGGTGAAAAATCCTTATTCATTAAAATTTAAATTAAAAACCATCAAAATAAAGACTATTTTATATCATGCTACTGCCAAACATGTCACCACAACCAAACCCATTACTTTGTTTAGTACGTTCCATCGCCGATCATAACGAACTCGCTAACCAATTTTAACAACTGTCTATAGGTTAACTTTTGCGGCAAAAGATATCTTACCAGGTACTATGTAATAATAATGTTATAATTAATGTTTTATTTATCCTTAGAAAATCAAAATATATGAAATATGAGCAATTTTGTTTCGTGTTGTTTTTTTTTTTTCCTAAAAAAAGCCTTCTTAAAAGGAAAACGTTTTTTTTTTTTTTTACGTTTCATCGTCGATCATAAACTCATTTACTCCTGAAAGTGATATTGAAGAGCTTTTACTAAAGATGTTATTATAAATAAAGATTATAAATAGGTGGTAAAATATCTATAATTAAAGTGTAGCAGCATCAAGAAATGTTGGGGTTCGCCCTTTACATAAGAATGTACTGTACATTGGATTAGACAGAACGTACAAAAAATCAATTAGGGAAAAATCGGTATTCGATATCCTCTTCATCAGCATCGTCAATCGGGCTTTTTATTTTTTTTATTCTCAGTCGCTAACTAGTTATCGCACTGCCAAGATCTGCACACATTCCGATAATTCACATTTGAAGGTTTTCTGGGAGAGGATGGATAGAGAAAATACCGAACTATATAAAATTTTTTTTTTAACCTGTTAAGCGTCACCCACGTGATAAACCGTTCACCACGATCTACTCGGTACCGCCTTCAACTGTATATTCCGTTCATGACTTTAATTGCCTTTTACAAGCCGTCAGTCTCGTGATGTTACTTTACTCGTATAGTAAGTATAGGATCACCACTTGGCAACACTCTCAGCATATGGGGACTGTGAATAGAAACTTATATGATGTCTGGCAACTATTTTTCTGAAGGTAGCTTGATGTTACAAAACTCTGGTTTGAACTGGTTTCCTATCAGTGCGCTCGGGCGTTCATGCATAAGTGGTTATTTGTTGTTCCTTTTGTAGTGAAAGGTCTAAAGAGGAAGGTTATTTCTTTAGATGAAATAAATGATATTCTTGTTGTGGAATTTGATAATGATAACCTGTTTGATAATGAGAGCACTAGTTCTGAATCCTCCAGTGATGAGTATATTGAAGAAACAAAGTTTTCTTTCGATGTCGAAAGCGAAAATGACTTCTCATTACCGAATGACTGGACAACGAAATTTCACAAAACTATAAAGGGAAAGGAAACGCAGAGAGAGAGAGAGAATAAAGTGGATAAATAATGTACAAATGTATGACGAACATATTTGAAAACTATACAGGAAACGATATGAAGAGAGAGAGAGAGAGAGAGAGAGAGAGAGAGAGAGAGAGAGAGAGAGAGAGAGAGAGAGAGAGAGAGAGAGAGAGAGAGACCTATCCCTTTCCTTTTGTTGCTTATCCAGGCGTAAGATTTACGATTGAAGATAAAAAGAACCCATTAGAATATTCAGTATTATGTAGCCATTTGAAATTAAATAATAGTAGTATTAATTGTTTTTTTTACTCAACCATTTAATTAATATCCCTACTTTTAACTATAATTACGAATTATAAGCATAAAGAAATTATAATAACTTTGAAAAATTATCATTAGTGAAATGACCGCTCAGGGCAAAAAAAGCGTGATTATCGTACAGCGGCCTATTGCACACTTGCGCCTAGTGGCCGTGTTTACGTGTGGGAGTGTCATCATGGATATACAGTACTATACTGTAATTTTTAACTATTGCTAGATACGTACTGTATCAAACCTTGAAAACCCTTTTTTGTTTTTTGTATCTATAGGAAATAATTCTACATCATTCGGAAAATACTGAAAACAGTAAGCTATGCATAGTACAGTAGTAAATACTACAGTCATAGAAAATTATCAAAACTTTAACAACTTTTTATTGTTTTATTTATCCATAAAAGAAATTTTGTACAGTATTTTATAAAAAAAATCTATAAGAAGGATTTCTTACAGTATTGTTAAGATATAAGCTACAGTATATATATATATATATATATATATATATATATATATATATATATATATATATATATATATATATATATATATATATATATATATATATATATATATATATATATATATATATATATATATATATATACATACACACACACACAGAGTGTATATACAGTATATATATAGCTAGAAAGCTAGAAATGGAGTGAAAAAAAATTGACGGATAGGTTGCTGTTTGCCGCCATGATGTGTTTCGAAATATACGAATTTCCAATTACACGAGGCCTTTCATCGACCAAATTCTCGCATAATTCGGGACCCTACTGTATGTATGCATGTATTTATGTATATATGTAGGTATGTATATGTGTATACATATAAATATATATATATATACACACACACATATATATATATATATATATATATATATATATATATATATATATATATATATATATATATATATATATATATATATATATATATATATATATATATATATATATATATATATTTATATATATATATATATATATATATATATATATATATATATATATATATATATATATATATATATATATATATATATATATATATATATATATATATATATATATATCTAAAGTAGGAAGATGTGATGTAGTTCTAAGGGAAAAGTATGGGAAATATGTCTGGGTAATAAGCAAAGCTCTACCTCCAGTTTGTTTCTACATTATGATCAGAGATAAATGTAAACAAAACATTGGTTGCCATTTTTTATCGTGCTTTTTAGCATGTTTAGGAAATGCATGATATAAAATCACCTTTAATATTTGTGCCTGTTTTAGTTTAGGGTACTGTAGTACATGCATTAAGTGTTCTGTACATTAAAGGGTAGTTTGTTAACAGTACTACGTACAAGGGAAGGTTTTAAAAGTCTGAATATACATTTTGAATAAATAGGTAAATATGGTGTCACTACTTCGCGGATTTTCACCTATCGCGGCCGCGACTGGAACCTATCTACCGCGATAAACGAGGGTTCACTGTATTTGAGTATAGAAATAAGTAAGTTTCCTTTTCAGATTTGTGTGTGTAGTGTACGATATCTACATGGAGGCCTCGGCAGTTAGGCCACCACGGCGTAATTTTATGGGTGGCGATCGAGTTTGACTTATGTCTTTCTCTCTCTCTCTCTCTTGAGGTCGTTCACCCTTTTACTACGTGTTACTACGCCCTTGTAGCCTAGCTTCCTTTCCGTGTGGGGGGTTGCTATGCCGTACGTTTGTCTCAATTAGTTATGAATCTAATTGTAGTTGTTTTTTGTTTTTCAGCTTGTAGAACGATTCCTTTCGGGGTTTTCGTTCTTTCTTTAGTGTTCATTCATTTTAAATTACATAATTACATAGTTACATAATTATAATTGTTATAATTCTGTTTTGGTTACAGGTCTCCTTCCGCGAGTGTAAGTGGTTGTGAGGGCACGTGCCTGTTGTGTAATTCTTGTTCCTTTCCCTCGGGATTCCTCTTCGGAGCCTTCCCGGGGGAATGAATGTGTACTAATATTTTTTTTTTTTTTTTTTTTTTTTTTACAGTTACCGATCTAGTTCGTTTCTGTAATATAGCAACGGTGTGAGCTGTCTGGTTGAGTCCTGGGGATTCGGCTGTTGCTGCCTCCCCCCTTGTTTTTTCGTTAGGGGCGTGTCTCCTTCTACTGGTAGTACTCCCGTGACGACGGACAGCTCTCCAGTTCATTTTAGAACTCTCAGGAGGCTTGCCTCCTTGGGCGGGTAACTTTCCTTCCGAGGGAAGTTTTTTTTCCTGTCCAGGCTTGAGTTTTCCCCCTTTTGGGGGGTTCTTCTCTTGCCTTTTTTTTCGTGCGACTATGCTCTTGGTGCTGAGCGGTCGCACCTGCAGTTTCGCTCAAGGGGCTGGGCAACTGCAGGAGCTCCTCTTCGGAGGATTGCTCCTTTTAGGTCACTGGCTGACCAGTCTCTTCCACGAAGTGTTTCTCTTTCATTCGCGAGAGAGTACACTCATAGAGACTCCTCTTCGGAGGTTTCTTCTGTTGCTGTTGCTGTTGGCCTCCCTCGCCGTAAGGCCCACCGTCCGCCTCGTCGTAAGGGCCTCTCATCTCCCTATAAGGGTGCTTGAGGCGCCTTTTTGGATCTCCGTTTGCAGCCTACAACTCCTTTTTCTTGATCTTCCGCCTTGGTGCAGATGGACAGCAGTCCGATCTCGTCTTCCGACGGGCAACGGTCTTCCCGACGGACAACGGTCTTCCCGACGGACAGCGGTCTTCCGACGGACATCAGTCTCCCGGCGGACAACGATCCCTTCGGGACAAAGGGTTGCCCCCACGGGGGTTCTTCCCTTGCATGTCAGGGTTTCCCTGCACGCCCTTCTGCTGTGTTCTCTCCTGCTCCTGCTCAGTGTGAGCACATAGGCGCTCTTCTGCTCATCAGCGCTCTCCTGTTCGTCAGCGCTTTCAAGATGATCATCCCTGCGGTTCCTGTTGGTTCCTGTTACGCGCCCTGTGCGCCCACGTTCGCCCTCGCGATCTAGAACTTCGGTTCAGGTCGGGGTCAAGGACTCTTCTTCTTTGCGCAGGCTTCCACGCGTAGCCTTCTGCTCGTCAGCGATCATCAGCTCGCCAGCGATCATCAGCTCGCCAGCGATCTCCGGATCGCCCACGTGTGTTACAGCCGGCACGCCAACGTTCTCCAACACTTCTGAAGGAACATGGTTCGCCAGCTACTAGCTCACCTGTGTATGCTGATCGCCATCGCGCGACCCTCAACTGCGGATGCTGATCGCCATCGCGCGACCCTCAACTGCGGATGCTGATCGCCATCGCGCGACCCTCAAACTGCGGATGCTGATCGCCATCGCGCGACCCTCAAACTGCGGATGCTGATCGCCATCGCGTGACCCTCAAACTGCGGATGCTGATCGCCATCGCGCGACCCTCAAACTGCGGATGCTGATCGCCATCGCGCGACCCTCAAACTGCGGATGCTGATCGCCATCGCGCGACCCTCAACTGCGGATGCTGATCGCCATCGCGCGACCGCACACCTGCGGATGCTGATCACCATCGCGCGACCCTCAACTGCGTATGCTGTTCGCCATCGCGCGATCGCCCACCTGTAGATGCTGTTCGCCATCGCGCGACCGCCTACCTGCGCATGCTGATCGCCATCGCGCGACCCTGGCATGCTGATCACCATCACGCGACCCTGCGCATACTGATCATCATCGCGCGACCCGGCGCATGCTGATCACTGCTCGCGATCACTCACCTTCGCATACTGCTCGCCAACGCACGATCGCTCACCTGCGCATACTGCTCGACCTTCGTGTCGGCATAACACAACGCGCCATCGCCAACCTGTGCGTTAGCGCTCACCAGCTCACCACCGATCGCTTGTTGATCCATATCGCCAGCGGTCCTCCTCGCCCACGCGGCAGCGCGTTTCCTCGCCATCGCGCTAACGCTTGCGTTCGCCGCCTCGGACTCGCTCTCATCCACCTGCCCACCCTCACGACCGCTCGCCTGCGCGCCCGCGCGACCCGCTCGCCCGCGTGCCTGCACGTCTACACTCATGCTCTCCAATGTTCGCCCACGCGCGACCCAACGGTTTTTCCATCGCGCGGACGGATGGTGTTCCGTCGCGCGAACCTACAGTGTTTCTTTGCACAAATGTCGGCTTATTTCTTGCAGTATCCATTGCTCGTCTATGGGTTATCGCTCGCCGACCACCAGGAATTTCCGTCGCGCGAGCTCCAGGGCAATTGCGACCACGATTCCCAATGGGGTTTTCGCAGCATGACCAGCCTGGCGAGTTCTTCTGGAGCGTATTTCCAGAACACGGCCTCACCCCGTAAACACAGAGCATGGCACTTGCAAGAATAGGAGAAACTTAAGGGAGATCTGAGCAACACTCCTCTATTCCTGAACCTGGGTTAGCCCCTCCCCGTCATTCCCTGGAAGGATTTTTGGCGGGGGGCTTTCCGTTTGAGATTTCTCCATCGGACAAGGGGTGACTGCTTACCTCTTCCTCTGGGAGCTTACCAGGTTCTTTCCCTCCTCGGTTACGGCCCGATGTTTGGTTCAAGGAAGCTACAGGAAGATCAAGGGTACTTTCCTCCTCTCGAGCTCAAGCACCTTGGCCTTTCGTCGTTAAGTATCTAACTTGCGGACAAGCTCGATGTTGTACCATCTGGACGCGCTGACTGAGGGCTTCCTTCGGGTGTCTCATCTGTGGAGGTCGACGACCTCAGACACCCTTCCATGCTTGAGAAGAGTTTGTTTGTGCCCAAGGACAGAGACTTAGACAGCTGCTGTGCGGAGTAAATCGACTTTCGGTTTCACTCCTCCAAGGCGCTTTCTTCAAAACTCTGCAGGGCTCCAGCGCCCTTTTCTTTCAACCACGTCGGCCTAAGTTAACAGCTACGACAACTGGGACAAGGTGTCCAACTGCAGTTTCCTCCTGTCAGGAACAGATGGCACGGGAGACTCCCCCGGGGGGGCATAGTCCTAAAAGGAGTTCACGAACTCTAGGATTGCAGGTTTTTCGCTGGGAGGATGCTTAAGGTTACTCATCCGAATGACAGCTTCCCGATGCCCATTCCCGCACAATCTCTGTGATTAGCCAAGGATATCGCGCCTGCCGTCTCTGTCAGCGAATTCAGTGTCTCTGAACCTCTATGCCATAGCGTCAGCAGAGTTGCCCGGTTGGGCAGAATGATCCATACCTTAGGCGAAGGTCTTCCTTAGGATCATCGACGGCTTCACCCCCGGCCCCCTCAGTCGATCCTTTCTTGTAAGGAAGGATCTGAGAGGGGATGTCCATAGTCGACCTCTCAGCCCTGATCAAGTTTGTCGAACAAACTTCGGCCAGCGTAGACTAGCAGAATCGATCAGACTGGTAACGAGGCGACAGGACTCCTTAAACCCTGGATCGGAAGGACGGGTACTTTCAGTTTCCATTCCATCCATCTTCCAGGGTGCTCGTCGGATTCAGCCTAGACTGCAAGTATTCCTGCTTATGATGCAGTGTGGCTATCCCGCCATGGCATAGCAGGTTTGTTTCCCCAGAGAACTCTCCCTGCCTTCCTCTTGGCCGCTCAGGTGCAGGCTTCCGCCTCCTCTGCTGTTTGGAGGGCTGGTCAACTCCGGTAGGCTCGGGTTTCGACCTTCTTCAGCGCCGGGACAAGCTTCCAGATGCTTACCATGAGTGTGGGCTCATGGTATTTTGCTTGGAGCCTTCTCTTCCTCTGCCTCAACATCTGGAGTATCTGGCCATGATATTGAGTCAACGGCCTTACCACGTTGGAAACCCCGCTTCTCGTCCGTCCAGCGAGGTTAAGCAACGTTGGTACTTGGATGGGTGACCACCTGGGGACGCCAGATTCTGTTACCACATCCTCCGAGCCTTCCTTTCGGTTGACTGTGGCAAGACTGAGGAGAGTCGCAGTACCTGTTCTCAGTCAAGCAGAGCTTTCAGCCCTACCCTGGAACGTTTCCTAGTTCTCCTTTCCTCTTTGACCCGTCTATAGTCCGAACGGTCGCCTCAGGATAAGTTCCATGTGGGGCGATCCAAGTTCCGGTGGCTTCAGGCAATGTTTAACCGGACTCCCTGGCCCTATGGGACCAGCGGAAAACTATTAGACCTGCAATGGGTGTTGACCTATGGAGCCTCTTGATGGTAGTGGATATTCTCGTCCTTTCCCCACACTCTTGATGCCGTTCTCGGACTCGTCAAAGGAAAGGGGGGGGGGCATGTTCCGGTCCAGGCCTATGGTCAAGACCTGAAGGATACCTCTCCATCATTCAGGCAGGCTTAGGGGCCTTAGTCTGGCCCCTCTTCAGATCCTACAGCTCCTGCCGAGTCGCCCCGTTGCGTGTCGACTTCATTCTAACCAGCAGGGGACACATTTTCACACCTTCACATCTTGCAGTAGAGATACCGGGATGATTGAGATTCTCTCAATACCACCATCGGCTCTCTCATTCCAGGCAGGGGAATGTTTCTCTCAGACTATCCGAGCAGAGCCTCGTAGAGAGAGTGTACCTGGGGGTCTTTGACCTTGGGTAACCAGCAAGTGCTGGTCTGGGGGACCTGATCGCGACAGCTTGGAACCTCAAGCTTCCGCTATTCTTCCCCCCAGTCTCAGACCCCGAGACTCTGGCAAGATGCATTCCGGTGATGGTGGGACAACTTCGACGCCTGCGTCTTCCCTCCTTTTTGTCCGTGGACAATGGGTCTCAACAAGACCAGGTTGTCTGTCAACCTTTCAATGGGAGAGCTCCACTTTGACTATGCGCAGAACGGTTTCTGGACCCTCTGCTTCCCCTGACGGAACTCCCGGGAGAGCTTCTCCCACGGCGCAGACTACTCAAGCAACCACACTGCGACATCTCTCGAACCGGGGCGTCGCTTCGGCTTCATGCCTGGAGACACTACGCTTCCTCCTCAAGAAGAGACAACCCGCTACAGTCGCGGTACGGAGGTCGCGTCATCTGCGATAGTCATCCACAGGGGTCTCCCAGGCAAAGTGAAGAGTCTAAGGTGGTTGGTGCCGTGGGAGATATACCTCTTCCCTTGAGGCCTCTTCTCCAGCAATAACGGTCTTATTGCCTTTCGGCGGGAGGAAACTCCTTTCCGCTCTCGGCAATGAAGCCTGTCGCTCAGCCTTTCCCTGACCTTCAGGCTTAAAGGAATAACTTTTTCCTGCCCGCTGGATCTATCCTCGCTCATGCGAAGCTACGATCGTCCCTGCCCTAGTCGGAGGAAGACCTCCAACTTGGAGCATGGCTCGTACTTTTAGTCCTTTAAGAGATCTTCTCAAGACCCTTTTACGACAGGCCTCGGATTGTATTCCGCCTTGGGTCTTCTGCTCACTCTGGCCACGGCCAGTGTGTAAGCAATCTTCTTGGTCTCTTACTACTCCCCCCTTTCTAAGGAAGAGGGGAAGGCAACATTCAGGCTCGCTCCTGAGTTGTTGGCTAGACTCAGAATCTGAGGGTCCCGGCCCTTCGGTCCGATTCTTTCAAGATTTCGAGTCTCCATTCTGTGTCTGATGTCCCAAGACCTTCTCTTTCTTGCCAGTAAAGGAATCGAGAGGTTAGCGCTGGGAACAGCTGCAGTTTGTCCTCAGTTGCAGCCGATTTGGGAGCACTAGGAGGACATGGGGGGAGAGTCACCAGTATACCTCTTCAGCCCGGACTCAAGGACATTCATCTCGACCTGTCTCCAGACCCTCCCCTGTCACGTCGCCCTACAGCACGATGTTGGATACATTGCAACGTCCTTCGCCTTCGAGTAATACTACTCTGTGACGCAGGTGCTACAAGCTGGAGTCTGGAAGCGTCTAATGACCTTCGCAGCCCGCTTCCTGCAGGGCGTGACCCACAGGAGTCTCGATACGTTTTCTATCGCTCTGTGGTGGCTACACAACAGCTGGTCTAACCTCAGGCTCCTTTTTGGACAGGTAGCAGAAGGTTGAGGGCATTGTTATCAGGTTTTAGTCTGCATGAACGAAAGAAGTATGTCTGGCCCTTACTTCTTTCTTCATCATCCCCTCTACGGGGAAGCAGCATCCTGGTCTCTGCATAGGTGACCTCGAACCTCTGCAGGTAAACCATGCTTCCTTGTGTTCCGAGTATTGAGTCAATACTGTCGCGTCCCCCATACCCTGACGAGGTGGTATTGGGAACGTCCTAACCCAGAGTTCCTTCTGGAACTCCAGGTCAACTGCCTAGGACGGGTCACACTTCTTCCTTCACACACAAGCTTACGTAGGCCACATGGTTCCTTGCGGAGCAAGGAACTTGTGAGGAGCAGGGACTCCTTTTCTCGAGTGCGACTCACTCGGATTCTGAGTCCCCGGGTAAAGCCAAAGCCAGTATGGCTTGGGACTTTCCACCCTTCCTAAGGGGTAAGTCACCCTATTGTAAATAGCGTGGTTTGTATTCCGGTTACGGAACAAATGACAAATTCGAAGATAATTTGTATTTTTCCTAACCATACAAACCTTAGCTATTTACACATATTTGCCCGCCAGCCCTGTCCCCCAAGACAAGTCCTACCTCTAAGTGAAAGTGAGTATTCACCTGTGTGTGAGGGGGAGGAGGGGTAGCTAGCTACCACTCCCCTACCCCCCCGCTAACTAGCGCGGGGGTAATACACTCTCGTTAAATTCTAATGGCTCGCCATTTCAGCTACGCTAAAAGGTAACCCTATTGTAAATAGCTAAGGTTTGTATGGTTAGGAAAAATACAAATTATCTTCGAATTTGTCATTTTGAATCACAAATCTACAGATAGGAACTGCCAGCAATATAAATTGGAAGAGGCTGCTCTCAATAAATCCAGTATCGAACACATAAGTGTGGGGCATGCCAAGAGACTATTGAGTAAATCAGCAAGTTATGCAAAAGTATTGAAATCAGGAGAAAAAATGAGGCAGGAGACATCCAACCCACCTAATACTGCCTCTATTCCCCAGAAAAGAAATTTGCCATCTTCTGATAGAATTCTAGAGGATAAAGCAAGAATATCACGTAAGACCTTTCTCACCTCTAGTAAACCTTTGTCTCCCACTACAAAGGATAATACTAACCTCTCTCAGGCTATATCTTTGCCTGATTTGATGGAGGTTCCACATGAAACAGAATTATCAGGTGCGCCTGTAGTGGGGAAAACATCAAAACCTAATAAATCACCACCTGTCAATAGGAAAAGAGAGAGACCTCCATCTCTCTCACCCCCATCCATCAAAAACACCAAAGTTATGACAAATAGATATGATGTTTTGCCTGTTGATATTTCAGATCAACAGGAAAACTTCTTGAATCAATCAAAAATTCAAGTGGAGGTCCACCATTCCCCACAAGAATTAGGTAAGAACAACACTGAAAAGGCTAATATAAAACCTAATTTATCAAGACCCAAACTTAAAAAGCCTACAGAAAATATTGTCAAATCAAAAACTGTCAATAGGAAGACCTCATCAAAGATGTCTTCCAGAAAATAATACATAGTTTTTTCATCCATTTTGCAATGGAATTGTCAGGGTTTGAGGGCCAAATATGAAGAACTTAAGCTCTTAATTCACGAGCATTCCCCCATAATTGTATGTCTCCAGGAGAGCAAGCTTGATGTTAATACCCCTTGTCCTCGCGAATATATTAGTTATAGGACACCTTATGATCATGGAGTAGGGAGCCATGGCGGAAGTCTCACGTACATTCGTCGAGATGTTCCCCAAATACCTATATCTATACGTACAACCCTGCAGGCAGTTGTTGTACAAATTGATATAGGGAGAAAATATACTATATTCTCTCTGTACTTACCTCCAAATGATAATATTTTATATGATGATTTAGCAGAGGTCATTCAACAACTCCCTCAACCTTTTCTCTTACTGGGAGATATGAATGGTAAACATCCTTTATGGAGTGATGTTTTGGCCAACACAAGGGGCAATATTATCTCATCAATTGTGGAGAATGAGGATGTGGGACTCCTTAATACAGGAGAGCCCACACACTTCCATGTTCAGACAGGTACTTTGTCATGCATTGACCTTTCAATTGCAAGCTCTAACTGCCTTCTTGATTTTGATTGGAGGACATTAGATGATTGGCATACTAGTGATCATGCACCAATCATTATAAACACCAACAAGGGTCCGCCTTTGCAAAGATCGCCACGTTGGAATCTAGACAAGGCAGACTGGGTTAAATTTTCTGAGCTAAGTGAAATCGAAGGGAGAGCAGAACAGTTTGAAAGTGTTGATGATGCCATAGACCTACTGAATGGAACTCTTCATACAGCAGGAGTCAATTAAATTCCCAAAACAACAGGGTTATTCAAACGACGACCAGTCCCATGGTGGTCTTCAGAACTAACTGCACTCCACAGAGCCACAAGAAGATCTTTAACACGATTGCGTAGACGCAGAACTGATGAGAATTTAATTATGTACAAGAAATTTAGAGTACAGTTCCGTCGTGCCATGAAAGAAGCAAGGCGCCAGTCATGGATGTCTTTTGTTTCCTCCATTAACAGTAGAACACCACCATCTTCTGTGTGGAGGAAAGTAAAAAAGATAGCTGGCAAATTCACCCCCAACCCACCACCAGTGTTGAAGGTGAATGGCCAGTATGTAACTGAAGCAAAGGAAGTTAGCAATGCCCTGGCTAATCATTTTTCAAATGTATCCAGCAAGTGTGAAGGAGCCCCTGGTCACCAGTATAGGAGCACTGAAGAAAAGAAAATTTTAAATTTTGCAACAAGAAGGGAAGAGTCGTATAATTCTCCTTTCACTGAAAGAGAATTTGATTCCGCACTTGCTCATTGCAATGATACAGCCCCTGGACCCGATGGAATTCCATATGCAATGATTAAACATGTACATTTTAATACAAAGCTATTTATTTTAAGCATTATTAATAGAATATGACATGATCATAGTTACCCAAGTGTTTGGGAACTAGCCATTATTTTAGCCTTTTTAAAACCCGGTAAAGACAAGTTTTTAGCAGCAAACTATCGTCCTATTGCATTGACATCTTGTTTATGTAAAATCGTGGAGAAGATGGTCAATGCAATGCTGATGTGGTACCTTGAAAAGAAAGGTATTTTATCATCGATTCAATGTGGATTCCGAAAAATGCACTCAACGACTGATGTGTTGATACGACTTGAGTCTTCTATTTGTGAAGCCTTTGCTTCCAAACAGCACCATGTTACAGTATTCTTTGACCTTGAAAAGGCATATGATACCACATGGAGATTTGGTATACTTAAAACCATTCATGAAATCGGATTGAGAGGAGAGCTGCCACTATTTATTCAGGCATTTCTTTCACGTAGAGTTTTTCAAGTGAGAGTTGGGGAAACTCTATCAGAGAGTAAGTGCCAGGAAGGAGTTCCTCAGGGTAGTGTGCTGAGTGTAACCCTTTTTGCACTAGCAATTAATGGGATATCCTCAGCCATTCCCCAGGATGTTCTCTCAACATTATTTGTGGATGATCTCTCAATATCATTTGCTGGCACTAGAATGGCAATGGTTGAGAGAAAAATCCAACTCGCTATTGATAAAATTATCCAGTGGGCTAACATAAATGGGTTTAGGTTCTCGACAAGTAAAACTACCATTGTCCATTTTTGTCGTATCCGGGGAGTACATCCAGACCCGGATATACAGTATACATTAAAGGTCAACGGATACCATGTGCAAGAGAAGCTAAATTTTTAGGTTTGATATTTGATTGTAGGCTTACATGGGTTTCTCACTTAAAAGCGTTAAAAGCTAAATGTGTTGAAGCTCTAAATATCTTAAAAGTATTGTCCCATACATCATGGGGGGCAGACCGCAGTACTATTTTAAAATTATACAAGGCCTTGATTTTTTCCAAAATTAGTTATGGTTGTGAAATATATTCTTCAGCCACCCCCAGCCGGTTAAAAATATTAGACTCGATACATCATGCAGGTATTAGATTGTCTACTGGAGCTTTTAAAACCTCGCCTATCCCAAGTCTCCTTGTTGATGCTGGAGAGTTACCTCTAGACCTTTACCGAATGTCTTCCATTATTCGGTATTGGTTTAGATTGCAAAGACTCCCTAACTCTCTAGCCTTTTAGACTGCAAGCATTGTAAGACACGCATCATACTTTGAGTTACACCCAAAATCTCCTCAATCTTATGGCTTTCGGGTGAAACGATTATTAAATAGTCTGGATATAATTAGAAATAAGGTACTTCCTTTCAAGGTATCAACGCCTCCATGGAAGTTACCAGAGATATCTTTTTGTAAATATTTTATTGGAGATAAGAAGAATATGTCAGACCTAGAAGCCAGGTCTCTTTTTAATGAACATGTTAAAGAACATAGAGGATCAACTTTTATCTATACTGATGGCTCCAAATCTGATGCTGGCGTTGGATTTGGAGTACATAGTAATGGTTTTAATTGTAGAAGTGCACTTCCTCTGACCGCTTCCATATTTACTACCGAACTGTATGGCATATTAACCGCTATTGAGAAAATAGGATTGGAGAAGGAGGGTAATTTTACAGTTTTTAGTGATGCAAGGAGTGTCCTTCAAGCTATAGAAGTTTTTAATTCTAATAACCCTCTTGTTTTAAAGATTTTAGAATGGCTTTTTATTATTGGACGGAGAGGTATAACAGTTCAATTTTGCTGGGTTCCAGCACATGTAGGTGTGTCTGGGAATGAGAAGGCAGATTCACTGGCTAAGAAGGCTGCATCCGAGTTGCTGCCAAGAAGGTATCCCATTCCCTGTAATGATTTCTTACCTGACATCAAGAAATTGGTTTGCAATAAATGGCAACAGCAATGGGATAGCCTAGATGGAAATAAAATGCGAGAGGTAACAAATAACATATCTCCTTGGAGGTATAATATGATGCCCCGAAAATGGGAGACGTCTCTTTGTCGTCTCCGTATTGGTCACACTCGGTTGACACACGAGTTTCTGCTGAAGGGCCAACAGCAACCGTATTGTGACAACTGTTTAGTACCTCTAACAGTAAGGCATTTGTTGACCGAATGCCCCAATTATAACAACTTAAGGAATAGATATTTGTTTGAGGCTCGAGGTGAGGGTGGCAGGTTCATCCTTGCCAAGATTCTTGGAAATGATGTGTCCTACCATGCAAGTGGCATTTTTAGATTTATTTCAGAAGCAGGTCTTCTGAAAAATATTTAACTTTTATGACATTCAACTTTTATGATTTTAATTGAATACTCTTATTTTTTATTTTATTTTATTTTTTATTTTTGTATACATAAATTAAATGTTACCGGCATCAATGACCTCAGATGTCAGAATGCCTGAAAACTTTAAATCAATCAATCAAAGACTGGTTTACCTAGGCATGATTATAGACACCAATCTCCACAAAGCCTTCCCATCAGACGACAGGATAGCAAGGCTGAGAAGGGTCGCAATCCCTTTCCTCAGTCGAGAAGAGCTTCCAACCCAATTGTGGTTACGTCTCCTTGGTCACCTTTCGTCCTTGGCTCGTCTAGTTCCCAACGGTCGCCTCAGGAGGAGATCCCTCTAGTGGCGACTCAAGTCCCGGTGGAATCAAGGTTATGATTCCCCGGGCGTCCAGATCCCTATGGGACCTGCGGAACTGACGGACCTCCAGTGGTGGGTGGCAGACGAGAACCTACAAAAAGGAGTGGATCTTCTCGTCCTCCCCCCGGATTTGATGCTTCAAAGAAAGGGTGGGGGGCCCACGTGCTGCACCACACGACCTCAGGCCTTTGGTCAGTGTCGGAAAAGTATCTCCATATAAATCTCCTAGAGATGAAGTCCGTCTTCCTGGCCCTTCAACAGTTCCAACAGTACCTGGCAAGTCACTCTGTGGTGGTGATGAGCGAAAACACCACAGTAGTGGCTTACATCAACAAACAAGGAGGTACTTTTCGCAGCAGCTATCTCATCTAGCAGTAGAGATGCTGAGATGTGCCGAAATCCACTCGATATCACTATCGGCTCGCTTCATTCCAGGCAAAAGGAATGTGCTCGCCGACAATTTGAGCAGAGCGTCTCAGATAGTGAGTACCGAGTGGTCTTTGGATCATCAAGTAGCCAACAAAGTCCTGACTTTGTGAGGTTCTCCGACTGTGGATCTTTTCGCAACGGCCCTGAACTTCAGGCTCCCGCTGTACTGCTCCCCAGTCCCAGACCCCAAGGCTCTCTAGCAAGATGCTTTCCATCAATGGTGGGACAACATCGACGTTTACGCCTTTCCCCCGTTCTATCTGATGAGGAGGGTGCTCAACAAGACCAGAACATCGGTCAATCTTTCAATGACCCTCATAGCTCCGCTATGGCATCACGTGGAATGGTTCCTGGACCTTTTGCAACTCCTAATGGAGCTACCAAGAGAACTCCCTCCACGACACAATCTGCTCAAACTACCACATGCCAACATCTTCCACAAAGCCGTAGCTTTACTACGACTTCACGCCTAGAGATTATCCAGCATCTCCTCGCAGCGAGAGGATTTTCGCAACAAGTTGCTGTCAGGATGTCTGGACACCTGCGAAAGTCATCTGCAGCAGTCTATCAGGCAAAGTGGAAAGTCTTCTGTGGTTGGTGTCGTGGAAGGGTTATCTCTCCACTCGATGCCACTATTCAAATAATAGCGGAGTTCCTCGTGTATTTGCAGGAAGAAATGCACCTTTCAGTCTCGGCAGTGAAAGGCTATCACTCAGCCTTAAGTCTACCTTTCAGGCTGAAAAGAATGGACATTTCTTCATCGCTAGAACTTTCTCTACTCATACGTAGTGATGAACTTACCTGCCCTCAGTTGGAAGTGAGACCTCCCCCATTGAACGTGGTTCGAGTTCTCAGGTCTCTTAAGAGACATCCCTACGAACCATTACGCCAGGCTTCAGATTGCCACCTAACCTGGAAGACGCGTTTCTGTTAGCTTTGGCCTCGGCCAAGCGAGTCAGCGAACTTGATGGTCTCTCGTATGATATCGCCCATT